>NC_142537.1:8142500-8462500 GCF_056151865.1 Erythranthe guttata | reverse complement strand
GACAGAGTGAGTAACGCGTCGACGAGAGCGGCGAGGTGGCGGGGTGCAGGTGAGGCCGGTTTGGGTGGTTGCGATGGCGGTGCACACGGTGGTGGTGACGATTGGGCAGCCGGCGAGTGTGGCAGTGGAGGAGATGGTGGAGAATAGATGAACGGTGACGGCGGTGAGACTGGCGGCGACAGCGGTGGAGAAAACCTAGGGAGCAAAATGAGTGGCAGATTGCCAAAATTGTCGACGGAGGCGGCCGTGAGGACCGTCGTTTGGACGACGAGGATGAACCACCGATGTTTTTTTTTTTTTTCTTTTGCCCATGACGATGTTGTTGATTCCCTTCGACTGTGTTGAATTTTTGGGGTTTTGCTGCAAAAGAAGAAGAAGAAGCAAACAGAGCAGTAGGGAAGAAGAAAAATTGGAGAGAAAAAAATGAATACGGGATTCTCCAAGGATGACTGTTGGTCTGCTCAGGGGTAGTTTAGCAATTAGGAATAGTCAAGTGAGAGAATTGCAAATATAATAATTATGCTCACAATAAATTCAATTAATGAAAATCAAATTCAGATACAGCAACTCTCAACTTTCGCATATGAAGCCCAACACAGTTCAAATAAACTTCGAGAAGAAAAAAAATGCTCAGAACAGTGAGTTACTCCGAAGAAATATATTGCCGCCAAAAATTACGAACCCACCCCGAATTTTTTTTTTTTTTTTTTTTTTTTAATAAATTAATAAATGCCTAACATGCAGAGGCAAATAACTAAGACGAAAAATAAACGTGAGAAGAAAAAAAATGAGTGAATAAACACAAGTGAATAGGATACTATTAGAACTATCAAACCATGGGGTTTATCTTCAATTTTAACAAAAAGCAAGCTCCAAGAGATAGACTAAGGAGACTAACAGCAAATTTAGTATCCTCAAATCAAGCACAAAAACACTCTTATTAGGCAGCATACACACACTACCAAAGGTAGCTTTTTCATGAAGAGCAGAGCAATTAAAATAGCGAGATAGTTATGATCGTGCAATGTGTAGTCCCCTGGGCTTTCTAATTGAGTCGTGTAGTGAGTGTTCGGTCATGTGGTTTACCGGCTCGACTCAAAAAGGCTTCGAACTATTCACAGACCGCATATAAAATTTATAATGGTCGTGCAATGTGTAGTCCCTTGGGCTTTCTAATTGAGCCTTGTAGCGAGCTTTCGGCCACGTGATTTACTGACTCAACTCAAAAAGGCTTCGAACTATTCACAGACCAATTGATTGACATTTTATATATAGAATTAACGAAAATTCAAGAGTAGCTTTCACTCATTTGGAGCGGCAGCTTTTCCTTATGAGTGTGTTCAACCATGACAAGATTGTGAAGGGTAGTAAATAAGCTAAAGCCTCTGTAGCTATCATTTGGGGATTGATGAATTTCTACCTCACAAGATTCGAAAGTACAGATAGTATCCAATACACAAGGGGTCTCATCACATGCAATATGTCTAATGCATAACCTAGATGAACAAAATGCAGTATGCGTGATGTGTCCATAAAACTTTCAAAGTTGCAAGTCTGGACACAGACTGTTGCAACAGTTTATGCAACTGCACAGGTCAGACAATACAAATTCCAAGCGAATTTCGCAAGGAATCAAACCTTTGTGCATCTAGGGGTTTAGTAAAGATGTCAGCAAGTTGTTTCTCCGTTGTGACATACTCTAATGAGACAGTTCCTTCCTCTACAAGATTTCTAATGAAATGGTAGCGAATTTCAATATGCTTAGTTCGAGAGTGTTGTACTGGATTCTTGGAAATATTAATTGCACTCATATTGTCACAATAAATATGCAATAAATCTTGACTAATACCATAATCACATACCATTTGTTTCATCCATAAGAGTTGAGCACAACAACTACCTGCAGCGATATATTCGGATTCGGCAGTGGAAAGTGAGATGCTATTCTGCTTTTTGCTGTACCAAGAGACGAGATTATTCCCAAGATAGAAACATCCTCCCGTCGTGCTTTTTCGATCGTCTGCATCACCTGCCCAATCAGCATCGCTAAAACCTGCGAGTGTTGTGTTAGTATCCATGGAATACCAAATACCGAAATCAGTTGTTCCACTTACGTAGCGAATGATTCGTTTGACAGCACTCATGTGGCATTCCTTGGGATTGGATTGATACCTGGCACAAACTCCAACACTATAGCATATATCTGGTCGGCTAGAAGTAAGATACAAAAGACTACCTATCATGCTTCGATATAGTGTGGGATCTACAGCTGTTGCATCCAACTGTCGCGACAGTTTGTCGTTTGTTCCCATAGGAGTTCTAACAGTTTTTGCAGATTCCAAACCAAAACGTTTGACAAGGTTTTTTGCATACTTGGATTGAGTTATGAAAATTCCATCACTCATTTGTTTAACTTGAAGACCTAAAAAATACGTGAGTTCCCCAACCATGCTCATTTCAAATTCACTAGACATTTGTTTAACAAACTCTTCAATTTTTGTTTGAGAGGTAGATCCAAAAACGATATCGTCTACATAAATTTGAGCAATCAGGATGTCTCCCTTTGATTTTTTAAAGAAAAGAGTTCGATCAACGCTACCCCTAGTGTATCCCTTGTGCGATAAAAATTCCGTAAGACGCTCATACCAAGCTCGAGGCGCTTGTTTGAGACCATACAGGGCTTTGTTTAATTTGAAAAAATGCTTGGGATGATGTGGATCTTGAAATCCTTTGGGTTGTTCAACATAAACCTCTTCTTTTAAAATACCATTTAAGAAAGCGCTTTTGACATCCATTTGAAAAAGTTTGATTTTTAGAAAACAAGCAATGGCTAGGAGTAATCGAACAGATTCTAGTCTAGCAACAGGAGCGAAAGTTTCATCGAAGTCAATGCCTTCGATTTGACTATAGCCTTGTGCAACTAATCTAGCTTTGTTACGAACGATATTTCCATGTTCATCAGACTTATTTTTAAAGACCCATTTTGTACCTATTATATTGACATTATCAGGCCTAGGAACCAAAACCCAAACGTCATTTCGAACGAATTGTTCCAGTTCCTCATGCATGGCTTGAACCCAATATTCATCTAATAAGGCTTCTTTGACGTTTTTGGTTTCTATAGTCGAAGTGAAACAAACATACCTTGCCATTTCCTTGTAATTCACCTTGGGTTTACCTCGGGTTTGAATTCCTTCTTCTACCGGACCAATGACTTGATCCACTGGATGATTCTTCTTGACTCTTCTTGAGGGTTCCTTGTGAGTTTGATCATCCAATTCGAGAGGCCTGACTTCAGCTTCGTCTCCTGTTTCAGAATTGACGTCACTTTCTTCTGAAATGGTAGAGGCTGCATCAACTGTTGGAACTGTTGGTGCGACACTGGAGTTGTTTTCCGATTCCTTTGTTGGTTCCTCTTCCACTGGTCCTGCATCATTGCTAAAATCATCAAATTGAACATATGCAGATTCCATCACATATTTTGTTCTAAGATTAAATATTCTATACGCATGGCTATTTCGAGAATAGCCTAAGAATATTCCTTGATCACTTCTAGCATCGAATTTTCCAAGCTGTTCTCTGTCATTCAAAATATAACAAGTACAACCAAAAGTACGAAGATAGTTGAGTTGGGGTTTTTTACCTTTCCAAATTTCGTAGGGAGTTTTAGTGGTACCTGGTCGAACATAGACTCGATTTATAATATGACATGCAGTGTTAATTGCTTCTGCCCAAAAATGAGGAGCGATCTCCTTTGCGTTCATCATGATCCTGGCCATCTCTTGCAGAGTGCGATTTTTGCGTTCAACCACTCCATTTTGTTGAGGTGTTTTAGGTGAGGAGAATTCATGAGATATTCCATATTTTTCACAAAAGTTAGTAAATAAGGAATTTTCAAATTCTCTCCCATGATCGCTCCTAATTCTCACGATGTCACGCTGTTTCTCAACACTCACCTTTTTGCACAATTTTTTAAACACATCAAAAGAATCGGATTTTTCCCTAATAAATTCTACCCAAGTAAATCTAGAAAAATCATCTACACACACAAATATGTACCGTTTTCCACCTATACTTTCTACTTGCATTGGTCCCATAAGGTCCATGTGTAGAAGTTCTAGGTTTCCACTGGTTCTCACATTAGCTAAAGCCCTGTGTGAACTTTTGATTTGTTTACCCATTTTGCAATCACCACAGATTTTTCCTACTTCTTTAGTGAGTTTGGGCAGCCCTCTAACATACTCACTGCTGGAAATTTTTATGAGATTATCAAAGTTCAGATGTCCTAACCTTTTGTGCCAAAGCACTGTAGAGTCTGACAGACTGTTGAAACAGTTCATACCAGCAGAGACAAGAATATAGCAGTTGTCAGATGATCGAGTTCCTTGAATAACACAATTCTCGTCTTTGTCTAAGACTCGACATGCGAATTTGTTGAATCTGACTTCAAGATCTTGATCACATAACTGGCTGATGCTTATCAGATTTGACGTGAGTCCTTCTACAAGTAGTACATTCTTTAGCTTTGGCAGATTCTCATGATTTAGCGATCCTTTCCCTAGCACTTCACCCTTTTTTCCGTTTCCAAAGGTAACAGCTCCACCGGTGATTTGTTGATAGTTTTTCAGAAACTCTTTAACACCGGTCATATGTCATGAACAGCCACTGTCAAAATACCAATCATTAGCAGTACTTGCTTTTAAAGAAGTAATCGCAGATAAACATTTAAACGTGGACTTTTCAACCCAAATTTTTTGCTGAGGTCTATTTGAAATATCAATTTTGTTTTTGGGTTTTTGAGAGGGTGAAGGAAAATAACCAGCCCTAGCAGAGTAAAGGGAATGAGCCACAAGCTTTTTCACAAGTTTTAAATATTTGAAACATCTAGGACGTATGTGACCTGGATTTTGACAGAAAAAACAAGTGGGAATAAACCTTTTCTTTGAATTGTGTTTTGTTGCTTCAACAGTTGCAACTGTTTGTGAGACAGAAGCTTGTTTAACAAAGTTGATTTTTCTGTTTTGATCTTCCTTTCGGTTTAGATCAACTTTGGGTAGCTGACTCCCTCCTATGCCTAGACGATTATAGTTTGGCTTGTTGTTGCTTAAGATTTCATCTAGATTACCTCTACCCAAGTTCAATTTTGCAATTGCTTCTTGAGTTTGAGTAAGTTTAGCCTGCAAACTATTTTTCTCTTGATCACTAGATATGACCCTTTCCTCAAGAGTAGAGATTCTTACCTTTAGTGTCTTGTTTTCCTCTACAAGCACAAACTTCTCCTTTTCCAGGAAGTTATTTACCTTAACGACGTCGAGCCATTTTTGGTACATTTTTTCATATACCTCCTTTACTTCGTCCAAGGTTGGTTCTTCCTCATCACTGCTGCTGTTCGGATCCTCTGCAAAAGAAGAATTTTCGTTTAGATTTTTGTCATAATCAGAACACATATTTTCATACCTGGATTCTGTTTCACAGTCTGTTGCAACAGTTGAAGTAACAGTTGATTCTGAGCTGTCCAGAGGAACTTTGCTGCTGAATGCTACAAAGTTAGTGACTTGATCGTTGTTTCCTTGGTCATCATCAGATTCTTCTTCATCGCTCCAAACAGTAGTAAGTGACATTTTCTTCTTTTTCTTCAGGGTGTTTGCGCATTCTGATTGAATGTGACCAAAGCCTTCGCATTCTTGGCATTGTATTCTTCTTGGTTTTGACTCCTCTGAGTTATCTTGATTTGAATTTCTCCTAGAATTTTGAAAGTTCACGGGTTTCCCTGTGCTTGGAAGGTTTCCCCTTTTACCGATTTTTTTGAGAAATTTCCCAAAGTTTTTCGATAGTAGTGCCAAGGATTCTTCAACTGTTTGCTCATCTTCTTGAGTTGACGAATTTTGGGGTGTTGCATATGATGTTTCTGCTTGAAAGGCTATCTTCTTTTCTCTAGGCTTTTCACGATGATTTTCACCATGATTGAGCTCTTGTGCTAGAAGTTTCCCCATGAGTTCGTCTAGTTTGAGCGTGTGAACATCTCTGACTTCTTCTATGGCAGCAATTCGGTAAGCGAATCTTTCAGGTAATGAGCGCATCGCTTTTCTCACTAATTTGCTTTCTGAGTAAGGTTCACCGAGTGCGTACGATTCATTGGAGATATCACATAATTTAGCATGGAAATCAGTGATCGTCTAATTCTCCTCCATCTTCAAATTTTCGAATTTGGTGGCCAGCATCTGTAACTTGGATGTCCTTACAGTTGACGTTCCTTCGTATGTGACTTGAAGAATTTCCCAAGCTCTCTTTGCAGATTCACATGACGCTATTAGTTTAAATTGATTATCGTCAACACCACTAAATATTGCGTTTAGGGCCCTTGAGTTGTAGTTTGCGAGTAGTATCTCTCCATCACTCCAATCTGCTTCTGGTTTGAATACTTCCTCTTTGTCTTCTCCTTTGACCATGGGAGGTGTCCAACCAGTTATGATGGCGCGCCATGCTCTTTCATCTATGGATTTGATAAACATCTTCATTTTTTATTTCCAGTATGAGTAGTTGGAGCCGATTAGAAGAGGTGGGCGAGTAGTTGAAGATCCTTCTCGTTGAGTATTCATATCTGCACAAAATAAGAGTAATCAGTTCCCAAAATCTCACTAGATATATTTAGTGACAGACTCTTGATGCCAATTGTTAGAATTATTTCGTGCAAATTAATTATAAATTTGTGTCCGATAAATTCGAGATTCAGTTTTAGCTACTGTTCTACTGTTTTACGAAGAGTTGCAACATTTAATGGAACAGTAATAAAAAGACACAAATTTTAAAGTGGTTCGGATACAATTGTACCCTACATCCACGGGGACCTGCAAATGAAATTCACTAATTTTTAGTTTTACGGATACAGTAATAGGACATAATTGAAAATGCAAAGACTCCCTCTTTGTCGACGCCGTTCTTGTATCCTACGCTGAATTGTCAATCTTCACTTTGCAGCACGTCCCTTTCCGCACGGTTGAAATTCCTTCAACGCTGAGTCCCTCAGTCGGCGGATCGACCTCCTCCCGAGATCTTCTGAATTCTCCTCCCGAAGAACCGATCTTCTTTTCGGTGAAAGAAGCAAACCCTTTCTCTGTATTTTCTTCTCTGATTAAGGTCAAAGATCTGGGGCAGCAATATAGGAGCAGAAAGGATATTTCTCTCAAAATAAAAGGGACAACCTAAAACAACGTTGATGCTCCCCCTCTTATACTTCCTTAGGTGAATTAGTAGAGCCCTACACAAAAGTGGAGCCCATTAGGTTATTTTATCTCACGTAAGAAAAAGAGAGTTGTGTAACAAAGGAAATCCTTTTCCAAATAAAATTCCTTGTTAAACAAAAACACTTAGGCAATTAAATAAATTAACGACAAAATAAGAGTTAAAAGAACTAAGGAAACTTCCCTAGCTGTAAACACGTTTTTCACACTCGTGTTGAAAAACCGAAATTAGAATCCTCCCGGATTCTAACAATATTGTTACTGAAGTTATAAAAGTTTAATTCACAAATACATATATGCAATTATCTTTAGAAGATTACAAATATATTTCAATTATTAAATACTTTTTTTTTTTCATATATCATCTATATTTTAAAAAATATAAGAATATCTATGAGTTGAACATATATATGGACGCGCCTACTATTTTTGGTTTAATTTTCTATTAGCAAATGTATATAGATATTCAATCACAAAAACTATATCATACAAATTATTTATGAAAAATATTTTATAGTGGTAAAGTTGAGGGATGAGAAGTATATGTATTCTTCAATTTATTACAATGCATAATTGCTTAGATAGAGTAATTTGTTAAAGTAAAATTATTTGAGAAATTTATATGAGAAATGTTTAATAAATCATCGAATTTGTCATACTAAATATCGGATTAGCACTATTGAATTTGTGAAATTATATATTATTTTATCTCTATTTTAAATTTAATTTTTATTTCTTATTTATTTTTGTCTTTTGACATCTATATTCATACTCGCATTAAGATTAATGTACATTTTTTTATAACCATTCATGTAATAATAGTCTATAGTTTTTGATAATTTTTGTTTGTTATTTTCAATTATATTTTGATGGAATGCTAAATCAAGATTGGAAATAGAATAAATCAAAAAAAAAAGCTTCATCTTTATATAAAGCTATTGAAAGTAAAGTCACGAAAGTTCAAGACAAATACATACGAAAATAGTTATAGAAAAATCCAAAAAAATTAATATTAAATACTTTTTTTCATATATCATCTATATTTTTAAGACTAGATACAAGTTGAAAAAAATAAGTACATTCCTATCGTTCTTAATTATATTTTGTATTATAAATGTATGGATTTTGAATTACGAAAACTGACAGTAAGTTAAGAAAAATATTTAAGTATAAGTTGAGGGTTGAGAAGTATATCATATTGATCCCTATAATTTGAATGGAAATTGTAATTATAGTTTTAAATTATTTTTGTTTCGGCTTTACGTATATTTTGATGGAATATAAAACGAGATTGGGAATAGGATACATATATGCCAAGGAAAAAATAAGAAGAAAGAACCCCATCTTTTCACGAAGCTATTGTAAATAAACTAAGTGTAGTCATAAAAGTTCAAAAGACAAATACATATGCTAATAATTTTTGAAAATTATGAAAAACAAATCAATTAAATACTTTTTTTCATATGTCATCTACATATTTAAGAATATATACAAGGTTAAAAAAATATGTAAGCACATTTATGGATGTTGAATTACGAAAATTAGACAATAATTTAAGAAAAATATTTTAGTGGTACAATTGAGTATTGAGAGAGAAGAATATTGATTCCCTACATTTATTACAACGAATACTTTCATACACAAAGTAATTTGTTAAAAAAAATATTTCATCTCTTTTCAATATTTAGTTTTTATTTCGTATTTATTCTTAAGATGTATATCCATATTAATAATAAGACATACTAGTATTTATAATTACTTTTGTTGGTAGGTTTAATTTTTAAATATTAAATTTTACAATTTCATCAAGTTTTTCTAATGAATTGCAACATAACATATTCTGAAATGTTTGTCTAGAGGTGTCCCTGTTGGCATGAGATTTGAACTGACATCACTAATTTATTTGATTTTTCGTAAAATAATCATAAGACAAAACCATTATTAAAAGTGTTGATTTATATGCTATAGAAATCAATTCTTCTCATTTGTAGCAGACTACTTGTTAAGATAGTACTATGTTGCAACTATAATTCTTGTGTTGTCACAGTAATTAACTACTTAAAAGCAGATAAAAGAACGCAAGAATTTAATGTAGTTCAGACACAAATGTGCCCTACATCCACGAGGACCTGCAAACACGAATTCACTAGTTCAGATTTACAGTGTACATTAATATGACTTATTAAAAATAATAAAGACTCGTTCTTTAATTTTGAAGCCGTTCTTGTACACAACTCGAACATCGTATTTTCTCCACAACAGCTCCTCTCCGCGAACCTTGAACCGTCCTCAAGCCTGAACTCCCTTCAGAAACGCGGATTGCCTCTCCCGAGACCTATACAACAACTCTGTATATGTTCGCACACAACAACGAGGGCACAATACTGCTTTACAGGCTGCCCTAGCACAACTTCAATACGATGAGAGGTTTTTCTCCAAAAAAGTGCAAAAGGTTTTTCAGCGTCTTGAGAGGCTCATACAGCCACGAAAATAACTTCTAAGACCTAACTTGAACCTAAAGAAATCAAATTAGCTAGGAAATAGAATCCTAGTCGATTTCTACTTCTATTCTAGATAAGTATAAAAGATACCTAACTAGGATATAATACATGGAAATAAATCTAAGTTCTAATAAAAATATTACAATAATAGAACTTTAATTAAATCCAAAATAAACATGGAAACAAATCTTTGCGAATCTTTTAATCCCAAAGTGCAGCGATTTTCACTAACAGAAATCTGGCGCCAACAATCTCCCCATTTGACATAGATTGGTCATAATCCATATTTGACAAGAAACTCCGCCTGCAAAATAGAAATACCCCCCCTGCAAAAGAGATATACTCCCCCTGTAACACAGACTGTTAGGACACTAAATGTTTCGACATAAATATGTCATAACCAACTCAATTTTCCTGCATCATCAGAATATAAAATTAAACGCATGACATAGCAAATAAAAATCTTCAAAGCGCAAAAAATGGTAAGATCAGTCTGTCGCAACGCAAGTTGTTACGGCAGAGGTTTTTGCTACTCCCCTTTCTGATTAGTGTGCCAAAGACTTCATCAAGATACATCAAAGTCCAATAAAAGAAATACTCATAGCCCTAGTTAGAACAAAGGTCTATTAGGACACGTAGTCAACATATAATGTAAGCCTCGAACAATAAAAAAATCTAGATTCCCCTTAATTTGAATATATTTTTGAAATACTAAAAGAACATCAGCCAAAGTAAGAACCAAGTTTTAAAAATGAAGGAAATCAAGTAGACCAAGTTAGCAAATATGAATATTATTTTCAAGGATTAATCAAAAGAACATTGAAAGAAACAAGATAAAAGGCTATCAACAAGCTCTTGGATGCACGATATATCTATAGCCACATGACCATACTCAAGAGATCATAAATTAGTTATTTTAATGGGGTTATGAATGCATATTCCAAGAATAATTTCACTAATAAATACCTGAACAACATCACAAAGCATCACACCCTTGTTATCCTACCCCCCCCCCCCCCCCCCCCTCTTTGATATGATCTTGAGATGAATGAGGTCATATGCATTGATCACTCACATAGAGGGTGACAACTCTCTTCCATCTAGAGTCCTCGTAGAAACAAAAAATTAATCCAAAAAAATTATCGACTCAAATTTAGATAACAAGAATAAACAATCAAACCTTTCAAAGTAGCACAAGGATCAACAAAGGCTGAAAAATGTCACCACAAGATATGTGTGGTAACTCAGTATTGTTGGGAATCGGACACGTGTACGCAACGGAAAACAAAAAAAATTATGCGATTTAAACAATTTTAAAACACATAAACACATGCCCGATAATTGAGATCAATTAGTTGCGTACCTTTGCGCTTCCAGCGAAATTAAAAACAACATACATGCTTAATTATTCAACCGAATTTAAATCAATTAGCATGCTCGCATTTAAATCAAATAACATGCTCGCAAAAAAATAAAACGATTTCATGTAATCACATAAAATCATACAGGAACGAACATGAACAATTTATTTAAACGTAAACGAATCAAGAACAATGAATTCGTGAGTTTACCTCTTGAAGCGTGAGGTAGGAGCATTAAGCAAGACGAGATTGCTACGGAAACCAATCCGTACAATCCGGGGCAGCATCGGCGGAATAGCGGCAGCGGCAATACGAGCCACGGCGGCGCGTGTGGCTCACGCGCGGTCTTCGGGCGGCGCGTGGGGATGCGTGCGGCTTCGGCTCGTGTGGTGCTCCTCGATTCTTCGATCTTCGATCTTCCTCCTCTCGGATTTCACCTCGTATACTTTGATCTACTAAACACGTGGCACTAGACACGTAATAGTTAGAACAAATGAAGAAAAGAAAGAAGGAAAGAAATACCGAAAGGGATCGGCCAACGGATGGCCAATTCCGGCGATTTTCTGGCGACGACGGCGCGGGTGGCCGCGGTGGAGAGTGGCCGAGAGAGAGAGAGGGACGGCTAGGGTTAGGGTTTTAGTTGTGTTGTTTGTGCAAGACCTATAAATCAAGTATTTATAGTGTCTTGCATAAAACCCTAGCGGGCTTAAGTTGGACCGGGCCCAACAACTTAAGTTCGTTAGTTCTTTTACTTGCTCGTCTCTCTCATTTCAATGATCGAAAAATCATAAAGATTACATTTTCGGAATCATTATAATGCCCTCGTCATTACGAGTGCCAACTCTCGATTTCCAACTTTCCAAAAGTGGAAACCCTAATTCAGTGCACTTTCTAAATTTGGAAACTTCCCGATTAAGAAAGTTCACTAATACGTTTGCCTATTCTTTTCCTTTTCTTATTCTCATTCATAATTTCAAATTACGAATGTTGGACCCAATCATATTGACTTCCAATCATGCAAAGATAAACCATTTTATCTCTGACCGTTTATTCAAAGATCTCATGTGCACGAGCAGTGTGATCCTCGATGGTTCAGGTGTAAGCTAGCCGTGGGTCCACAACCCTTTGTGGTCAAAACTCGTTCCTTAGAGTTACGATTAAGATGAAGCTCGTTTCACCTTAATCACCCAACAAATCAAGATTGGTGTCTAGCAACTACGCGTCATGATTCCCTAGATACAAATGAAGTGCCTGCAAGAACCTTCAGATATAGTTAACGTACAGTACGGTCCCTTCGATTCATATGTCCCGATTGAACTAGAGGCATTAGTTCGTCGAGACCTCTTTATATGTTCAATGACGGTGCGATCGTTCTAAGTGTTGTAATTGCTACGTGCATGACTTAGAGAATCGAATTCTCTAATCATCACTTAGTCAGCTCTGGCCAGAGACTTATAATGATTACAAACTTTCAGAACACACAGGACATCCAAGATTATTCTAGCGATCGAATCCCCGACTACAATGCACAGACCTCCCACTAGATTTCGGACTGCACGAACACTGGCCCTTCGGATGGTCCTCGGTGGAACTCAGGGACAGGTCACGATACATCTGGTCCTCTAGTGAAGTCACGGTGATGTCTAGGTCATAAGGACTAATGGTGTACAACTATACCATAGATATCTCTACTCGATTATTGGGAACCACTTAGAGATTTCTAGGGTGAGGGAGTTCTATGAACTCGTCAACTTACGAGCACCCACTTATGCATGCCGATATCACAATACCATTTACTGATGAGATGCAGTACACATACACTAAGTGCTAGTCTCTTAATGGGAAAGGCCGATATCCTCATTGGTGGCGTAACCCTTCGACTAGGAACACGTTTAACAGTTAAAATACTTAAGTAAATATCTCGCGATCCTAACGATCAATTACTAGTACTTGTAATAACTGTAAGGACTATATCTATGCTTGTGACAAAGGGACAAAGATATAGAATGCCAAGGTGTTTTATCGTTAATACGAATAAAGGTTCGTTTATTACAATAATAAATACGAAAGACCACAATCACATTTTGGCTTGTTGGTCACCTACTCTAACAAGTATGTCCTATCAAACTTTCAAGTGTAACCCATACATAGTAGAATGATGGTTACACTATCATTTCATTGTTCATTTATGAACACAACAAGTTCCAAGCGATTTACACAAGTAATCAAATCGAGAGGAATCTAACGGTCTTGTAAAAGAATCAGCAAACTGATTATCTGTTAACACAGTCTATTGACACAACCTTTTGTTCAACTAGATATCTACCAAGATTAATAGTTCTTTCATACCCGTGAAACCCATCCCGCCCCGTCATACAAATCGACGTCGTTTTGTTTATATTGTGTAGGATAATAAATTAATAATATATAATACCTGAATAAAATATCTCTTACATGTCAAAACTTATATCTATAACGATGACGTCGTCTCGTTTTGCATCTAGTTATCTATTTTATTTTAATATTGTTTTATAAAGATTTGGATTTAGTTACTGTTTTTTATGGATTTATAGTTAAAACAAATTAATTTTGATTTACCCTTGATATTTATCACTGTTGTTAGTCACGTTGGTTTAAATTTAGCTTTTTACATTTGGCCACTTCTTTTCAATTTTAGAATAGTTTCACGTAAAACTTATAAATTATTAAAAAAATAACATGATTAAATTATGGCGGGTTTCGACCTGTGAAGGTTGGATCCTACTATAAACCCGCCATAGACCCATCTATCCTAAACCCATCGAAAACCCACAAGTTTGGTTTCTTAAAATAAAGAACCGTTAGTTGACATGATGAGGGTGAGTTTCGTTAGAACCCGTGGGTTTATGACCCACGAACCCCCCTATTTTCCTGGAACACTTTTGAAAAAAATAACTTTTTTAAAGAAATTATTATTTAACGCTAAAAAAATATAAAGTTTACCTCTTTGTAGTTTTTAATAAAGATGAAAGGCATGTTAATTTTCATTGATCGACTAATAACGTTATATACAGGATGTACAATTGATTTTCAGGAAAATATATATGGAAAAATACAAGAAATCAACAATCGAATCTGCACAAAATATTCACATAAATGATCTTGATTTTATCTTCAAGACTTGCCATAATTGAGCTCCATATATTATTCTTCAATAGAGCCATGATTCACGAGTAGACTGTTCTTAACATGCCCTTTGAAGCTGGAACGGTAACACGTGTGGACTCCAAGTTTGTCTCTGTAAAAGACGTAAAAGACACAGGCCTGCTTGGAAAGAGGTTTGGTGAAAATGTCTGCCGTTTGGTTCAAAGAAAAGACCTGCCATTTGACGAGAGTTCCCATGGCAACTTTTTCACCAACAAAATGATAGGTCATCTCAATATGTTTCGATCGAGCATGAAATGTTTGATTTACAGACATGTAGAGAGCACTCATGTTGTCACAAAATAATTGAGGGGGCTGTCGAGCTGACATGCCAATATCTCGGAGTAGAAAAGTCAGCCAAGTAATTTCTGCGGTGGTGGAAGCCATGGACCTATATTCAGCTTCAGAATTGCTTCTTTGAATACCAAGATATGAAATTTCCACCTAAGTAGACACAAAAACCAATAGTGCTTCTCCTTGTAATCGGGCAACCTGCCCAATCCGCGTCGCTAAACCCATATAAAGATAAAGGGCTTTGAGCAAGATACCGCAATCCGAAATGTGAAGTTCCCTTTAAATACCTTAGTATTCGCTTAACTTCCTTCAAATTGATTAAAGTAGGAGCATTGGAAAACTGGCATATATGATTCACATAATGAATAATATCGGGCCGAGTGAAATTCAGGTACTGAAGAGCGTCGACGATGCTTCGAAATTCGGACGGGATATATATATAGAGAGAGAGACACGTCTTGTCAGGTAGAACCGCTTGAGTTTTATAATTTACTTTACATATATCGGATTAATCTTATTTTGGAGCCTATCGTCAATTTCGGAATCTTAGGGGTATTTTTGGAAAGAAAGAACAAATAAATAAACAAAAAATAAATAAATAAAAGAAAGAGGCAAACAATTTCGTTCCACACCGACTTTACTTGATATATAATATTTACGTGTGTTCTAAAAATCGGTCGACGCGGCCGATTAATCGCTCTCCGAGGTGGAGGCGGTCTAAAAGTTTGAAAAATCGGTTTTTGTCTATGAGGCGGTGCGAGGCGGTCTGAGACGAGTTGAGGCGGGTTAAACTTTGATGGCAAAAAATCGGTCAAGAGTCTGTCAAAAATCGGTTGATTTTTTTTTTTTTTTTTTTTTATAATTAAAAGGCTTTTAATAGAAAATTATGCTTTGTTTTAATTTGTTTATATTAATTTTTATTTTGTAAATTGTTTTTACCTAATAATATATGCTTGCAATGTTAAGGCTTTTACCTAATGATATATGCTTGCAATGTTTAACATAATTTTGAACGCACAAGATTTTCATTATATTTTTATTTTGTAAATTGTTTTTATTATATTATGATTTTATTATTATTAAAATTTTATTATGTATTATGATATATAATTGATGGGATAAAATCATATTTCAATATATTCTTATATATGTTTTGAGTATATACATATAATATCTAAAATTATTGCATTAAATTTAAAAAGACCTTTTATTTTCGATTTGTCGCCGATTAATCACCGCGACACCGGTTAATTGGGAGGCGGTGCCTAACCGGCTTGGAGCCAATTCCCACTTTTTAGAACCTTGGTTAATGGTATTCTAAACTAGGTCATTTGATTAAAAAAAAAAGGGTAAATGGTAAATAGGCCTAGGGATGGTAATTTGACCCGCCCCGATGAATCCCAACCCGCCCTGCCCTGGGATTTTCGGGTATTACCCGCCCCAAAAAAAAATGGGGCGGGTATAGGGATTCATTTTTTTTTTGACCGGGTACGGGTACGGGTTTGCCTATACCCGGCCCCGTACCCGACCCTGTACCCGTCCCGCATTATTTATATATAGTATTATATATTTATTAATTATTATATTAAATATAAATAATTAAATAGTAGTAATATATTAAATATTAGCTACAAATGAGAATTTTTAGGTTTTGATATTAAATAATTAAATATTAGTAATATAATTAAATATTGGTTTGTTTGTTGAAATAAACCTTTAAATTATAAGTAGATTGCATATTTATTTATTAAAAAAGAAAAAGAAAAAAAATAGATGGAATTTTTACCCGCCTGGTGGCGGTGGAGATTTTATGGGGCGGGTATGGAATTCTTTTTATAAAGTTTTGAGGATTTTGACGGGGATGGGATGGGGATTTCCATAGTGGGGCGGGGATGGGGATTGCAAAACACGCCCCATACCCGCCCCAATGAAAAAGACACTTAATTAAATAAAGGACATCATTTTTTTTTCTTGCAAATATATCCCCTCATTCAAATTTACTTGCTAATAAGGAAAACTCTTTCATATATACCAAAATTACCATCAACTTATTGAAACCCTAATTCAACTCCAATTTCATGATTTATACCATAAATTAGACCACTTAACCAATTTTTATCTCAATTTTGACCGCCACCACTGTTGATTGTTCTATTTTTTTTTTCCGACAGGTCAATCACTAGTCTCCGACGTTGACATCTTTTTTTTTCGAACTTTTCAAAAAAGAAAAACTATTTTTTATTAATATTTCTGTCTTGGCATGTAAAATACTGTAGTCGAAGACAGTAATATTATTGTCGTAACTGTAATATTATTGTCTCAAAGAGTGTTATTGTTGTTAACATAGTAATCTTAATGTATTAACTAATTTTATCTTCTTGGCTACAATATTGCTGTCTCTGGCGGTAATACTATTGCCTTTGACAATAATATTACTGTTTGTGGCTGTAATATTAATAATACTACTGTTTTGGCATTCAATGTTAATGTCTCAGACAATAAATTTGTTGTTAACGCAATAATTTAGGGAGAAAAAATAAAAATAAAAAAAATCTAAAAAAAAGTCAACGTTGGAATCTGGCCGGAAAAAAAATCATTAAAAAAAGTTATGTTTCTAATTTTTTTTAAATTGTAAAAATGGGGGTAACTTGATATATTAGTTCACATTTGGGGCAAATGTGCAATATTGATGAAGTTAGAGTGCAATAGATGAAATTGATGGAAATTATATTATGAGGGGTATTTTAGTCAAAAGACACGAGGATGAATTTATTTGCGAAACTGTCTTTTGCCTGGACATATGTGCATTTAAGTCCCTTCTCATGGACCTATTTGTCATTTGCCCAAAAAAATCTAATTTGGGTCATTTAACACTGCTAAATATACATTAAATTTCTAGAACCGAATGGTTCTTGGTCAGGTTAAGTGTCTTATTGGAACCGGCCCTACATCAACCTGTATAAATATTATATATATATATATATATATATATATATATATATATATATATATATATATATATATATATATATATATATATATATATATATATATATATATATATATATATATATATTAGGATTTTATTTATCAAACTTAGCTTTCAATTGCCATCGTGCTATTCTTATCTGCCAATTTTCCACCGTTTCATTTTCTTTGAATCTCTTTTCTCGTAAGTAATTTATATATCACTTGTTGACTACCGCTCGCCACCTTGTCTTTTTAACTATATTTATCGTAGAAGTTAAATATAATTAATTATATAATTTTATTATGCATGTTAAAGCACTTGTAGATGTTTTTAAAATATTCTCCTTTAAGTTTCAGATTATTTTGTTAAAATATACAAACAATATATTATGAAAGTTGAAATATTAAAACTTTTTTTTTAGTTATTTAATAATACTTATGGGCTAGTTTCAAATACTATTCAGTCCCCTTTAGTTACTTTTCACTCTACACTCTCCCCTTTTAAGTTTTACTTACAGATAGCTTCCTACCCCCTATGAAATGTCTGGACTGCCCCTAACTTTAAATAAGAATTACAACTAAACCTCATTTCAACTTAAAGAAACGCTATTTCTCTTAAAGTTGTTTCTAATGCAACACGTTTTCAATACATATTTGTTTATTTATTTCCTTCAAAAAACGTTTTTCAATATTGTTTTCCACACCAAACGATGTTTCTCAAACTCGCGTTCCTAAAATCATTTTCCAAAAAAGTGTCGTTCTCGGGCATCACCAACAACAATATTTTGCCCGTTTATTTCGAATTCACCGCAAGTGGTTTGTACTCCAGCAAGAGAAACCAACGACAAGAAACAGAGCAAAATCATACAAGAAGAAGAAGAAGAAGAAGAAGAAGAAGAAGAAGAAGAAGAAGAAGAAGAAGAAGAAGAAGAAGAAGAAGAAGAAGAAGAAGAAGAAGAAGAAGAAGAAGAAGAAGAAGAAGAAGAAGAAGAAGAAGAAGAAGAAGAAGAAGAAGAAGAAGAAGAAGAAGAAGAAGAAGAAGAAGAAGAAGAAGAAGAAGAAGAAGAAGAAGAAGAAGAAGAAGAAGAAGAAGAAGAAGAAGAAGAAGAAGAAGAAGAAGAAGAAGAAGAAGAAGAAGAAGAAGAAGAAGAAGAAGAAGAAGAAGAAGAAGAAGAAGAAGAAGAAGAAGAAGAAGAAGAAGAAGAAGAAGAAGAAGAAGAAGAAGAAGAAGAAGAAGAAGAAGAAGAAGAAGAAGAAGAAGAAGAAGAAGAAGAAGAAGAAGAAGAAGAAGAAGAAGAAGAAGAAGAAGAAGAAGAAGAAGAAGAAGAAGAAGAAGAAGAAGAAGAAGAAGAAGAAGAAGAAGAAGAAGAAGAAGAAGAAGAAGAAGAAGAAGAAGAAGAAGAAGAAGAAGAAGAAGAAGAAGAAGAAGAAGAAGAAGAAGAAGAAGAAGAAGAAGAAGAAGAAGAAGAAGAAGAAGAAGAAGAAGAAGAAGAAGAAGAAGAAGAAGAAGAAGAAGAAGAAGAAGAAGAAGAAGAAGAAGAAGAAGAAGAAGAAGAAGAAGAAGAAGAAGAAGAAGAAGAAGAAGAAGAAGAAGAAGAAGAAGAAGAAGAAGAAGAAGAAGAAGAAGAAGAAGAAGAAAGAAGAAGAAGAAGAAGAAGAAGAAGAAGAAGAAGAAGGAGAGAAGGAGGAAAGGAGGAGGAGGAGGAGGAGGAGGAGGAGGAGGAGGATATTTTGTCAAACCACAGTTGCAGCTCAGAGCACAATTGAAGCACCCTATCTTGAAGTTTCGATTTCTTGTTTTCAAATATCATAGTTGTTGAAACCCAAATTTTAAACCCTAACATTACAGTAAAATTTGTTCTTTCCATGTTGGGGTTTGATACCTTGTTTTTTTTTTCTGCGAATGGCACGATTCGGAGGAGATTTGCAGTGGGGTACTGTGTTTCGACAATTTAGTATGTTGTTAGAGATAGGTTTGATATCATTGCTATAGTCGTGAATAAGTTTGGTAGTTGTGCCATTAGTATGATTGTTCTTTAGTAATTGGACTGTGTGTAGAGGACAACGGTTGCTTGTTATGCTACTTTGGTGTATTTGCTAACTACAACAATATGTGACCAAAAACATAATCGTGTTATGTTTGTTGTTGCAGAAATGGGTCCCAAGAAGGACAATTCTATAAAAGATACTCGACGCTCCCCGTATTTCTTCACAAAAGCGATGAAACATATCAAGAAGAAGATTGGGGCTCTCCAATTTGATGCTCTAGAGACGAATCCCTTTGGAAACTTCCTAGACATGCAAAGAGTCGGTCATAGTTTTACAAATGTGTAACATCTACTGAAAAGATATCGTCCTGAATCAAACGCGTTCGTATTTGGGAACGATAAGAACATAGTAGTGATCCTTTTTACCTTGAAGGAGTTTTCATAGTGTTGGTATTGCACCACGAAGGTAATGGAGTTGACATAAACTTTAAGAATGAAGCTTCGTACACAATTAGGCGTGTATGCGGTGGAAACGTCGCATGCTCCGAAGTAACTAACTTTGTCAAAAGTTGGAGGAATATGCAGGATAACGATTGTGTTAAAGACTTCTGTAGGTTGTACACATAGCTCGTTTGCAACTGTCTATTATCCTCCAATCCTAGCACAACGTTCTCCAAATTCGTATTTTAGTACGTCGATAACTTGCAAAATTTGTGATCGTACGCATCGGCCATGGTTGTCTACGAGTGTATCATGGAAGAAATGCGAGCGTATGTGGATGATGGGGCTATGTATTTCAACGGTTGCAACATTGGGTTATTGGCATGGTTACACGAGAGGATACCTTCTTTAGGGGCATGACAGTCTGTAGATATATTTCATCGCTTTTTCCAATGGAATGACACCATGATCCCTGGTGAAGAGGTCCAAGCTCGGTTCATATTTGATGCAATAACTAAAATAAAAGTGAAGAGGAGAAACTGAAACACATCAAGAATATCTCTACTACCGCTGGATTTTGATCGTCGGAGGATAGGGATGAACTGGTTGCTTCTCTGAAATAACAAATCGAGGACCTGAGGAAAAAGGCGAAGAAGAACGAAAAAGACAAAGAAGAATACACAACACATGTAAAATTAATAAATTTTCTGAATATACACAACACATGGATTAATGGGTTAGTGATATACACAATTAAGACCAGTATTTAATCCATTTAATAACCGAAAACCCATGATCTAAATTAAGGTTTGAGAAAGTTAAAACATACTTGAGCTAATTTATATTCTCAAATCTCGGTCATAACTTTCAGCAATTGGATTTCGGAGGGTATGTTGCATTTGATTCCTATTTAACTTATTGCCACCCCTATCACTGACTTTTTTATTTGCAAATAAAATAATCTTATATGGTTGTAACTTGTATGTTGAGTTATAGAATTAAAATAATAAATACATATATTTTATTATTAACCTAATCGGTCGGGCCTTATTCGGGTTCAACCATAGTAGGCTCAAACTCGGCTAAAAAATAAATCGGGTTCAGTAAAATGGATCAAACTCGGTCCAACTCACTAAAAAGTAGGATCGACTCAAATATAATCGGGCTGATCCACCGGGCTTTGGTTGTGCCCGACTAAATTTCCGGTCCTATATTTCATATTTTTTAAACTTGAAATAACATATACAAAATTAAAATTAAAAAAAGAAAAAAAAATCGCGAATAAAAATCTCACAAGCCTTGTAAGCTCAAGAATTACTAAGAAAATGCTCGAATTCAGCTCGTCAAAAAACTCGTGCTCGTGAGTTGGATTTCGAAAAACTCGAGTTCGAGCTTTTGTGGAGTTGGGTCGTCGAGCTCACGAGTCACTACCACTACACCGCCATCACTGCATGAGTATCATATATCATATTCAACCCCCATTACTATCTAATTGACCGTAAATATTCGTCGTTTACTGAGTATCGTATAATTTCATTGAAAGTATAAAAAAAATGAATTAAGAAATGTCAAAAATTGAAAGTTTATTTCACTTGCAATAAATTTGGAATTCTCAGAAATTTTAGAATTTTCAAAAAATCATGCAATTTCTACATTTTCCTGGAACACTTTTGAAAAAAATAACCTTTTTAAAGAAAATAATATTTAACTGCTCAAAATATATAAAGCTTACCTCTTTGTAGATTTTTAATAAAGATGAATGGCATGTTAATTTTTATTGATCGACTGATAACGTTTATATACAAGATGTACAACTGGTTTTTAGGAAAATACAAATGAAAAAATACAAGGAATCAGCAATCGAATCTGCACGGAATATTCACATAATTGATCTGGGTTTTATCTTCAAGGCTTACCATGATTTAGCTCCATATATTATTCATCAATAGAGCCATGATTCACGGGTTGATTATTCTTAACATGCCCCTTCAAGTTGGAAGGGAAACCCATGTGGACTCCCAGCTTGTCTCTAAAAAAGAGACAAAGGCCTGCTTGGAAAGAGGTTTGGGGAAAATGTTTGCCGGTTGGTTCGAAGAAGAGACGTGCCGTGTGACGAGAGTTCCCATGGCAAATTTTTCACGAACAAAATGGTAGTCCAACTCAATATGTTTCGATCGAGCATTAAATTTTGGATTTAAAAACATGTAGAGAGCACTCATGTTGTCACAAAATAATTGAGGGGGCTGTCGAAGTGACATGCCAATATCTCGGATTCGAAAAAGTCAGCCAAGTAATTTCCACGGTGGTGGAAGCCATGGACCTATATTCTGCTTAAGAACTGGAACGAGCAACTGTAGGTTGCTTCTTTGAACACCAAGATATGCAATATCCACCTCAGTAGATACAAAAACCAGTAGTGCTTCTCCTTGTAATTGGGCAACCTGCCCAATCTGCGTCGCTAAACCCATATACAGGTAAAGGGCTTTGAGCAAGATACCGCAATCCAAAATGTGAAGTTCCATTTAAATAACTTAGTATTCGCTTGATTGCCTTCAAATTGAGTCGTAGGTCGATTGTTTGTCCTTTTGTACCATCAGTGTAGACATTGGAGAGCTTTCAAGCATCTTTGTGCGAGTAAGGAGATCTTGAATGTATTCCATTTGAGACAAATGAACTCCACCTGAGAAGGACTTTATTTCTACGCCAAAATAGTGAAGCGAGCCAAGATCTTTGATGGCAAACTCATTACTAAGATTACTGATCAGATTGGTAATGAAAAGATCATTACTACCAGCACAAGAATATCATCAACATAAATAAGTAAAATTGTTGTAATGGATCTGATGCGATATATAAAAAGTGATGAATGAACCTTACTACAGTAAAAAGCAAGATGACCTAGAAATTGTGAGAGGCGACCAGACTAAGCACGCGGCGCTTGCATAAGACCGTACAAAGACTGCTTAAGTAAACACACATGATCCGGATAATTTAGGTTGATAAATTCTGGTGGTTGCTCCATGTAGACAGTTTCGCTAAGACACTACAAGAAAGTTCGCATTTGGCTACAACAAATTTTGTTGTGGAAAGTATATAATTTCGTTGCTAATTCCATTCGCAACGAAAATAAGTCGTTGCTAGCTTCGTTGTCTTTTATTTGTTACGGAAAGTTCGGGGCAACGAATTAAAAGTTGTTGCCAACACATTTAGTTTGCGCAACGAATTCATGTCGTTGGCAAATATTTTTCGTTGCCTATACATTTAGAATGCACAATAAATATATTTTGTTGGCAATAGTATATACAACGAATTTATATGATACATTGGCAACGATATATAATTCCCAATATGATATACAACGATATACAACGAATTTATATGATACATTGGCAATGATGTATAATTGCCAATATGATATTTTGTTGCAACAAATGAAGTTTTTGTCTTACATTAAATTTGTTGCGAAATATATATGATACTATTCACAACAATAGTTTTCGTTGCCTATGAAATTCAAAGGCAACAAAAATTTCTTGTTACAAAAAGGTTATTTTTTAGCCACAAATATTATATTTCATTGCTAAAATATAATTATTGGCAACGAAATTAATTTCGTCCACAAAGAAATCGTTGCCTATTTTACATTTTCTTGTAGTGAGATAACCATGTAGAAAGGCATTATTGACGTCTAATTGTCGTCTAATTGCCGCATATTCCATTTCAAGGAAGTTGAGAGAGCTATAACGAGATGAATGGTAGTCGACTTTACCACATGACTGAAAGTCTCATCATAATCATGTTGGGAATCGAGAACGTATGTACGCAGCGGAAAACAAAAATTTTATGCGAATTAAACGAGTTTAAATCACATAATCACATACCAGACATATATTAAACAATTAATTGTGTACCTTTGCGCATCCAGCGAAATTTAAGAACAAACATACATGCGCATTATTTAATCAAAATTAAATCAACTAGCATGCTCGCATTAAATCAAATAATCATGCTCGCAGTAAATAATGAATTTCATGTAATCACATAATATACATAAAATCAACAACATATTTAGTAAACGAACATGCATATATAATTTAAATAAAAACGAATCGAATAAATACCGATTCGAATGAGTGTGAGGTAGGCGCACGAGTCAAAGCAAGATTGCCACGGAAACCAATCCGTGCAATCCGGGAGCGGCGGCGGCGACGGCGGCGTGAGCAGCGATGGCGACGGCGCGAACGGCGGCGGCGACGGCGTAGGGCAGCTCCTCGATTTTTCGATCTTTCTCCTCTCGGATTCACCTCGTATACCTCGATCTACTAAAACGTGGCACTAGACACACAGTAGTTAGAATAAATGGAAAGAATAAACAAAGAAAAGAACTACCACGATTAATCGGCCAAGGAAGGCCAATTTCCGGCAAGAGGATGGCGGCAGCGGCGACGGGAGCCGCGGGGAGAGTTCGGCCGAGAGAGAGAGAGGGAGCAGCTAGGGTTTTGTGATTAGGGTTATGTTCTCTTGTCTTGTGTGCAAGACCTATAAATCAAGTATTTATAGTGTCCTGCATAAAAGCCCTAACGGGCTTAAGTTGGACTGGGCCCAACAGCTTAAGTTCGTTAGTTCTTTTACTCGCTCGTCTCTCTCAATTCGATGATCGGAAAATTGTAACAATTACATTTTTGGAATCATTATAATGTCCTCATCATTACGAGTGCCAATTCTCAATTTCCAACTTTCCAAAAGTGGAAACCCTAATTCATTGCACTTTCTAAATTTAGAAACTTCCCGATTTAGAAAGTCCACTAAGATATTCGCCTATTCTTTTCCTTTTCTTATTCTCATTCATAATTCCAAATAACGAATGTTGGACCCAATAATATTGACTTCCAATCATGCAAAGATAAAACATTTTTACCTTTGACCGTTCATTCAAAGATCTCATGTGCACGAGCAGTGTGAGCCTCGATGGTTCTGGTGTAAGCTAGCCGTGGGCCCACAACCCTTTGTGGTCAAAACTCGTCCCTTAGAGTTACGATTAAGATGAAGCTCGTTTCTTCTTAATCACCCAAAGAATCAAGATTGGCGTCTAGCAACTTTGCGTCATGATTCCCTAGATAAAAATGAAGTGTCTGCAAGAACCTTTTGATATAGTTAGCATACAGTACGATCCCTTCGATTCATATGTCCCGGTTGAACTAGAGGCATTGGTTCATCGAGACCTCCTTAGTAGTTCAATGACTGTGCGATCGTTCTAAGTGTTGTAATAGTTACGTGCTTGACTTAGAGAATCGAATTCTCTAATCATCAATTAGTCAGCTCTGGCCAGAGACTTAGAGATTACAAACTATGAGAACACACAGGACATCCAAGACTATTCTAGCGATCGAATCCCCGACTAATATGCACAGACCTCCCACTAGATTTCGGACTGCACGAACACTGGCCCTTGGGGTAGTACTTGTAATAACTGTAAGGACTATATCTATGCTTGTGACAAAGATATAGAATGCCAAGGTGTTTTATCATTAATACGAAAAAGGTTTGTTTATTACAATAATAAATGGAAAGACCACAGCCACAAGTTGGCTTGTTGGTCACCTAATCTAACAAATCGATGCCATGGACTTGGGTGAAGCCTCGTGCAACAAGTCGAGCTTTGAAGGGATCAACGGTTCCATCCACTTTGTATTTAATTCGATACACCCATGTCTTGAAATATAGACTCGTTTTGTCCTGGCTCCAAGCAACGATAACATTTGTGCATCGGACTATAATCAACGAAGATACGTGGCTATGTCTTTTTTGTGAACTTATTTCAACCTTGGTACTTCAACGAAGGAAAACACCTGCATCCCAAAACTCGCAAACCTCTATAATCAGAATGTTTCTTATGAAGTTTGTGATATGGAGTACCATTATGTAACACCGAAAATGGCAACCTATTTATAAGATAGACTGCAGAGAAAATGACATCAACCCAAAGAGTTAAAGGCAAATTCGCATGAAATAACATAGTTAAGCTTGTCTCGACAATGTGCCGGTGCTTTTATACTGCAACTCCATTTTGCTCCGGAGTTCCTGAGAAAGAGATATGCATCTCAATTCCACTATTTTGGATATAAGTAAGAAAATCACATGTATTAAATTCACCTCCACCATCACACTAAAAAATATTAATTCGACGATCAAATTTATTTTCCACAAGCCTTTGAAAGCTCTTAAAAATATCGAAAAATTCAGATTTTCTCCGCAAAGATATAACCATGTAAACCTTTATCGTCAACAAATATTGCATAATATCGAAATCTTTGATTTGAAACTAAAGAAGAAGGTCCCCAAAGATCACAATGAATTTTCTCAAGTGGAAAATCTGAAAGTTTACTCGAAAAGACAATTTACAACTCTTTCTAGAGATCGAGATCTCTTTTGGATAGACATTGGTAAATGTTTCAAGTGACCTTCTTTCTCCACTGTAATTGGAAGATTGTTGCTCCAAGGAGGACCAAACTTGATGTGCTGTTTCTGCGCCAAAGATAGAACTCATGATGTCCTCTTTCATGGTCCGAAGAAACTAAGAAACGAGAAGGCCATCGTTGGTTATCCATGACTCGTGCATAGGGTTCGGTATTTTACTACCCTTTTCATTCTCTATCTCTTCTGTGGGTTTATCATCATTAATAAGATGATGATAAATACCCAAACTTCGGACTAAAGGAATAATTTGAGTGTGCCATAGTAGAAAATTGGTGGTGTTTAGTTTGATAGAGATCAAACTAGAACACTAATGGAAAGCTTGAATTGTAAGTTGCGGCTCTTTGGTTAAAGAAGGGGTTGACATGATTTCCTGGCGTGTAGGTGATGGCTCTGGTACCATGTAGATTTTTAATAAAGATTAAAGGCATGTTAATTTTCATTGATAGACCGATAACGTTTATATACAGGATGTACAACTGATTTTCAGGAAAATACAAATGGAAAAATACAAGCAATCAGCAATCGAATCTGCAAAGAATATTCACATAATTGATTTTGATTTTATCTTCAAGACATGCCATAATTTAGCTCAATATGATTATTCTTCAATAGAGCCATGATTCACGGGTTGATTATTCTTAACACTTGATATTTTACACGAAAGCTTATATTTATTTTTTACCATTAATATATATTTAAAATACGTTATATAATTTAATTTTTGGGAAAAACTGAATTTTTGAAAATTAAAATTGTATATAAAAATCAGAATTTTGAATATAAATTATAATCACTCTGGATGGAGTTAGTAGACCATTTTTATTTTATTTATTTAAAAAAAAAACCCGATTAAATATACTTCCCGCTCTTTTCACTAACCAATAATTCATATTTCAAAACAGCGCCGACTTTCTTACCTACCCACGGCGTGTGGGATTCTCTCAAACCAATCAAATATTTTTATAATACAAATTCTCTCTGCATTTCCATTCTCATAATTCAGAGTTAACCGTTTCCTAGTTTTGCCAAAGGTCTCATCACGTAATCAACAACTTCAGATATATTTGGCGTATTTTATAATGCATTTTGTAATGAATTTTTCTTCATTCTTTATATTTGTTTTGTTTTAATGATTAGGCGAGATTTGGTATCCTTGAAGCTGGTGCATATGGGGTTCCTCAATCGAGCCCGAGCCAATGCATTGTCGAAATCCTTCACTTCTCTTCTGTTAGGAGTACTGCAATCCGAGTTAGCATGGACATATTAATTGATCATGTATCGAAGGAAATGAACAGCTAAGTCTAATGTTTCCTATTTGATTCTGATTTGCGTGATATTTCTGATGACAATGTGCGGTTTTCATGTTGCGTGTTATGTGTTAAAAAACATCTCTAGTATTTTATAACTAAGGTCCCTTATATCAATTTAATCGTCCAACGGTCAAGTGGTTGATCTGATATATCACGGTGCTCGCCAAATACTGTCGAATGAGGGAAAATCAACGAATGCTAAGTGATGGAAAACGAAGAAAGGACTTAAGAAGATAAGAGAGCTTTGTAGGAAAGTATTTGTATTGCTTGAATGTCTTGGATTTGTTGGATGTTTATAAATGAAGTCCCTATTCCTATCTATACTAGGCCACCTCCTTAATGGACGGTGGAGATCTAGTTGATCTAACGACTAGGAGTTGTTCACTAGAACACTTCAAAGTATTCCTACAAAATATCTACAAAGGAAGGGTTCTAGAAGATTTTCTAGAACCCTCCAAGAATCTCTACCAATCTCTATATACACTTGGGCCAACTTGGCCATAACTCTATTTGGGCTAAGTTTTGGATTTTTTAACCTCTCAAC
Source organism: Erythranthe guttata (assembly GCF_056151865.1). Classification (NCBI taxonomy): domain Eukaryota; kingdom Viridiplantae; phylum Streptophyta; class Magnoliopsida; order Lamiales; family Phrymaceae; genus Erythranthe; species Erythranthe guttata. The sequence goes on along the minus strand of NC_142537.1, from coordinate 8,434,190 downwards.
CCAAGGGAAACTGGCAAAGGGTTGGGCCAAAACTGGCGGGCCGTGACACATCGCTCCTCTAAAGTGATCGAATATTTTGAGATATATTTCTTCTATTATCTACAAGTTTTTTTTTTTTTTAACTTCAGTTTAATAAGCTTTTGATCTTTTTGAACAGAGTCGTTATGATGTCCCGAAAATTAAAGATGAATGCAATTTTGCAATTGGATGATGGATGTCACTTCGGCTTCTTCAGAACCAAAACTTGGCATCGATTTATTGGAGATTTACATGAATTCTTCTTTGCTCGTAAGTCCTATAGCCTCGACATATTTTTTTCTTCACTATCATTAAATGCAAGCTAGTAACTTGGCATGTTTGGTCTAATTGTCTAGGTAGTTCTCATTTTTTACGATTTGACCACTAATCAATCGAAGCTGTTTTTTCCTGCATATAAATGTAGGAGAGAAACATTCTCATTTCCTGAAATATAAAAAGATGGTCCTGGAAAAAAACAATTTCTATTATCATGTTTGTGGGAAATAAAAATATAAAATCAAAGGCTTTTCTTTTGTGTAGCTCATGGAGCGTGACTGTTTTAAAACATACTCTAAGTCGGGCTCAAAAAAAGGGGAATATCATGATGCATGGAAAATGGGAAGATTGAGAAAAATTTGGATCAGAATTCACTTTGCATCATAGTTCTAATGCAGCTGCAACCATATTTGTGGTTACCTTTACTCGAGTCCAACTCGATAACCTCCGATCAGAAGTTGAATTGTTTTACGTTGATTTTGTAGGTTGTGATCGAAACAACTTGAAATGAGTGACTACTATTCTTTACGCTGCTAATTGTGTTTGTGTCGAAAGAATTATATCCATGCAAAAAGATATTGATCAATATTGTGTTTTTGATTCGCAGCAAATACCGAAGGTTTTATGATGTAATTCCAACTTCTTGGTCGTTAAACGGTGGTGTGCTCACTTCGCAATACAGACATATAGAGAGAGCATGAAATTACAGTATTTCTTAGAGATTATTTTGGATTTCAACACAATATGTTACCTTTTGTGGTTTTGGTTTTGAGTTGTTATCCCATTCTTTTTGGTTCTCACTTTTCTTATTGCTTAGGGAAATTAAACATCATTTTTTTTCTTTTTTTCTTTTTTTAAATTTAATTTCTCGTTGAATAAACAAATAATATTTTAGGACATAATAAATCATGTTAGTATATATGTATTATATTTCAGTTTGGAGTTTAGTTTACAAATTGGTGTTTTATATTATATGGCGAATTCAGGTATCTAATCAATCATGAACTTCTCCTTGTTTGCGTTTTGATTAGTCCAATCTCCGATTTTTATTTAAGGAATTTGCATGCGACTTGTACATATGTTTATCGATAACCTCCGATAAGTTGTTGAACTTTTTTGCGTTGATTTTGTAAGTTGTGATCGAGATTCAATATGTACATTATTTTTCTCAGTTGGCATTTAGAATCCCAATGACTCGTATATACATTATTTTTCAATTTACCCCTTATTATTAGCAGCAGACATTATTTGGAAGAGAGCATTTTCATCATCATATTATGTGTTGATCAATAGTGTGTTTTTGATACGCAGCAAATACCGAAGTGGTGGATATGGTTTTATTACGTAATTCCAGCTTCTTGGTCGTTAAACGGTGGTGTGCTCACTTCGCAATATGGAGATATAGAGAGCATGAAATTGTTACTTGGGTGTGTGTATTTCGAAATGGGAACGAATAAAATTTTTGACAGAAGTTTGACAAGAAAAATGAAGTCGAGGCAAGAACTCGGTTCTTTCTCCTTAAGACAAATTTGCCACGTATAGTGCTCTCGGTTTACGGCAATCGTCTCCAAGATACAACGAGTATTTCAGTTCCAACACAGTAACGACAATTATTCGAACACGTCGAACAAAACGACTTTTATGACTTTATAAGACACGAAGAAATAGGACTTGATAATTGCAACAATATGTAATGATATGCTATGATGAGAAGTGAATTCAATTAATGTATTGAATTCCATGTGAAAAATGAATGATTCAAATGATGGATTTTGGAATCTATTTATAGATTTTCAAAGGTTATGACCACAAGTCACAACTTTTAGGAAAATAATGTCATGAAAAGGTATCAAACCTTTTCTCATTAATTACACACATATTCCATTTAATAGGTGCTTAAACATATCCATGTTTTTGAATGGTGGCATTTAACTTTATTATTTTGCACACTTAAATATTTTAAATGATTCATTAATTTATCATTCATCAAAAATTAATTTTGAGATTCTAAATTAAACCACTTAAATATTCAATAAAATTTGAGTCCAATACTCACAATTTCCAACAATCCCCCACATGAATGAAACTAATGCATGCAGACACATTCAAAGTCCAACCGATTTGTTATTGTATCGAGAGAGGTAGCTTTTGGCTTTGAACCTTCCCTAGTAAAATGTTGTTAGATTTAGTTGTTGCTTAGTGAACGCGATGTCTTGAACTAATCAACTTTTATGTAAACCAAGACAACAACACTTACACAATAACATATCTAACATCTTTTGTTCTCACGTTGTGTCCATTTCGGCCTTAGACGAATTCTTGGATTCATAAGTGTTTCATTGAAGCGGTCCTATACTTCACACTTATATAGGTGATCTCCCATAAAGAATACCCTGCCGTATTCCACCTTAAAAAGTCATAGGAATCATTAGAAGTCACTAAACTTAACCTCACCACATTCGACAGGTAGCACTTGGATTTTAGGGAATGGTAGGAATTATTTCCAAGTGCTCGATTTGAATTCCCATGACTTAGTTGTCCCATTGAACCAAGATCTTGGGATCTCCAATCTACAAGGTTGGGTTACCATCATGGATTTTTGTTTGAGTTGTGGGTTTATAACCCATTCCTATCACTAACTTGCACATTTGATCTCTATTGATTCCTTTCTTCAAGGATCACCAAAATTATCTCTTAACTTCATAAAGTCAACGTTTATAATTTCACTAGAGATCAATTGCTTAATGGTGTTATGTCTACGATCGACACTTTACCATTTTACATATTATTTTGTGCTCTTTGTATAGCCAACTGACTGCTACAATTATTTTCAAGCACCAACTAAGTCCATCACATAATATCCTCTAGAAAATTATGGAGTTATCCAATATTTTTCTTTAGGTTCCAAGTTATAACTCGAATTCTACAGTGAATCGAGTTATACATTTATTTTGAGGACTTCCACAATACAAAATCATTTATGGACTTAGTATCTTAGAATCACATATCCAATTCATATGAATATACTGTTCAAGTACAACTGGATATCTTTTATAATATAACTTACGTTTAAGGCGAATCTTGCACTTCCAAGAATCCTTATTTAACCATCCACTTACTACTTATAGGATTACCTATTTACTTGACTTGCTTAACGAGTCAAACAACATTTGGATGCACATAGTTCATTAAACTACAATCACTTCACGAGTATTTTAGTTGAACCATTGTTCACAATTATTTTATATAGCCTTATATTGATGACTTCAATATGACAACATTGTCTCAACATAATGAGACTTCAATAATTCATCAATCCTTAGCGATTTTAATCTCTTATAAGATTGCATCAATAGGACCATATTTTCCACATTGAAATATTTTACTAATATTTCATTAGTTTTCATGATAATACCATGATTATACTGCATGATTAACATGCCATTTACTCATAAACATGTACTCTTATGTGCATATATCACACATGTACTTTTCAAACTCGCCAAGTTTTAAAATTATTTGATAAAAAATTCTTATCAAATATGCAATTGCTTTATAACTTATTTAAGTTCATACCATACGTGTTTCACTAATTTTTCCTTTGTCTTAAAGACAATTAACCCCCAAGTGGACAATACTTCATTAATTGCCCGAGGTTCATTTTCTAACTCATAATTAGAAAATCAAAATCAAACTGTTGATTTTCTTAGCTCTCTTTTATTTAGCGTTTGGTTATTTATCGGTTTATAAATTACCACTTGATCTCATAGAGAAATATATCTTTGAACTAACCATTTACACTTAATCAAGTGCTTTAAAGGTAACTCATTGTCAATGTGGGATGGTGGCTTTTCTCCTCCCTATAAATTAATCTCTCATTCACCTCAAGTCGTGTTTGAGAAATTGAGCATACTAGATTTATCTAGTCAAGATGTAGATTTTTATTACATAACTTATCAAATGGAATCCTCTTAAATTGTTTGTCAAACTTGGGTCAAAATCCAATTTTTCAAACACATTTAATTTCAAAGATCGTACATTTATTTGCATCAAGAATAACTATTTTGAGCACTTCCGCACTTAGCATATTCAATAAATATGCATTTCAATATTTTTAGGTCTTTTGAATTTGTTCAACTTAGGTACTTTTACTTTAGTCAAAACACCGCCACATTTCTGCCGTCCAAAACCTTTATGTGGTAAAGTAATGAGAAAGTGGTGAGCCATAATCTCCCCCACAAAGTCTAGTTTACTCTAGATTTTATCAAGATGGATTTGTTACTCATTAAAAGTTAAAGTATTTTATTTCTCAATACTTTCAACTGTGGTTGATAAGGACTTACTTGTGGTTCCATCACAAAGATTTGCATGTCTACTTGCACATTTGTGATAGTTATCAAGTGCTTCGGATTACCTGTTATATACTTAGAGCAACCACTATCATAGTACCACAAGTTACTAGCACAAGCACTAAGAGGAGTTGTGGCGGAAAAGTTGTTAATGTCATCATTTTTCACCCATTTTTGTTTTATATCAGAGTGTCTCATCTTAGGAGCATCTTGCAACGCAAAGAAATTGGGTGAATGTTGTTACAAACTCTTATTTATCAACTTCCATCTTAAAAAAACATTTTGGTCTGATGTGAGCCAATTTATGGCAGAAGTGACAGGTCTGAACAAACCTTTTTCCATTATTTTTACGAGAAAAAAAATTGGTTTGTTAAGACATGTGAGTTGTTAGGACAATCAATTTTCTTCACAAAAGTTTTTTTTATGATTAGGATCAATCTTTTTTACAAACTTACATGTACACACATGACTTTTATTACTTGCAGGAGGTTGAATGTTTTTTTACATTTAACTGTTCTTTTAGTTTCTCAACATCCTTTGTAGCAATATCCAATTGAAACAAAAATACTCTTTATCTTTCTCGAGCTCAGCTACTAGTATTTTCAAAGCCTTATTCATTTCATCTACAACAAGACATGTTTTGAGCAATTCATCTTGTTGTTGTTGAATCATTTCTGCAGTCATCTCCTCTTCATCATCTGAGCTGGTTTCACTTGTATTAAAAGAAGAGTTTAGCCTAACAAGGTGATCAGACAGAGAATGTTCATACCTGACGGCTGTCGGCACAAGCACTGTAGCCTCAGCTATTGGATGAATAATCACGGTAGTCCCATAGAAGAGGTTTCCACCGTTTTTGTCTTTCTTCTCATTGGAGTCTTCCATTTCATCACTCTTGGAAGTATTAAAAGATTTCCCCCTCTTCTTTAGTGTATTGGTACACTCAGAATGAGTATGACCAAATCCCTGACATTCTCTGCACTGAATTCTTCTTTCCTGGAAGGGTGTGCCAGTCTTTGAGGGATTCCCGTTTACTTTCACCATCTTATCCAAATTTTCAGCAATAAGTGCCATTAATTTGATAAGTTCTACTTCAATAGCACACATTGTTGGGACAACAGGAGTGGAAACATCCGTAGTTGGAACAACAAAAGTTGGAACATTGGTTGACTGTAGAGCTAAATTATTTTCTTTGTCCATTCTACTCATACTCAGCTTGTTCTCAAATGTCTGCAAGTGTCTTATGAGCTCGTCAAGATGGAGTTCATCAACATTATTAGCCTCTTCATTGCAGTTATCTTGCATGCAAATTGATCCGGAAGAGATCTTAAAACTTTACGCACAAGTTTCTCTTTAGGAAATGTTTCTCCAAGGCCACGAGCTTCATTAACAATGTCGCACAACTTGGAATTGAAGTGAGCTATGGTCTCATCTTCTTTGATTCTAAGATCTTCGAACCGAGTGGCAATCATCTGGAGTTTAGATAGTCTTACTAAGGCTGATGTTTCATACGTAATCTGAAGAATATCCCATGCCCTTTTGACACTTCAACAACCAGATATCAATTTGAATTGGTTGGTGTCAACCGCATTAAATATAGCATTTAAAGACTTTGAATTGGCATTTGCCACTGTCTGTTCTTTGTTGCTCTAGTTTTCTTCGTGTTTTTCATACTCAACACCTTCTCTGGTTTTGGCTTCTGGTCTCGTCCACCCAGTTAGAACTGTACGCCATGAATCTTCATCCATTGATTTGATGAACATCTTCATCTTGGTTTTCCAGCACATATAGTTCGTTCCATCTAGCAATGGGGGACGTGTAGTTGAACCGCCTTCCTTGTGAGTACTCATCCTATAATAAGTAAGGAAAATAAATCAAATTCCCAAAATCAAACACTAAGTATATCTAGTGACAGACTCTTGATGTCAATTGTTGATTTATTTGATATAAAATCAATTATTCTCAGTTGTGACAAATTACTTGTTAAGACACTATTATGTTGCAAATATAATTCTTGTGTTGTCACAATAATTAACTACTTAAAAGCAGATAAAAGCAAGAATTTAATGTGGTTCAGACACAAATGTGCCCTACATCCACGAGGACCTGCAAACACAATTTCACTAGATCAGATTTACAGTGTACATTAATAGGACTTAACAAAAATAATAAAGACTCCCTCTTTAATTTTTACGTCGTTCTTGTACACAACCCGAACTTCGTGTTTTCTCCACATCAACACCTGTCCGCGAACCTTGAACCTTCGTCAAGCCTGAGCTCCCTTCAGAAATGCGGATGACCTCTCCCAAGATCTATACAACAACTCTGTATATGTTTGCACACAACAACGAGGGCACAATACTGCTTTACAGACTTCCCTCGCACAACTTCAATACGATGAGAGGTTTTTCTCCAAAAAGTGCTCAAGGCTCTTCAGCATCTTGAGAGGCTTATATAGGCACGAAAATAACCTCTAAGACCTAATTTGAACCTAAAGAAATCGACTTAGCTATGAAATAAAATCCTAGTCGATTTCTACTTATATTCTAGATAAGTATAAAAGATACCTAACTAGAATATAATTCATGGAAATAAATCTAAGTCCTAATAAAAATATTACAAGAATAGGACTCTAATTAATTCCAAAATAAACATGGAAACAAATTTTTGCCAATCTTTTAATTCCAAAGTGCGGGAATTTTCTCAATCTTCACTAACAGAAATCTGGCGCCAACAAAAATAATGAACGGCCAAAAGTCTACAATGGGGTAACCATCGTCATAAAAGTATGATAAATGGTAAAGATTATGAGGAACATGATAGGTGTTTTCCTTACGTATAAATTACCGCAAGTGTACAATATCGCATTTTGTAGAACAGTGGTTCCAGATATCGATCCACATGGACCTATAGATTCACATGCTGAGTAATATAATTATATTATCGTTATATTATCTAGCCGATCGTAAATGGTTGAAATAGTGATTAAACGTACAAATTGACAACAAACAAAGTAGTGAACATGTAAATATAGAATAGACGTAAATGGAATAGCGACAACTTTTAACGCGAGGGTTTCAATGTAAGAAGGACTTCTAGGGTAAAATCCACCAATGTATAATAAAAAAACGATCTACGAATCCGTTATCTAATGCCAAATTCCTATTCGTTAACATAGACTCTAAAATACTCTAACCCTCGTCTCTAGTGTAGTTAGAGTCTACCCACATATCTGACGTCTCCGTTCAGAACCTGATATTAAGAGAGCATTTAGTTTAAGTCCTTAAGGGCTACCCGAGGTGTATCACGTCTCCGTTTCCACAACCCAAGCTACATTTTCCTAATTTCGAACAAGAAATCCTTTCTCGAGTTCATTCCTATTTAACATCAATCCGCGAGATCATCAATCTATCAGAAGCATTTAATAGAAGAAAACATGAACGAAATCAAAACACGACAAATAGATAACAGAAATGGAAATCGAAATCAATATATACAAGGTTTCATTGCCCTAAAAGAAAATGTTTTAGTTCATAACAAACATAGGATCAAAAGAATGTATGTAACACCCGTTTACTTTACTCTTTATACTGGAAAATGGTATATAAGTTTTTGTAATAAGTTGCAGCGGAAGACATTTTGAAAATACAGCTTTATCTTACAAAATAAAGTTCTAGAGAAAGGTGGTAAAGTTTTCTCTATTTTTGAAAATACTTGAAATGGTTAGCTTCAATTTTTGTTCGATAAAAATCTTTCTTGAAAAACCGTTGAAGTCGAACACTTCATAGATTTAGTCAAAAATTCTCTCTTTATTTGGTGCCACATTGTCCTTTAAACTTTTTCTTGCTTCGAATAATGAATTTGGATTGTGGTGGAGCTCTTAAGAAATCAACATTAGAAACGAACAAGAATAGTCGGAAAATATTATATTATACATAAGGGTAAAAATCGTTTCCCGATTACATATTCAAATACTACGGATTACAATCCACTAAAAAGATTAAAGTACCAAAATGGATGTTAATTAAATCAACATAAATTCCATACGGCTCGATCCTTCGGCTTTCCCCAAACTTGATTCAACTTTGCTCCTCGGATTCGCATCATGAGTTACCTACACCATGATAACATCTATATGAGCCTTTAAAAATACTCAGTAAGAATCCGGAAGTAATAACAATGTTTTGAAAAAGTCTTTTCACATAATTTACACACACACACACACACACACACACACACACACACACACAAATATATATATATATATATATATATATATATATATATATATATATATATATATATATATATATATATATATATATATATATATATATATATATATATAGGCACACACGAACACATAATAAACATACGATCATTCAAACTTGCACTTATTATACCTTACATTTACCTTTCCTTGAAATCTTTCAACAATACTTAACATCCTTTCATATTCTTTCAAAAGTCGGGTACTTAACACCCTTCGTTTTTTTACTTTAATATGCAATATGCATGAAAAAGAGACTTTAGACTTTTAAAACTTTTCATGAGAAAACATTGGGTTCGTTTGGAAAAATAATCGTGGAGTTCGGCAAAAAACCGTGTATTTTGGAGCTTGTGATCTATAACTTTACTATAGTCATGTCAATAACTTTACTATAGGCAAGTTAGAGGTTTATAATCCCGATTCCTATGTGAATTAGTCCCTATGTGGACAGGTCCCTATGTGGACCCCAACTATCAACCACTAATCGGAATACCAGCTCCCCGTATCCCATACTTATTCACCTAGATCCGCAACCAATTTCCAAACATTTTTAACTTTGATAACCATGCTTTATGCATTTTAGACTTAGAGGGTGTTTGGCTAAGCTTATAAGATGTTAAAAGGAGCTTATAAGATGTTTTAGAGCTTATAAGCTCTTCCGAAGTGTTTGGTAAATTAAAAAAAAAAAAGATCTTTTTTTTTAAATAAGCTATTGGAGAGAAAATAAGATCTTTTTAAAAAAAATACCTCTACCGCACCTTTTTATTTAAGATCTTATAATGAGTTAAAATAGAAAAAAACTAATTATCTAAACATTCTAACAAATAATCCTAAAAATAAGATGTAATAGCTTATCAGCTCTTAAAATATCTTATCTGACGTAGGAGCTTATCAAATTGTTTAAAATAAGCTTAGCCAAACACCCTCTTAGAACCTGTTCGTCTAAGTTTATAAGCTCCTAAAAATATCTTATAAGATGTTTCAGAGCTTATAAGGTGTTAAAAAGTGTTTGGTAAAAAAATTAGAAAAAATTATATTTTTTTTCCAAAAATAAGCTGTTAGGGAGCTTATAAGATGCTTTTAAAAAAGTACCTTCACCCCACATTTTTTCTTTAAGATCTTATTTGCTTCTTTACTAAAACACTTAAAATACAAAATTACCCTAAAATACTTTATTATATTACATGAAATAACACTTATATTTTATCAAAACAACGTATTCTTGTAATCAAGATTAATAATTAGTTAAAATATAATTATCATAATTATTATAAAAACAAATATTCTTTATTTATATTTTATATGTATATAAAAATTAACCGAATATTCTTATTATCTCAATAATAAATTATATTTCTGTTTTGTATAAAAAAAAATTATATTTCTTTTACAACCTTTATTTTATATTTATATATTAATGGGACAAAAAATAAAAACTTTCACAAATATATTTCATGAAAATATTTTATTACACTTCATTTAATTTTTTAAAATTGTCAAATGTCATATCAACATACATAAAAAAATTTATTTAGTTTATTTAATATAAAATTTTATTATTATTTTTATTTGAAAAATTAATTTTGTAAATGCTATAATATTTTTTTAGGAACAAAAATATTTGAATCGAATTAGTTTGACAGTTATAATAGCGTCGTGTACTTTTTTGTCATTATAGCGATAAACAAACCTTTTTTTTCCAAACACCTGAACAACGTAACTTATAAAACTAAAAGTAACTTATAAGCTACATATCCAAACACCTTAAAAATAATTTTTAAAATAAGATCTAACAACTTATCAGCTCCTAAAACATCTTATCAGACGTAGGAGCTTATAAGATGTTTTAAATAAGCTTAGCCAAACGGGCTCTTACTAATGAATCACATAAAGTTTACAAGATCTATATCTTTACTTTCACATGAACAAGCACTAAAGTAATAAGTACGAAAACAACTATACATCACATCATCAATCAAATCATTGAGCACATAATCATATAGAACATAACACTTTTGTTTCACATTTCATTTCATAAGTACACATAAGCATTTAATGTCACATAGTAGCACCAAGAAGGGCATTCTTCAACTTTAACCATATTATAATCACATAATCATATAACCATGTCATTCATAGCATATCAATATCACTCATATCATGAATTATGAAAATTATCACATACGACATTACTTTACTCTATCACATAATACATACACCTTTATTTCAAAAGTGCCACATATCATAATATACAAAAACAATCAAGTATTCTAACCTATCATAGAAATCAATTAATCATTTTTTTCTAAATCTTGTACTTGTTTCTTAACACCATTCTAGGCTAGTAGATTATAATTCCTTCTTAGGACATGCAACATGATACCTACAGTTAGATCATTAGGCAATAACTTAGAGGTTCCACCTTCATTACTAACCTATCTTTCATTGCTCAGATATTAGAACCATGATCAGAAATCATACTTTGATAAAAATAGTCATCTTAAGAAAATCAAACAGTTTTGGTATCCTAACTTTGAAAAATCATTTCTCTTGCACCACAAATAGGAAGCCTTTGAAAAATTTACAACATACACCTTTATATGTCTTTAAAACCACTTAGAAACAGTTTACAAAAATCATTATCGAAATAAAAGATATAAATAAATTTCTAAAGTGGTACAGTTTGAAATCTGAACAGAAGAAGTGACTTTAAAAATTCATTACTCTTTAACCGTTCATCCAAAACTTTTAAAATTTTAACATCATATCCCATTAGACGTCTTACATACTGTTCTAAATCAGTTTTGTAAAAGCTTTAGGAAATGAGGATAAATAAGTAAAATGGTACAGTAGTGCGGTTTAAAACTCAGAACAGGGGAGGGGACTTCAAACATTTCTTATAAATTATCTACTATCAAACACTGCCAAATTGTATCTCAAAAGTGTTCTCTAAGTTGGGGTTCTATGCCAAGTGGACTCACTAAATTTTAAAGAGGAAAAACGTTAGATTTCATTACTAATTCTAAACTGACTTTGGTTTTGTACAGTTTCAGTAAATAATTTGTAACTTATTTATTTCTACTCCAAATATTACAAAACACATATCAGTATGACCATAACAGAGATATATATGCACATATAAAATTTCCTTATTTTCATAAACAAAATCATGGGTGAAACATGGGTTAAAATCCGTACCTATGAATCTGTAATTTAACATATAACCATCTATTTCAGAATTCTAGACTCAGTAAATGTATATGCCTCAAATTCAAACCTTGAAAACGTAAACTCACTACTCGTACATCAATAATCTTAACATACAATGATTAGAAACATAAAGATAATTAATCTCATAGCATATCATCATCAAATTTTTGGTTTTCTCACCAATCTTCTATTTTCTTTCAAGAATCAAGAATCAAGAGTTAAATTCCCACATGCAAAACTTTAAACATGGAACTAAACATATGAAAACATCATCATCAATTTTCTCATCAAAGATCAATGATTCAAGCATGGATCTTAACATGCATGAGACTAAACATATAATAGACCATACTATGAGCAATTTCTTTTATAAAACTTTGGATTTCTTCAAACATTCAAGAAGGGATTTTCTAAAGAAAAGAGAAGGAAGTACTATATGATGTTAGCTTGATGTAGCAAGAATTCCATGATTCTTACCTTAGGATCTTTGAGAATTCGAAGGGCTTTTTATATATTTGAAACCTACTATAGAATCCTTCAAGAATTTTGAAAATTAGAAATAGGAACTATAGGGGTTGAAGAAAAAAAACAAAGAACAAAGATTTATTTACCCTTCTTGGTTGAAGAATCTCCTTTTGGAGTTGAAGAACTATACTAGCTAGGAAATAATAAAAAAAAAAAGAGAAGAAGAAGAAGAAGGATGTAGACTTTGATCGTGAACTTTAGGATCAAAGAATGTTATTGGTGTAGAGAATTGTGAAGAAGAGGTGAGTATTTATAGAGTCTTGGATGCTTGCTATCTTAATGAGTAAGTAGGAAGAGGGGTCTTTTTGCAATTTGGAGAAACTTGAAATAATCTAGAGGGACTTCTTGGCAATTTCATTTAAGTTATCTTAAAATAAAATGCTAAATGAAAAGCCAAGTGGAAATGCACATGGAATAAGTGTATGCATGCAACACATACAATCATAGCCAATTTAAAAAGAGGAGGATTTAGAGAGTTTCTTAAAAAAATTACTATTTTAATTATCTATGCTTAGAGAATTATTTATTTCATGACCAACTTCACTTAGCATAAAATCGGTTAACACACGTATGCATGTACCATAGAATTATGCATTTAGATACTAATCAAATAATTAGTCACTTAAATCGAAATTAAGACATAGAGAGAAAGTTACTATCAATCAAGCAAATACATTTTCTAGTGTGACAAAATAAATTCTTATCTTACAAAACTCAAATCCACATATATCACATAATTTGACGTGTTATATTTTCAATTATATTACACATGAAATGAATTTAAGTTGCACAAATAGAGAATAAAATCAAGAATACTCATGTAGACATATAATGCAAATCAGTTCACATAATTTCACATTAATAGCAAATCAAGCAAATTGAAAAGCAAGTCATTAAATTTGCACATAATTCAGAAATTCCAAGAAAATGTGACGTGAGGAAAAATAGATAACTAGACAATCGAGAACGCGGTTGTTACAATCTCCCCCCTTAAAAGAATTTTGTCCTCGAAATTGTTACATGCCCCGAATATTAAGAGAGCATTTAGGTCTCCGTTTCCACCACCCGAGCAATGCTTTCCTAAAATCAAACGAGAAATCATCTCTCGAGTTCATTCCCATTTACAATCAATTCAAAACATTTAATAAAAGAAAGACAAATAGATCACATAAACATAATCAAAGAAAGACAAATAGATCACATATCTAGAAATCAAAATCAATATATACAAGGTTTCATTTCCCTAAAAGAAAATGCTCAGTTCATTACAAAACATAGCATCAAAATGAAGAACACGAGAAATCATAAACTAAACGTAAAAAAATATCTTATGAAAACCGAAGAAAAATCGAAGAAGAGGTTGAAGAAGTCGAAAAATGAATGAGAAGCTTGCTCTATTTATACAGGGCTTGCAAAACAAAAATATCTTGCCTCGAAAACCGTGCACTGCCTTGCCAGATCGCGATACGGGAATGTTGGATCGCCATCTGGATCTTGATAAAAAAAAAAGTTCTATTAGACCCCCCAGATCGCGATACAGGAAAGCTGGATCGCGATCTGCCCCTGCATCAACTTCGAACATTGTTTTGACCCTTTTTCAGCTCGAATTTGACAAATATGCATTTCATAAATGTTGTAACCCTTGAATTTGGCTTTCTAACGAGAGTTTAACCAGCTCAATCGGAGGTTGTATGAGAGAGTTATGCTTCAAATACCAAACACTTCCACAACCCGCGAGAATGCACTTTTGCACGTGTTTGGATTGATTCTCAACTTCGCTTCCAAAATCGTTTTCAAATCGGCAAAAATAACTTCTCTTTACTTAAAAAATTAAATAAAACAAAAACCACATAATATATACAAATAACGCCAAAAACTCGGACGAACGAAGACCAAAACTCTAAGATTCGATAAGTAAAAGTCGTGCAAAACGAACACTTATCAGGACATACCTCTCATATTTCAAGTTACGTACCCATGTAACAAGATGGTGGGAAACATAGTTAGCATTATGATAGCTGTATGTGAATTTCCATTTTGGCCAAAATGCCCATTATCTCTTAATCTACCTGATAAGAGATACTGTATTTGATTTTCTATGATTTGACTTGATCATAACTTCATTGTATGAACGTTAAAGAAACATTTCATGGTTAATTGATATTGTTTTAAATTTCATGGTTAACCACAAATTTTTTCGAGTCTGCAGAATATATAAATACGAGATAGGAAAATAGGGAACAAATAATTATAATCAAACGAAAGCGGATTACAATCTCTGGGAATTCCCCTGATTCTTGACTCCTATTCTAAAATCGATTCATTCAAGGGCTTATAAGATTTTTCTTGAACCGAATAAACATAAACACCTCGAATTCAAATATGTTATGAATTCGAGGCGGAGGCTCGAGACATGAGCTTGAGAGCTCGATATGTGTCTATGTCTGTCTGTCTTTTACATGCACTGAAAGCCCTCTTTTTATAGCCACGAGCTATGGTTTCTTGACTTGTAGGATGGGCCGGTCATTTGTAAAGCCCAAATATATTATGGAATTTTATTGAGACCCAATTTAATAATCGATTTATTCGATTACTAATTGGTGATTTATCTCAAAATTTCAATGTCTACAGTAAGACTATTTTCAATAAATGAAAAATTAATATCTTTTAAGTTAGACACGTGCAACTCACATGCATCTTCCTAGTTATCAATAAAATATACCAAAGCTCCAATTAAAAGATACGATTAAGTGTAAAAATATACACTTAACAATGCCCTAACTAGATGCCCCAATAACCCACAGTGAGAGCAATACAGGTGATTACCCTCATACTCTATTTTTGCCACAACCCATCCTCCTTGGATATACCAATGAATATCGATTCCGGCAATTGCTTTGCAAAGTTAACCTTTATGCCAACTCTCGCATAATGTGTGTGTGTGTGTAAAAGTCAGCGTTCTATCATCCACTCGTAAGACATTAATTCATTCCAAAGCCGAGACGTTGAAATATAGGAGCGGTAACTTAGGGAAGCGAACCCAAACCGCAACCTGCTGCTATATTTGCCTAAAGAAAATTCTGGAGTCCAACGAAAAAGTCAGAACATACAATTCTTGATATTGTTAGAATTGCATGAAAGGGCGAGTTTTGCATCTTGAGTCGAACCTATATGAATCGTGATATGCCTTGGATCCAAAAATTCTATAGTTGGCTCCGACGCCAAATTCCATTGTGTATTGATGGGTGTACAAATATCTTGTAAACTCGGACGGCCTGCCGAGAATTTCATGAGGAGGGTATTGTCAACCTGACGAGAAGAACACCGCCGGAAATTGTTTGACCACTGAGGTGGGGTGAGGGGCTAGAGCGACAGGATGTAGGCGGGGAGGGGAAATAGTTCTATGGGTGGTCAGTATCGCCGCAAAAGAGGGGCAGGGTTGCTGCCCTGGAGGCACCAGCGGCTGGTCTGGTGGCTACATGTCGCCGGAAAAAAAAGCAAAAAAACAGCGGTTGGAAGCTAGGGTTAGCCATGTGGGACAATTAAAAATGATTTTGATCAAAGTCAAAAAGGGGGAGATTGTTGGATATATTTGACTATCGAAGTCAAATATGATTTATTTTGAAATTTGAAATTTTATTTATTTATTTAATTAAGATTATTATTGTGAGTTGATGGACCGTGATTCTCAACTTAGTGGTTAAATACTTGTAGCACATGTTTAAATTATCCACTAAACCGCTAACCCATTATCTCTTCAAGTGTGTGGTTTTACGTGCATAATAAGGAGTACGCCTATAGAAATTACTCTTTCTGATGAAACAAATTATTGTTTACATAGATTACTGTTGAGACATATTACTGTTAAGGCATTTACTGTGTTAAAACAGTCTTTCGTGTGTTGTTATGAAATCTAACTTATAAAATCATAATAAAAGACGCACGATATTAAAGTGGTTCCGATACAAATGTACACTACATCCACGAGGACTTTCAAACAAGATTTCAGTAGTTTATATTTACGCTTATAATATTGGACTTAATAAAAACACTAAAAGACTCCCTCTTTCATATTATATGCCGCTTTTGCACACGACTCGACCTTGTTGATCTTCACATCTGTTCCTCCATCCGCACTCTTGGACTCCATCCAATGCCGAACTCCCTTCAGACGGCGGATCGACCTCTCCCGAGATCTTTTAAGAACTTTTTCCGAAAAGCCGATCTTCTTTGTGGCGTAGTAAAAGAAACCGTATTGTTGCTACGCCTGACGTGCAGACAGAATATGCTTCCAACAGGCCTTTGCAAAGTCTTGATGCTAAGATTTATTTTTCGATTTAAGCTCTGAGGGACTCATCTATGGTTTAAGGGCTATATAACCGTTCACGTAGTTGTACGCGTCCTTCCTATTAAATACGCCAGCTGCACTGCCTCCACCAAGATGTTCCATAAGGTCCGGAACTTGACTAGGTTTGCACCCAACATGGGTCATCGTATCCAACATTATCTTTGTGGTCGGGGTCAATATTATGTACCCAATTTTCCAACAAATAGAGGTACATTTAAATGAATTTGATGTGTAAATTTCAGGCAAACGAACATTTCCAATATAACCTAAGATAGAATTACCTATTTCAACGAAGAATATGGCTGGTATTGGGAGTTTCCATATTGTGATTGTGCTTGGGCTCGAAGGCATTCACTATGTATCTCCAAGTAGAACAATTGAGAGCAACACGAAATAGAGTAGGGCAACCACACCTCATCTCTGGTCTATGACCACACAATCGATCTTTCATCCGTTAACTCCTTATGGTGGCCCTCTCGAGAGTGAACCCATACCCTATTCAAAATGATGATGCCGCCTATCTTTTTCATAGATTTCTTGCGAATGTCAAATCCAGACAGTTGCGCGAAACATTGATAATGTGCACCTTCTTCGTTTGTATCAACAAATGTTAATGATGTAAATCATTGAATAACTTGCAGACTTTCGTCGTCTATGTCGCCATTGTTCTCTTCTCGATTTGAAGTCGAAACACTTTATTCCGCCCTAGATGAGGAGGCTAAATCTTTCTCGCCACTATTGTGCTGTAATTCATCCCCTCTGTTGTGCTCTAATTCATCGCCGTCGTTGTAATCTAAATCGAATAATACAATTAAATTTAATGAGGAATATTTCGACAAACCCCTAATTACTCAAATAATACCACAACTGTAAATTGAAAATTTTCGATAAAAACCCAACATATTCAATTAATGAGATACCTAATTCATCAAAATTCGACATCCCTAATGCAACGGTTATTTCGCCGGAATATGTGGGATTACCAGCCATCAAAATTCTCGTCAAAATTAGAAAATGTCAACGACAAGAGCAGGAGAGAATTGTTGAAGAGATGAAGTCATATAAGGATAATAAAGTCATTTTAGATAAATTTATTCTTTAAATTTGGTTTTTGTATAACAAGGGCATTTATGACAATAGACAATCAAAATTTAAATGAACTTTTTTTTTTTTGTGGACACGTGGCGGCCAATGGGACCCTAACTGACCTCAGGCAGAAATTAGCGATCGGATACTAGAAAGACCCTAGTTAACTTCTATTAGTTGACAATCATTTTTTTAATTCTTTTTATCTGGCGGCGGGTTGTCGGAGCTATGGTTAGGTGACTCAGCATTAGTTAATTTCAACATTAGTTGACATTCAATTTTTTTTATCTTTTTTTTTCTGTTTCGACAACGGGTCATCAGAGCTCTGGTTAGCTGAATCAGCATTAGTTAAATTCAACTTTAATTAACATTTAACGTTCCATTTTTTTCTTTTATTTTTTTTCCGGTGGTGGTCGCCAGAGCTACGTTAGCTAACTCAACATTAGTTAAGTTCAACATAAGCTAACTTTAACATTAGTTGATATATCTTTTTCTATTTCCAGCGGCTGTTCTTCGGAGCTCCGGTTAGCTGACTCATCATTAATTAACTTCAACATTAATTGACATATCATTTTGTTTTCATTTATCTTTTTTTTTTCCTTTTGTTTCCGGCGGCGGGTTATCGGGGCTTTGATTAGTTGACATGCATTAGCAGACTACGTATTAGCTGACTTAAACATTAGCTGACATCCAACTTTTTTCTTTTAACTTTTTTTTTTCTCTGCAAGGGGACGTCGAAGCTCTGATTAATTCCCTATGCATTAGTTGACTTTGCATTAGCTAACATCCAACCGTTTTTTTTCCTTTTAACTCTTTCTTTTTCGGCGGTGGGTATTTAGGGCTCTGATGTGCTGATTAAGCATTACCTGACACCCAAGATGTCTATCAATGTTAAAGTTAACTAATCTTGAGTCAACTAACCGGAGCTCCGACGACCCAACACAGGAAAAAAATTAAATGAAATAAAAAAAGAAAAAAGAAAAAAGAAAAACAAAAGGATAGTTTAAAGTTAACTAATATTGAATTTAACTAATATAATGTTGAGTCAGCTAACTAGAGCTCCGACAACCTGTCACCGGAAAAAAATATAAAAAAATAAAAAATCTGACCGGGTCAGACTGGACCGGGTTGGACCGGCCTGGTGAGCAAGTGGGATGGGATGGGGCGGGTTGATGTTATCTCAAATAGAAATATGTAGGGCTACTTTGGGAATTAATATTTATGTGGGTTTATTTGAAATGAATGTTAAAGGGTAGGTCTATTTGTAGTGAAACTTAGATTTGTGGGTCTATGTCAAATTTACCCTCTTTTTAAAAGAGGCATCAACATTGAGCTTAAAACCATTTGTCAAGGAATTTTCCCACGAGATCCAAAAGACTTTTCTTTGCATCCAAATAACTAAATTGTGCATATGGGTGGAAATGAATTGAGACAAGAGACAAATAAAAATTGTACAAATTTATTCAAAAATTTTGTCGAACTTCTAAAATTATATTTGAGTTTGGTTTCATTAGTAATTACTTTAGCTTGTACATGTTTTAATCGTTAAAAAATTATATAACAATTTATAATTTCATTTTTTTTATAAATTAGTTTGAGGGGTAAGTGTAATTCTTAAATAATTTTTTTTAATCATTGTTACTTACAAGCCATATATCATGTACATAATAAATAAATAACCGATAAAGACGTAACAACCATATATCATGTATATATGAATGAATCAAAACAATATAATTATGCATGTATTAAAACAACACACAAAATAAAATTAAAAATTCAACGTACAAGATTATGAAAGTAAAAAAGAAAATACACTTACTCGGAAAAACAACACTTCTGAATAAATCCTAGGATTTTCCTTGTTGATCTATATTGCTGAGCGTGTGTGCTATTTGTGTGTAGTGTATAGAACAAATGGGAAAAATCACCACGAGGATGCACATACCTCTAGTAAGTTGCACACAATTTTCCAATTTTAATTTGAGACTTATTTTTTTCTCATTGACGTTAAGAAGTATTTATACACTTTGTTATGATAATATTTGCTTGACTAATTTAATATGATTAAACACAAGTGTGCCTGTATTTAAAAGGGATATGGGCTTGAGCTTGTAATTACTTCGGCCCCTGTATCTTATAGCTTTTTAGACTAGGCATATCACATACAATTTTATAAAACTTGAATTAGTGTTTCTATAATGCATATGAAATTTTCATGAAAAATAGGAGAAATAAACAACAATATTTTTATTCATGCAACTTGAGTTTTCTATTACAACCTTTTCTTGGTGTATTTAATTTTATAGGTAATTCAAGCTAATAATTAGTACGTTAGTTTGAACTAGGGGTGGTAAACGAGCCGAGCCGGCTCGCGAACTCGACGAGCCAGCTCGAAAAAAGCTCGAACTCGAGCTCGGGATTTTCGAGCTCGAGCTCGAGCTTCGGACGAGCTCGAGCTCGAGCCCAAAATTAGCTGTTCGACAGCTCGCGAGCCGGCTTTTTTTTTTTTTTTTTTTTTTTTTACATATATATATATATTATTATTATTATTAACTAAATAGTAAATAGTCTATAATAATAAATATATCTAGTATTTAAATAGAAACAAATCTATATTACTTAAATAATTCATAATTATATAAAATATAAAATATAATAATAATAATAATAATAATAATAATAATAATAATAATAATAATAATAATAATAATAATAATAATAATAATAATAATAATAATAATAATAATAATAATAATAATAATAAATTAATAATAATAATAGAAAAAATAAAAAATATATATACCTAGAGTTCATTATTTATTTTATAATTTTTTTTATTTTCCTATGAATGATTTCTAATAAAAAAATAATTTTAATAAAAAAATTAAATAATAAAAAAAAAAAAAAAAAATTATTCCTGAGCTCGAGCCCGAGCTCGAGCTCGCCAAAATTGGCTCGAGCTCGAGCTCGAGACAAAAAAAATTGGCTCGATGAGCTCGAGCTCGAGCTCGGGAATCAGGACTCGAGCTCGAGCTCGAGCTGGCCAAAAGAGCCGAGCTCGGCTCGAGCTCGGCTCGTTCCCACCCCTAGTTTGAACAAGGAGTATTCATAAATTGCATTTTTGGGCCTTTTAACTAGGCCCATCATGTCGTTATGCGTATATTTGATTATGTAAAAATAAAAATTTGTAGGACCACGACCAATTAGTAATGTAATATAATTTTTCATAAAAAAAATGTTTCGCAACACAACTAATGGCACATTTATTCCTTTTTCCTCTTTATCTCCATATTTGTATATCTTTTACAATAACTTATGGAATGCATAAATTTTTTAATCAAGGGTATTTGGTTGGGAAGTATACTATTAGGTCAGCGTTCAATTATTTGTGTTATATTCTAACGTCATGTATATAGCCAATTTATAAAAAGAAAAAAATCCAAAAATTAAAACGGATAAGAACACATTAAATATTTATATAAATGTATTAATGTCATCCTGATCCGCTCACATAAAAAGGTTGTCACATTTACTTTCTCCGCCCTTTAAATAGACTTGCATCGCAGGAACAAAATCACACAACTCAATCGTAATATTCTTCGCTAATATACACTTTGAGTGGCGGAGCCAATATAAAAACTATAGGGGGCCACGGCCCCCACCACTTCCCAATAATCTACCATCTGATACGAAAACTAATCCTCTCATCAATTATTTAGTATTATCGACCCCCTCTAAAAATCCATTGTGTCTAATTGACCCCTTGAATACAAAATATAGGTTTCGCAGTTATGGGGGATCCACATATATCCTCTGCTTAAATATCCACATTTTGAATTACTAACGAGCATTTAAACGCGAAGCCGACCAGTACAGGTCCATCGCTAAACGCCACCCTTATGAATGGGCTTTATTTCCTGGCCCACGCAAAGATGGCCGATCAGACGAAAGAGACGATGCAAGATTGCGTCGCCGAATTCATTAGATTCATGCGAGATGCTTGCCGCTCTGATGGACGGTCGTCACCATCGCCACCACCAGCATCGTCGTCGAACCATTTATTAGGCAAGAGAAACACAGAAAATAAGTGCAAATTGACTAGATTAAATCGGCCATATATACTTGTTTGCATTATTTTGTTCTTTGCAAGTGATTGAGTGTAGTAAAAATGTGAGGTTCTCGTGGTTTTTACAGTTTTTATTGGATTATGAAAAAAGACCAATAATTTCATTACCGATACTAAAAAATGCTAGAATGTATATTTATATACATATTATTGTATAATAGATTGTAAACACTGGTGATGGATTGCAAATTTGTAATAAGATTTTTATGGAAATAGAGAATTTAATATGATTTGATTGCAATAGAAAATGCGTTCCAATTGTTTATTCGTTTTCCTTTTTCTTATATTTCTCAGTTTATTAGTAACATGTTGGCCCTTTTTAAATGATCGGAATTAGTGTCGGATTCATTATTTATAAAAAATGGATTTCATCCCACTCTCACATCGAAAACTTTATATTATATTAGTATATCTCATAATTTATTTAGTCCACTTAACAAAATCAAAACAAAGGATTATCATATTAGGCCCCGTTTGGTTTGCAAGATTAGCCAAGATTAACTAAATAGTAAGGTTTAGTTTGATTTTTGGTTATCCCTATTATTATCCGTGTCGACCCGCGAAAATAGTTTTGTCATTGCTTATTTTGGCTAATTGGGAGATAACTAATTGGACCTTGAGAGGTCCACTAAAATTGTAGTGCTATAATTAGATATGTTAATGACAAAATTGCCCTTCTAACTTTCATCTATTTATCACAATGACATATTCAATTTTTTTTAAATAATAAATATAAAATAAAATTAAAATTAAAATTAGAAAAAATCAAACAAAATCATAAAATTTTTCAAAAACAAATTCAAAAAAATTAAAATAAAAACGTTTTCAAAAACTATATTTTATTGGAAAAAATATGAAATATATAAACAAATAATAAAAAAAAATTTCCGATGAAAAAAGTTCGAAAATATTATTTTTGAAAACCAAAATTGAAAAAAATAAAAATAAATAAATTTCAAAATAAAAAATTTTTTGTTCCAAAAAAAAATTTGAATTATTTTTTAGATTCGTAAAATAAATATGGGAAAAACTAAAGAAAAAGAAATTCAAAAAAACAATTTCTGAAAGAAATCGAAAAAATAATAAAAAATATTTGTTTTCGAAAAATAATATATTTTTTTTAAATAACGAAAAATAATTTTGTTTTCCAAAATTTTAAAATATTATTTTTTTTTCTCGAAAAATAAAAAAAAAATATCGGAAAAACTGAAGAAGACAAAATATTCGAAAAATTATAAATAAAATATTTTTTTCGAAAAAATAACAAAGTATAAGTATTAAACAGAAGAAAAATAATTATGTACAATAAGAAAGGGTAATTCGGTCATTTTCATGTAATTGGGTTGATGTTAAGGAAACCAAACATCAAATACTATTAAATAATGGGAAGATAACAAATTCACAATTTGATAACAAACATCTTATAAAATAACAGGTCTATTATTTTATGAGGAGAATTATCTTATCTTGGCTAATATTTATATTGGCAACCAAACATACAGTTTATATTATTTAAATTAAAGTATATTCACTGTCAAATATTAAGTAAGTTGACCAGATTTTCACTGAAGAGAATATTGTGATTGATTCAAATTAATATCGTATTTCTTATTTGGTGTGAATGTATTATTCATGATCCCTCAAAACCTTTTTTTTCTTCATTTTTTACTCCTCGTTGAACCACTGAGTACTCCACATTTCCCTTGTGTTCATCCTCCTTTTTCACGTATTTTTTCTTTTTAATTATTTTTCAATTGCCTCCACATTTTCACAATCCTTAACTTCATTATTTACTTTTTGATGGGGTGGAGGTGAGGGTGGGGGTGGGGGCTGCGAGTTATGAAGTGTGATGTGTAATTTGGTGTTGTGAAAGTGTGAGATGTAATTTGGAATTGTGACCGATGATATTCTGAACCTCATTTTCTTTCTTTGAATATGAGACCAACAGTTAGAAATCGGTGCGAATTGGTGGCCCACTACAGAGCACTTTTTGATTTCAATGTCTGAAAATTCGATTTCGAATTTCTATATTCTTCTTTTCAATGGAATTATAATAAGATTTTAACATCTTGGAAAAAATTATAATTTTTAAATACTATCTGTGGTTCAACCCAATCTGATCAATTCAATTATCATCCATTATAAGGAAAATTGAAGTACATAACTTGCTTTGTATAATGGGTCTCGCAAGGAATGGCCTAGCAGTTAGAGCAAGTGATCTTGTGTCAATTGATTATGGTTCGAATCCTCTTGCCAATGGTCGCTAGGTGGAGCTTGTCACACATGGTTAGCCTAGTGTGGTTTATCTCTCTCGTATGGTTTGCAAGCTATTATACGAGAGTGTAGGTTTACCCAGTGTACCTATATGGTTAGCTGCGGTTTCTTAATTATCATAAAAAATAAAGGGCAAATGGCAATTAGGACCATAACAAGGGAATTAATTAAATGAACATAGGTATAGACAAAAAACAGTCTTCCAAATTAATTCAACCCCATGTCTTTTGTCTAAAAAACCATTCATATTATAATTTT
This sequence comes from Erythranthe guttata, assembly GCF_056151865.1. Classification (NCBI taxonomy): domain Eukaryota; kingdom Viridiplantae; phylum Streptophyta; class Magnoliopsida; order Lamiales; family Phrymaceae; genus Erythranthe; species Erythranthe guttata. The sequence continues at coordinate 8,409,450 of NC_142537.1, read as the reverse complement.
CATCAATTCCACCTATTGTACTTTAACTTCATCAATATTCCACATTGACTCTGAATTCGAGCAAATATATCATATTAACCCCCAATTTCATATTTTTTTGAATATTTTTTTTTCAGAAAATAATTTTTTGTTGAATTTTTTCTTCGGCGAGATTTTGTCGTTAACCACGCTGTTCTTCGACGTTGACTCTTCTTTTTGAATTTTTTTCTCTCTCTATATTACTGTGTTAACAACAAAATTATTGTTTGAGACAGTAATATTGAATGCCAAAATAGTAATATTACTGTCTCAAACAGTAATATTACTGTCCCTAACAATAATATTACAATTATTACTTTCTCGAACAACAATATTACTAGTATTACTGTCATGTTACTGTGTGTGATGGTAATATTACAGTCGGAGACAGTAATATTACGGTCGAAGACAGCAAAATTGCAGGCCAAGAAGATAAAATTAAATAATAAAGTAAAATTATTGTCTCATACAATAATATTACTATTTCAGACAGTAATATTAATTAAAAAAAAATTTAAAAAAAAAGTTAAAAAAAAAAGTCAATGTTGGAGACCGCAAATTAATCAATTTTGACTTTTATTCCAATTTTGACCCCAATTTTGAAGACCACCGCTGGAGACCGCAAAGGAAGTCAATGCTGGAGACCGCAAATTAATCAATTTTGACTCTTATTCAAATTTTGACCCCAATTTTGAAGACTACCGTTGGAGACCGCATGTCTCCAGCGGTGGTCTTCAAAATTGGGGTCAAAATTAGAATAAGAGTCAAAATTGATTAATTGGTAAAATTGGGCTAAATTGGGGTGTAAATCAAGAAATGTGATTGGAATTAGGGTTTCAATGAGCTGGGGGTAATTTTGGTATATACAAAAAGGTTTTCCTTATTTGCAACTAAGTTTGAATAAGGTGGATTTATTTGCAAGACAAAAAAGTCGGATATCTTTTTTTTTAACAAGTGCTCTTATCATGGGTCTATTTGCCATTTACCTTTGTATAAATAGGGGTATGAAAAAAGATGAAGTAAATTAGCTTTAAATGGTCATTTTTCAAAAAAATCAAATTTTGTCCCAAAAAAAAACTTTTATTTCAGAAAAGGAATAAGGGCCTCATAAAACCTTATTTTTCCTAACAAGAAAAGAGTACCCCTTATTTTTTACATAAATAATAAATACCAAATCTATCGGAAAAACAAATGTGCCTAAAATCGCACGAAAACTAATTACTGCCTATGAAGACTTTCTTCTTCGGTGTTGGTGCGCATATTCCGCTAGCCAATATGGTGAGATATCGACCAATTCCATATATAAGACTAGCAATTTGTTTTTGAATATATTCAAAAACGCTCGAGTATCCGCAAAGTTATTTGTTCCAAAACCATAGAAATTATAGAAAGTAGCAATAACCATCCTTATCTTTCAAAAGTCCACTACGTGTACTAACTCCATTTATGCTTGAGCCATGTGTACTAAGGAAAAAAAAAATTAAGTTGAAGGGAATTCCACCAAACTCATTTTCCCTAAGAGTAGTGAACGGATGAATAAATGTTGGATATCCGTCCGGAGAAGCAATAAAAAACATGGTCATAAATCGTAAAGAGGCCCTTGACAAGGGCACTTTATTAAAAAAAGACATCCAACTTTTTTGTCTTTCAAATAATTACAGCTCATACAAACTTATTTGCAAGTAAGAAAAACCCTTTTATACATACCAAAATTACCTCCAATTCTTTGAAATCCAATTCAACTCTAAATTGATGATTTACACCCCAATTTAGCACAATTTCACCAATTAACCAATTTTGACCATTTATTCCAATTTTGACCCGCCACCGCTGGAGACCGCCGGTCTCCAGCGTAGACTTTTTGTTTTTTGAAAACTTTTTTTCTGAATTTTTCCAGCAGATCAACCGCCGGTCTCTGGCGTTGATTTTTTTTTTTCTTAAAGAATATCATTTTAATGAATATTACTATCATGGCTGCTAAATTACTATCTCCAACAGTAATTATATTGTTAATTGACTTCTTTTTTTTTCTTAAAAAAATATTTTAATTAATATTACTGTCTTGGATGCTAAATTACTTTCTCCAATAGTAATTTAACTGTCTGAGACAGTAATATTACTGTCTGAATTAATTTTATCGTCTTTACCAGCAATTTTGTTGTATTCGACAGTAATATTACTACCTTCGACCGTAATATACTGTCTCATGCAATAATATTACTATTTGGGACAGTAGTATTAGTAATATTACTTCTCGGGAAAGTAATATTCATAATATTACTGTTCAGGAAAGTAATATTCATAATATGATTGTCCCAAATAGTAATATTACTTTCTGAGACAGTAATTTTACTGTTTGGGATAGTAATATTACTGTTTGGGACAGTAATATTAGTAATATTACTGTTTTGGTATTGAATATTACTATTTCAGACAATAATTTTGTCGTTAACACAGTAATTTAGAGAGAGAAAAAATTAAAAAAAAAATCAACGTTGGAGACAGTAATATTACTGTCTCAGACAGTTAAATTATTGTTGGAGACAGTATTTTAGCAGCCAAGACAGTAATATTAATTAAATAATTTTTTTTAAGAAAACAAAATTCAAAAAAACAAGAGTCAATGCCGGAGACCGGCTGGAAAAATATCTCAGAAAAAAAAAGTCAACGCCGGAATCTTGTCGGAAAAAAAATTAAGAAAAGAAAATTATTTTCTCAAAAAATTATTAAACCGGGGGTTAATGTGATATATTTGTTTAACTCCGGGGTCAATGTGTAATATCGAGGAAGTTAGAGTATAATGGATGGAACTGATAAAAAATATGTTATGAACGGTATTTTAGACAAAAGACATGGGGATGGATTTATTTGGAAGATTATTTTTTTGTCTGGACCAATGTGCATTTAACTCCCTTGTCATGTCCCTCTTTGCCATTTGTCCATAATTAATAAAGCAAGGACAACTATTATAATTATAAAAGTCAGTACATGAGAAAATATTGAGCAAATTAAACCAATAATTACCAGCAGCTAACTAATACAACAAGAACACAAACTGGTGCAACAATGGTAATCTCATAATTCTTGTACAAGGACTAAATCAATTCATAACTAGAATAATAAAATTGAAAAAAATTGGACTGGCAAAACACATACACGCACATACATACAATGTATCCCAACGTAAAAAGTGGAAAAACAAAACCTCAAATTCCAGCCTAACATCACTTGTCTTTCCCTAAAGAAGAAAGCTTAGATTCACCGAAAAGAATCGAGCTTTTCTTCTCAAAAAAGATTATCTCTTAACTCTTAACTTAGATTTTGACACTCAAAATACCCAAGGTTTTGCTCTCTTCTTTCTCGTCTTTTCGTTCACCTTCACATTTAAGAAAATATGGTGTACATATACACCCAAACCATCAACTAAACTCACGAACAATCTGGCAACAAATCACAAAAATTCGTTAAAGGATAAGATTAGGTGCCTGTTGTTGGGGTAAATACCTACATGCAAGTGCACGTATCGCAAACAAGTAGTAAAAAGTGGATTTCGGAGAGTCGCATGTCAATCCCACAGGAAAGACGTAAATTTTTTTTTTTAACATAATAAGAATCTCATTTCCTTTAAGGCATTAAAACAACATTTTTAATACATTGGGGGTTAGGGGTTACAAAACTTATCAAAAAGTACGGCTTAAGTTCTTGTTCATAACATCCATTAAAAATTCCGGAGAGAATCAAAAACCAAATTATCATTGTTCGTAAATGTAGACCCAAGTTTTGCCAAACTATCAACCACAGTATTAATCTCCCTATAGCCAAACTGTATCTCCACTGCCTCAAATTCGCCCAATAACTTCCATAATTCGTCAAGGAGAGTTAGAATTTCCTTGTGTTGCACATCCTTTCCTGTTAAGAATAGACAATAAAACCAGTGAATCAGTTTCAATGATAAGCTTCTTGATCTCCTATTTTTTTGCATGTTTGATTCCTTCCGTTAAAGCCCAACATTTTGCTTTGTTATTCGATGAAATCCCTATATTTTTGGCAAATTTCATCCCAAATAACCGTAGCTGTCACAAATAACCCCACCAATACATGCTCCTCCTGTGTTATTTTGGAAGCACCATCTATATTTAATTTAAACCAATTAGGCGGGGGAGGTTTCCATTTGAGTTTTACACTAACCTTAGTATTGATTCGTATGATCATTTGTTTAGATAAGGTCCAAATGTGAGCGAGATTTATAACTTTATTTTGAAAAATAAACTCATTCCTAACTTTCCATATAAGCCATAATAAATTGGCCAATTGGGCTTGGAATTGTGGCTATCCACAAACTTTATGAAAAAGTAAGCAGAAATTATGTTTTATATCAGGACCAAGAAAGGGAATATAGCGGAAAATAACTGGAAAAGTTGTACAATGTTTGAAAAGATGCACACAAGTCTCTGAACAAGAATTGCATAAATGGCATATATCAGACTCAACACACTTTCTCTTGTGGAGGAAAGCTCTAGTTGGAAGTCCATCATGGGACCAAACTGCATTTTCCAAATGCTTTGCCAAGGTAGCCTAGGGTTTAATACCCCATTTTCTTTATTATAGAGCCAATTGAAAGCACTCTTAAGAGAAAACTTACCTTGTTTATCCCATGCCCAAAAAACGGTGTCGGTTCCACAACCTAAAGGAATATGAACACCATAAATCCAATCGACGATAAATGTAGGGATTATGTTTTCAACCTGTCTTAGATTCCAGTTCCTAGATTTGGGGTCAATGAATTCACTAACTTTATAATTTAGCATATGCTCTGGGATGTTTTTTTTTTTTTATTCAACAATACACCAAACATCCAACCGCTTGTCAAACCAAAAGCTTATATTCTTAGCTCTATTATTTTAAAAAATGATAAATTCCACTTTCCCCCTTTACTTTGGCTCGGTATCACTTTACCCCATTTTACCTCGATTGTATCGATTTGCCCCCGTACACTTGAAAATATGTCTCAATGTGGCACTCCCTGTTAGTTGTCAGATATTTGACATTAACACCATTTGATCTAATCTCTGAAATTACAAAAATGCCACATCTCCCAGTTTAAATAAATAAAAAATAAATAAAAAACAAGCAATAAAATAAGAAAAAAATCAAGACAACGAGAAAACATAGTCCACGACACCAACCACTATTTTTTTTTAATAATTATTTAAACTGGGAGGGGTGGTTTTTTTTGTAATTAAGACTTAGAAACGGTGTTAATGTCAAAGGTCTGAAAACTAATGGCGAGGGCCACATTGAGACAATTCTTCAAATCGACGCAATCGAGAGTAGAAGGGATAAAGTGATATCTAGCCAAAGTACAAAGGGGAGAAAGTGGAATTTACCCTTTTAAAAATATTCCTCCATACACTACTACAATTAGCCTTAATCTATCAATGTCTAAACAATCGTCTTTTGGAAAATACTTAGATTTGATGCATGGATCCCATAGAGCCTCTAGATTGGTTAAAATCCTCAAACCTTTTCAAAATAGCAACTTTGTTTAGGATGCGTAAATCTGTAATACCAAGGCCGCCGTCTTTTTTATGCAGACAAACAGATTTTTCCAGTTTATCAAGCTTTTCCTTTTATAAGAGGGAGATGCATTCCACATAAATTTCTTACAACAATCATTAATTTTGTTGATAGTTGTAGCAGACATTTTGAATATATTCATACTATATATTGGCATTGCATTAAGAACATGTCTAATGAGTGTATATCTTCCGGCATGTACGTCCAACTAGAAATTTTAGATTGCACTTTAAACACAGTTTCCTGAAAAGTCTGTTTAGACAACCTACTAAGGAAGAGTATTTTTCCCCCACTTTACCTCTAGCAATTTGAAGAGTATTGCATATATTCCGCTTAATATCATGCTGCAAAATTTTAGAGAAAAAACTTTAGATTTGTTCCAACATATGCTTTGGCCAGCTTCACGAGTAAAAATATCCAACAAATTTCTGATAAAAGTAATAGATTTTTGGTTGGGTTTAGAGAAAATTATGCAGTCATCAGCAAAGCATAAAATAGGAATTTTAGGCCCTCCCCTACTATGACCAATAGCATCAAACTTACCCAGATTAATGCCTTCCATAAATTCCAGAACCAACCATAATTATATTATCATCAATAGCTTTTAGGAACAACAAATACTTTTGAAAAGGAGCAATAAGATTGTTAAGAATAGGTCTAATTATCTTCAATAGAATATTAGAGATAATCTTATACATAACATTGCATGAACTTATAGGTCTAAAGTGGTGGGATTAACACAATTCATATCTAAATACACACTTATCTGTTTATCCCCCATTCCAATATAATTATTGTATTTATCTGTGACCGACAAAAACGTCATATGTTTCATTATTCTCGTCATCGTCCCACTTTGGAATTACGGCTGCTGACGTGGCCGATCTTGTGAACTAAGTCATCTTAGTACTGTACTGCACATCTTCTTCATTCATGTTCTCGTGTTCTTCCCAAGTTTGTTTTGAGACCCGTGGAAGTTTGTTTTGCCAAAAAATGATAAAGTTAATAATCGGTGTTCTAATATATGGAGTTTGCGAGACCGTGCATTTTTTTAGTCTAGACTTTAGAGGGTAAAGTAAAAAATGTGTTAATTGTTATAGAATAATCTATATTATATTATATTATATACTTTTGAGTGAAAATATAAAGTAACAAAGGGAGATCAAATGCACTGAGAGAGAGGGAGATGAATTGCTAATCAAAAGCTCTGTATCATCTTATTCATTCTCAATGTATATATATATATATATATAAATTGGAAACAAGCCTTGTTATGCTAGCCAATAAGATAAGTAAAAGGAGAAGATGACTCATAGCAATCAAACTTAGTCCAGAAGCAATGGATAGATATTATAATACTCCCCCTTAGACTAAGAATAAGAATTTTTTGTAGTGGCTTTAAATCGGATGAGTAAAATATATATGCCTCGTTAAAAACCTCAAGTCGGTAAACCCAGTGGAATAAAACGGTCAGAAGGGAAAAAAAGTGCATGACTCGAATCCAAGCCTTGTGCATAAGCTACCTCATTAAAAACCATTGTTGGAAAACCCAAATGGATAAAACCAGACAAAAGGAAAAAAGAGTGCAGCGCACTATTGCTCCCCCTGAAATGAGCAATATAGGTTCTGAAATGGGGCGTCAATCTTGCTTCATATTGGTTCTTCTCATTTAATGTCGTATACCAAATTCTCAAATGTAGATATCGGGAAAGACTTGGTTCGATCGCCTTTTATGTATCCACCCTTTGTTTATCTGACTCTTCCGTGCACTATATAAGTAGCATTATCATGGCAGTGGACATGTTTGTTTGGTAAATCAACGAGATGTACCTGCAACATTACAAAACATTGTTCATTGTTATAATCATCGTAGACCATTTATTGAGAAATTGAGAATGTAAAAATATTATTGATGATTATCTCATTTATATCCTATATTTCATTGCAATAACTTATGGGATTCTCGGTATTCTCGAGATTTGATATCGACTTTTCGATATCAGGCTCAACAGATTCATCTTGAGCATTCTCAGTAGGATTCGCCTCTTTTGAGGGTTCACTGATTTTCCCCTTTCCTTTTCTAGGAGCAACGTCCTTTGATCCAATAGGTCTACCCCGTTTTTGTCGTGGGGGATCATCATTCATTTTCGCATGTTCTTTAGGTAAGCGATCCTAGCTGGAATATTCACAGTTGGAATATAAGACTCCGTGACTTTACTGGCATCATTAAATGCATCAAGAAGTATATATATATATATATATATGTGTGTGTGTGTGTGTGTGTGTGTGTGTGTGTGTGTGTGTAAGATATGGATGTATTAATTAAAAATGGGTATTAGAAAAAAGTTTTTTAATTTAACAAAAATAATTGAATTTTGAGAAATTAAAACACCAATAACATGGAAAAAACAACTAAGTTTAAACTGTAGAAACTAACAATAGAGAAATATAAAGAAGTGCATGAAAAAATAAATTAGAGTAAAACAATGTAAATTAGAGAGAGGATAAGAAGAGATAAGAGAGTGGGTGAAAAAAAATATAGAGAGAGGGAGAGAAAAAGGACAAAATTGATTGAGTCAAAAAATTTAATGTGAAAAGTGGGGTTTAAAAAGTTAAGACATGAATCGAATAGAGGTTGGAAGAAGAGAAAAGAAAATAATTATAAAATAATAACAAAAAATATAATATTTTTTGGGCCCCATTGGAAAGTGGGCCCTGGGCCAGGGCCCTACTCGCCCTGGGCCAGGCCAACCTGCCTTTTATGTAGGTACAAAATACCCTTTTACATTGAAAGATTGGAAGGTTACCTATGTAATCTTAATAATAAAATATTTATTTTCATATTATATTAATTACACTATTAATTTATAGTTTAGGTACATTAAATTGAACGGTTATTGATGTATAATGTACTGCACCTATAATGATTCATATGATTAATTATTTTATTTTCTCTTTTAATTTCATGTAATGAACTTTCAAGTATTCAAACTTTTAATGTTCCTTACTCATATAAGTATTATATATACTCTCCGTTGTTACAGTGTCAAAATATACTAAGTAGTTGAAGGAGAGACTACATTCTAATCAAATGAAGTATTTGGTTTTGAAAGTGAAAGAGTGGATCTGAGGCAAGTTGGCAGTGGTCGGGTTCAAGGAGATGCAAAGCAATACAATTGAATAGTGACAAAGGCTTATAATTCATTCCTATGCTCTAGAATTTCTAGCATATATGTACAAATTTGTTTCTTTATCTTTTTTTGTTTTCAAGTTTTCTTTATCATTATTTGTTTATTGTTGTTTTATTTTATATTTTCATGTTTATTGTTATGTTACAGTAGAGTTGCTTTTGAATCTGAACCACCATTAACTTGAATACTCGTTAGTCAAGAGTAATATTTCATTAGCTGAGAAAACAATGTAACCGTAGTACTCAGTTGCTCATATTTATTCGACCGGTTCGATCCGAACAAAATAAAAAACGGCAATTTTAATTAAATTTCAGATCTAGCTTTCCAATTTTAAAAATAATTTTAAAGCTGGAAAAAATTCTAAACAATATTTCCAAAATATTTTAAAATTTCGAAAACACCCAATTAAATAATACAACAATCACAATTTTAATAAATTCAACATGCATTAAAATTAAGCATAGCACATTAGAACGCAATTAATTGCGCAACGAGCTCTGATACCACTGCTGGGAATCAAACACGTGTACGCAGCGGAAAACAAAACTTTTATATGAAAAACGGTTTAATTCATATAAACACATGCCCGACAATTAAGCAATTAATTACGTACCTTAACGCTTCCAGCGAAATTTTAAAACAACATTCATATTAATTCGATAATTAAAAACATATAGCATGCTCGTAACGAAACGTAATATACATACAAATATTTTCACGAAAAACGATCAAGTAAAACATACAAAATCAATTTCATGAAAAACATATAATGTGCAATTTAATCTAATTAAATTAAACCTTATATCTAACGGATCCGAAATAATACCTCTTAAAGCGTGAGGTGAACTATTGGATTGAACCAAACTGCCACGGGAACCAATCCGTGTAGTCGGGAGGAGCAGCGGCGGCGCGTGAGATTCACGCGCTGTCTTAGGGCAGCGCGTGCAGCGGTGATTCGGTAGTGGCTTCTCGGAAATTCGACTCCTTGGTCTTCCTCCTCTCGGATTTCACCTCGTATACTGAGATTTACGAATTACGTAGCACTAGTCACGCAAACGTTAGAATAGACGGAAGAAAAAGACAAAAGAAAAGAAGCTACCAAGAGGCGATCGGCGCGTGAGGCCGATTTCGGCGACGATTGACGGGGATGGCGACTGCCGTGAGTGGTGAGTTGGCCGTGGACTTGAGATTGAGTGGCTAGGGTTTTCAATTGTGTGTTGTGAGTTTGCAAGACCTACAAATCTTGTATTTATAGTGTCTGTATAAAAGACCTAACGGGCTTAAGTTGGACCGGGCCCAACAATTTAAGTTTGTTAGTCTTTATTCGCTCGTTTCTCACAACTCAATCATCGGAAAATTATAACAATTATATTTTCGGAATCATTGAAACGTCCTCATCATTATGAATGCCAATTCTCGATTTCAAATTTCTAAAAGTGGAAACCCTAATTCAATGGACCTTCCAAATTTGGAAACTTCCCAATTTAGAAAGTTCACTATGATGTTCGTCTAGTTCTTTTCCTTTTCTTATTCTCTTTCTCATTCATAATTCCAAATTACGAATTTTGGACTCAATCACATTAACTTCCAATTATGCAAAGATTAAACACTTTTATCTTTGACCGTTTATTCAAAGAACTCAAGTGCACAAGCAGTGTGACCCTCGATGGTTCAGGTGTAAGATAGTCGTGGGTCCACAACTCTTTGTAGTTTAAACTCGTAAGATAGCCGTGGGTCCACATGACTTATCAAATTCCCTAATCATCACTTAGTCTGCTCTGGCCAGAAACTTAATGATTACAAACTATGAGAACACACAAAACATCCAAGACTATTCTAGCGATCGAATCCCCTACTACAATGCACAGACCTCCAACTAGATTTCGGACTATACGAACATTGGCCCTTGGGGCGGTCCTTGGTGGAACTCAGGGATAGGTCAAGATACATCTGGTCCTCTAGTGAAGTCACGGTGATGTCTAGGTCTTAAAGACTAATGGTGTACAACTATACCATAGAGATCTCTACTCGATTATTGAGAACCACTTAGAGATTTCTAGGGTGAGGGAGTTCAATGAACTCGTCAACTTACGAGCACCCACGTATGCATGCCGATATCACAATACCGTTTACTGATGAGATGCAGTACACATACACTAAGTGCTAGTCTCTTAATGCGAAAGGCCGATATCCTCATTGGTGGCGTAACCCTTCAACTAGGAACACGTTTAACAGTTATAATACTTAAGTAAATATCTCACGATCCTAAAAGATCAATTACAAGTACTTGTAATAACTGTAAGGACTATAGCTATGTTTGAAAAAAGGGACAAAGATATAGAATGCCTAGGTGTCTTATCATGAATACGAAAAATGATTATTTATTACAAGAATAAATGGAAAGACCACAGCCACAAGTTGTCTTGTTGGTCACCTACTCAAACAATCTCCCACTTGGCCTAAAGCCAACTATCCATAAATCGTAATCCCATCGACTCTCTATGTTTCTGGTGGACTAAAGGCTTCGTGAAGGGGTCTTCAACGTTCTCTTCCGAGGTGACTCGTTCTACTTTGACTTCACCTCGATCAATGATCTCTCGGATCACATAATACTTCCTCAGAATATGCTTGGACTTCTGATGAGATCTCGGCTCCTTAGCTTGCGCCACGACTCCGATGTTATCACAGTACAACGATACTGGATTATTAGTATTAGGAATGACACCCAACTCTTGGATGAATTTCCTTATCCAAGTCCCTTCTTTTGCAGCTTCGGACACTGCAATGTATTCAACTTCGGTAGTGGAATCAGCCGTCGTGCTTTGCTTGGAACTCTTCCAACACACGGCACCACCATTAAGCGTGAATATAAACCCCAAGTTCGACTTTGAGTCATCCACATCCGATTGAAAACTAGAGTCGGTGAAGCCCACTAATTTCAACTCGGCACCCGCATACACCAAAAATATATCCTTAGTCATTTGTAAGTACTTGAGGATATCTTTCACAGCCTTCCAGTGAGCTGGACCGGGGTTAGACTGATATCTGCTTGTGACACTCACAGCATACGCAATATCAGGTCTAGTACATAGCATGCCATACATTATGCTTCCTATGGTAGAAGCATAAGGCGTCATTTTCATCTCCTCGATTTCACTAGGTGTCTGAGGACACATGGATTTCGAGAGACAAACCCCATGGGACATTGGCAAGAATCCCTTCTTGGATTCTTCCATTCTAACCGTTTCATAACGGTGTCTATGTACAGGCTTTGGGATAAGCCAAGCATCTTTCTTGCTCCATCTCTATAGATCTGTATTCCTAATACGTAAGATGCTTCTCCCAAATTCTTCATTGAGAAACATGTGGAAAACCATACTTTTGTCTGTTGCAACAGTCCTACGTCATTTCCAATGAGTAGAATGTCATCGACATAAAGCACCAAAAATATTACAACCCTCCCACTAACCCTCTTGTATACACAAGGTTCCTCTGTGTTCTTTTCCAAATCAAACTCTTTGATAGTTGAGTCGAACCTTATGTTCCAACTACGGGATGCTTGTTTCAATCCATAAGTGGATTGCTGGAGTTTGCAAACCTTTTGCTCACTTCCAGAAGATATGAAGCCTTCCGGCTGCGCCATATAAATTTCTTCCTCAATGTCTCCATTAAGAAAAGCGGTCTTCACATCCATTTGCCATATATCGTAGTCATATCACGCAACTGTGGCCAGCAAAATCCTAATGGACTTCAGCATTGCAACTGGTGAAAAAGTTTCCTCATAGTCAACACCTTGCCTTTGAGTATACCCTTTCGCTACCAATCTAGCTTTATAGGTCCATACCTTTCCATCCACTCGAATTTTCTTCTTATAGATCCACTTGCAGCCTATAGGAACTATTCCTTTAGGTGGATTTACCAAGGTACATACCTTGTTGGATTACATGGAGTCCATTTCAGATTTCATGGGTGTTAGCCAATGTCCCATGTCCGCCTCCGATACGGCCTCATAGTATGTTCTTGGATCTTGTCCAAGTTCAATATGATCTTCATCATTTTCGAGGAGGAATAACTTATCAGGCATTTCCGAATTCTTTCGAATATGCCTACTGAAGGTTCAGGAGGTATATTAGTGGATTGTTGTATTGACTCGATTACTTGTTCTTATGCTTGAAATTCACTTTGCGGTTCTTGAACCACTTCAAGTTCTATCATGCTGCCTTTTCTATCTGATAGAAACTTCCTTTCTAGAAAGATGGCATTTCTCGAAACAAGCGTCTTTGCTTCCTTGACATAATAGAATTCGTATCCCATTGAGTCCTCGGGATACCCCACAAAGTATCATAAGTCAGATTTACTATCCAACTTATCACCCACTAGTCGCTTCACATAATCGGTACAGCCCCATATCCTAATATGTTTGATGCTGGGCTTCCGGGAAAGCCAAAGTTCGTAAGGTGTGGATTTAACTACTTTGGTGTTAACTCTATTCAGCAAATACATGGCAGTGCAAAGTGCGTGACCCACAATTATGCCGGTAAGTTGGTGAACCCCATCATAGATCGAACCATGTCTAATAAGGTTCTATTCCGACCTTCGGAAACTCCATTTAGTTGAGGAGTTCCATATGGAGTCCATTGAGATTGTACTTCATTCTCTTTTAGATAGTTAATGAACTCGATGCTCAAGTATTCTCCACCACTATCGGATCATAATTTCTTAATACTTTGTCTGAGTTGTTTCTCTACTTTGTGTCTAAAATCTTTGAACTTTTCAAATGTTTCAGACTTGTACTTCATCAATTACACGTACCCATACCTGAGTAATCATCGGTAAAGATAGCGAAGTAGTTGTAACCACCCTTCGCACTAACACTTAGTGGACCACATACGTCTGTATGGATCAAATCCAAAAGACATTCGGCCCGCTCCATTTTTCCTTTGTAGGGTTACTTGGTCATTTTCCATTTAAGGCAGGATTCACAAGTTTGAAGTGATTTCACGTCGTCCAAAGTGAACAATCCTTCACTACAAAAATCGTTCATCCTTCTTATCCTTCTTAAAGAGACATGGCCTAATCTAGCGTGCCAATGTTGTGCGGGGTTTAGATCTATCTTCTTACGTTTTGCTGATATAACATTAATAGGTATTTCACTTGGATTTAGTTCATATAAGTTTTTTAATAGTCATCCCATGCAAATCACATTTTCATTCTTTTGTATAATGCTAATCGAATTTCCAAAAACAAAAGTAAAACCTTCAATATCCAAAACAGGAATAGAAATAAGGTTTCTAATGAGAGGCGGAACAAATAAACAATCGTTCAAAACAATAGGAAAACTAGAATCCAAAATATTTAAGTAAATAGTCCCAATGGCTTCAGCAGCAATTCTTGCTCCATTCCCCATCCTTAGCTAGGTCTCATCTAAGCTTTATATTTCTTGTTAGCTGCAAAAGAATTGACAGACAAATTTACGTCAATAAAATACGTACCCTTTTCATAACGTTTCTGCTTTAGGTAAGCCTTGCAATTGAGGCGCCAATGCCCTTTCTTTCCACAGTGATGGCAAGCATCATCAGCCTGCTTGTTGACTTTCGCTTTAGCGCCCCCACTACCTTCACCCACTTCGAATTTGCTGTTTGGGAAGGGAACTCTTTCATTTCTCTTCTTTTGGGAAGAACTCTTCTTTCCAGAAGTGGCAGCAACGAGAACAAATTTCTCTTTTTTGATGGTAGACTCGAAACTGACTAACATGTTCATTAACTCATCCAAGGGAGGATCAAGTTTCTTCATGTTGAAGTTCACTATTAACGATTCATAAGAACTAGGGAGGGACAACATGATCAAATCCAACGAAAGCTAGGCAGGGAGGGTGCCGTCAAGGTTCACTAGCTTCTCAAGGAGAGTGATAATCTTGAGACAGTGCTTGTGGACCGAAGCCCCTTCCCGCAGTCTCGCAGTGGTCAACTCCTTGGTAGCAGCATGCCTCGACGCCCTAATATTCTAACTATACATGCTATCGAGATGAGCCTTGATGTCGAAAGCATGTTTGTGAGACTCATATTTCCTCGCAAGCGCGGGCTCCATGGCTGCTATCATGTAGCATCTAGCATGAGTGTCGTCCTTTTTCAAAGCTTCATAAGTTTCCTTCTCAGCATCGGTCAAAGTGTCGGGTATAGTGACAGGAATCTCTCATTAAGGACATAGAGACACCCATCAATGGTGAGCACAAGTTTAAGACCACATAACACATCTAGGTGATTAGGGTCATTGAGTTTTTGGTCGAGGATTGACATTATGGGATTCTTAGACATGATTATCTGAGATGTTAGAGAAGAGGATTATTAGAGATTCGTATTAAATGGTTTTAAAATTAAATATTTGGACTTTTGTTATTTAATTAGTCTCCCACTAATTTTACCGAGTTCCACTTTCCTTTAGTAGACAAACGAGAAAACCGATTTTTCTTTAATGGGCTTTAGGTCCAATAGACAAATATAACCCGTAGTTAATCTAGCCCAATTATATTTACCCGAAGGTAGATCACAATCATTCACATCATTTATATGACCCTAAAGTAATTTTCCTCGCTCTTGATAATGACCTATGTTAATCTCGCGAATTCAAAATCTTCGTGTGTCAAGTCTAACCTACTAATCAAAGATGCTCATAGAACTTAATTATACCAAACTAATGCAGTGCCTAGTTAATCTAGCCGACCACATTAATCTAGCATAACCTTTTCTATGGCTACCTTCATCGTCATGTCAATTGAATTACAACTTACCTCAATATAGTACTCCCTGCTAACACGGCTTACTCCACTATTGGAAGGGGCTACACATAATTCAACCGTTGGCATAAGAGAAGAAAAATTCAACAGATTGGTTTTTCTTTATAGCTTGAAATAAATCTTAATTAAATTAAGAATGAGGGATTTTTAGAAAAAGTTGTATCTCATCAGAAGGTTTGGATTGGTCGATGTGATTCCTACATCTATGTTCTCTAAAGGTATATAGATACACATATTGTCCTAGGAGGAACATACGACCTAACTTTATCATTAATTACATTAATTAATTATTGGGTTTTTCAAAATAATTATAGGACCTCAACTAGCATAAACCAATCAAATAATGTTGAGGTACTAGTAAATAAGTTGAAGTATAATCAATATTATATGTGTTAGAAATCTAAAATAATTTTTTTTTCTTTTTTATTTTCAGTGAACCGGTTCGGCCGACCGGTCTGACCGGTTCACACCGAAACGGTCCGGTTCTGACCGGTCCACTTGGCCGAAATCAGTGGGTCGGGTCAGTCAGATCGTGAACCGGTCTGACCAACCCGAATCCACGTCGATTCGGTCAGTTAGATGGAATAGAACCATCGAAGCGGCCGGGTCGACCGATTCAATCCGAACAAAATTAAAAATGACAATTTTAATTAAATATCAGATCCGGTTTTCCAATTTTAAAACAATTTCAAAGCTGGAAAAAATCTAACCAATATTTCCAAAATATTTTAAACTTTCGAAAATTCCCAATTAAATAATACAACAATCACAATTTTAATAAATTGAACATGCATTAAAATTAAGCATAGCACATTAGAACGCAATTAATTGCGCAACGAGCTCTGATACCACTGTTGAAAATCGGGCACGTGTACGCAGCGGAAAAAATATATATATAAAAACAACATGCATATTAATTTGATAATTAAAAACATATAGCATGCTCGTAATGAAACGCAATATACATACAAATATTTTCATGAAAAATGATCAAGTAAAACATACAAAATCAATTTCATGAAAAACATATAACGAGCAATTAAATCTAATTAAATTAAACCTTATATCTAACGGATCCGAAAAAATACCTCTTGCAGCGTGAGGCGAACTATCGGATTAAAGCAAACTACCACGGAAACCAATATGTGCAGTCAGGAGGAGCGCAGCGGCGGCGCCAAAGATTCACATGTTGTCTTCGGGCGCGTGAAGGCGCGTGCGGCGTTGATTCGGCAGCGGCTTCTCGGCAATTCGACTCCTTGGTCTTCCTCTTCTGTGATTTCACTGTTGGGAATTGGGCACGTGGGAAAACAATTTTTTTTACAGTAAATAAACAATTTAATTCACATAACCACATGCTTGATTCGTGTTAAACAATTGATTGCGTACCCGCGATAATTTAAAACAACAACATGCATATAATTAATTCGATAATAAATCAATTAGCATGCTCGCAGTAAATCATGAATTTCACATAAATAATTACATATTGCAATTCACGAAAAACAAACTGCGAATACAAACATATAATTTAATCTAATTAAATTAATACCTAATTAAAAACAGATCCGAAAAATACCTCTCGAAGCGTGAGGCAAGCACTCGAATCGAAGCAAACTGCCACAGAAACCAATCTATGTAGTCAGGAGCAGCGCAGTGAAGCGGCGGCGGCGGACGCCCTTGTAGCGGCGGCGCGTGTGGATCACGCGCTGTCTTCGGGCGGCGCGTGAGGGCGCGTGCGGCGTCTGCTCGGCGGATGCTTCTCGACGAGTTGACTCCTTGATTTTCCTCCTCTCGGATTTTGGATTTCACCTCGTACACCGAGATCAACTAACTATGTGGCACTAGACACGTAAAAGTCAGAAAAAACGGAAGAAAAAGAAAAAAGGAAAATACTACCAATAGTATAACAGCGCGTGAGGCCAACTCCGGCGACGGCGGCGACAATCGGCGGCGGTGGCGGAGATGGGGAGAACGGCCGAGTGTGTGAGAGAGAGAGGCTAGGGTTTTTCTAGTGTGTTGTGTGTTGTGCAAGACTTATAAATCATGTATTTATAGTGTCTTGTATAAAAGCCCTAACGGGCTTAAGTTGGACCGGGCCCAACAGCTTAAGTTCGTTAGTTCTTTACTCGCTCATTTCTCACAACTCAATGATCGGAAAATTGTAATGATTACATTTTCGAAATCATTGTAACGTACTCATCATTACATGTGTCAATTCTCGATTTCCAATTTCTAAAAGTGGAAACCCTAATTCAGTGAACTTTCTAAATTTGGAAACTTCCCAATTTAGAAAGTTCACTAAGATGTTCGCCTAGTCTTTTCCTTTTCTTATTCTCATTCATAATTCCAAATTACGAATGTTGGACTTAATCATATTGACTTCCAATCATGCAAAGATTAAACATTTTTATCTTTGACCTTTTATTCAAAGATCTCGAGTGCACGAGCAGTGTGACCATCGATGGTTCAGGTGTAAGCTAGTCGTGGGTCCTCAACCCTTTGTGGTCTAAACTCATCCCTTAGAGTTACGATTAAGATAAAGCTCGTTTCAACTTAATCACCCAGCAAATCAAGATTGGCGTCTAGCAACTACGCGTCATGATTCTCTAGATACAAATGAAGTGCCTGCAAGAACTTTTTGATATAGTTAACGTACAATACGATCCCTTCGATTCATATGTCCCGATTGAACTAGAGGCATTGGTTCATCGAGACCTCCTTAGTAGTTCAATGACTATGCGATCGTTCTAAGTGTTGTAATCGGTACGTGCATGACTTAGAGAATCGAAGTCTCTAATCATCACTTAATCAGCTATGGCCAGAGACTTAGAGAGACAAACGATGAGAACACACAGGACATCCAAGACTATTCTAGCGATCGAATCCCCGACTACAATGCACAAACCTCCCACTTGATTTCAGACTGCACGAACATTGGCCCTTGGGGCGGTCCTCGGTGGAACTCAGGGACAGGTCATGATAAAGTTGATCCTCTAGTGAAGTCACGGTGATGTCTAGGTCATAAGGACTAATGGTGTACAACTATACCATAGATATCTGTACTCGATAATTGGGAACACTTAGAGATTTCTAGGGTGAGGGAGTTCAGTGAACTCGTCAACTTACGAGTACTTACATATGAATGCCGATATCACAATACCGTTTACTTATGAGACGCAGTACACATACATTAAGTGCTAGTCTCTTAATGGGAAAGGCCGATATTCTGATTGGTGGCGTAACCCTTCGACTAGGAACACGTTTAACAACTATAATACTTAAGTACATATCTCACGATCCTAAAAGATCAATTACATGTACATGTAATAACTGTAACGACTATATCTATGTTTGAACAAGGGACAAAGATATAGAATGCCAAGTCGTTTTATCATTAATACGAAAAAGAATTATTTATTACAAAAATAAATGGAAAGACCACAACGACAAATTGGCTTGTTGGTCACTTACTCTAACAATTTCAACAAATAGGATGAGCCAGGTTCTTTTATTAGCACTTAATAACACTACGAAATTAAATTTCAAGTTATGTTGTTATATATATAGTACTTTTGGAATTTTGAAAGTTTTTTGCTACCAACATGAATTTGTACTTGCTTGCAACTATAATGGGTTGTTAATTTGACACCATGAACAATACAAAAAACTTACATGAAAAGAATGGCAATGAAATATTCCATAACTTTATATCAAAAGAGTAATGAATCAAAATAGTTCTTTTTATTTAAATAAAAATAAAATAATTACTTATTACACTAAGAATTAAAAATACATGGTTAAGAAAAATATAATCATATGTTTGTTTCTTTAATTTTTTTTTAATTCAAAGGGCTAGTTGTTGATTTTAATAGTTATAAATATATATTGAATTTAAAATGTTGGATCTTGTTTTGCATTGCAAAATGTGATTCTTAAATTGTCAATACATTAACAAACTTTAAATATATAACATATCAACAATCAATAAATAATTAAAAATTGCAGCTGATAATAGAAATGAAAGATGTGAGATAAAGAAACAATAGTGACGATGAAAATTTTGAAGACTTATTGATTATAATCAGTGGCGAGTCCAGGAATGTGATACAGGGTGGGTTCAAATTTTTGGGGATACGAGAGCAGCGCCCTTGAAAAAAAATTAGGACTTTTTTGTGACAAAATAAAAAAATAGAAAAAAAAGAAGAAGAAGAAGAAGAAGAAGAAGAAGAAGAAGAAGAAGAAGAAGAAGAAGAAGAAGAAGAAGAAGAAGAAGAAGAAGAAGAAGAAGAAGA
The DNA here is from genome assembly GCF_056151865.1 of Erythranthe guttata. Classification (NCBI taxonomy): domain Eukaryota; kingdom Viridiplantae; phylum Streptophyta; class Magnoliopsida; order Lamiales; family Phrymaceae; genus Erythranthe; species Erythranthe guttata. The sequence continues at coordinate 8,389,579 of NC_142537.1, read as the reverse complement.
AGAAGAAGAAAAGGGCTTTTTTTGCATAAATTTGAATTTTGGGTGTACTAATTAATAATAATTGGCGCTTTTTTGCATTAACTTGGATTTTGGGTGGCCTAATTAATAAATATTGGGTGGGCTTAATAGATATATAGGTATAATAGGGGAATATTTTGTAATTTAAGAGTGGGCTTGAGTCCACCCTCCCAAAGAGGTGGACTCGCCAATGATTATAACAACTGATTGTGATTGCAACGTTGATCATTCGGACTTTTCAATTTATAGATGTTGATCTCGGACCTATGAATGGGATATTGTCGAAACTCACATAGAAAAAAGGAAGTGAGTTAGCCAAAAAGAAAAGCAACTTGGACAAAAACAAGTGATTTCAGAATTAAAAAAAATGATTAATAACAAAAGAAGATGATTAAATATAAATTAAAGTTGCGATGATGAGAAATACTTGAAGAATTGAAGTCATGAAAGAAAACAATTAAAACTATGAAGACAATAAAAAAATTATCGAGTTACGAATATTACAAAATTGCTAATATATATATATATATATATATATATATATATTCTTAATATTAATTAATACATACTCTATTATATATAGGGGGATATTTGACAAAAAACCCCCAATGAAATATCCTATTGTGACAAATTCAATTATTAACTCAAAAGTTGACATAAACCCATTCGATTCAAATTACCCAAAATACCCCTATTTACTATTACTGAAAATCAAATAAAAAACTAGGGAGATATGCAAATCCCGCCAGCTTAAGGATTAAGAGAAATCTCTTCCATAATTAACGCCATAGAATTTCGCTTCCCTACTTTCTCAAAAAATCCATCATCCCACTTCACTTTCACCACGGAGACACCAAGTTGCCAAGGATTTTCACATTTACAATCACAAAGGGCAAACTCTAGGCAATGGTAATAACTGGAATGGGCGAAATTCACTCTGCGCAATTGTGGATTTAATCAGTGGTAAGGGCGAAATCGACTATGCGTAGATTTAATAATTGGAAAAGACGAAATCCACTCTAAGCAATAGTTGATTTGACTTCGCCTCTATCGGCCACAACTCGAATGTGAGGGAGAATTAGATTAATAAGTATTGTGAATGTGAAGAGTTTTAAAGCCAACATCAACCACTAAACAGAGGCTCTGGCGCTCTGATGATCCAAATCTTTTGCTAACAAGGGGAGGATGAATGGCGGTGAATAGGTGTGAGAAGTCAGAACATCAAACTTCTGATCATTCCTAGTGAGAACATCATAATTTAATTATGAAAGATATTATGTAACTACGTATTTTTCAACTGTAATATACGTAAGATTAATGTAAGGGGCAAATCAAGAAATCTAATTAATTTTTATTAATTAAAGACATTTTGGATTTACAGTAAAATTGGAGGTCATTGTAAACACATGCTAATGTGGATTTTGTCAAATTTTCCCCATATATATTGAAAAAAGTTAACATGCCTCGAAATAAATTTTAGACATTTTAAATGTATAATATTATTTTGTTGAAAATCTATCAAGCACAATGCAAAAACAACAAATACATAGTAAAATTAATATGACACGTGGTACGCACGTGGACCAGTCTAGTATATATATATATATATATATATATATATATATATATATATATATATATAACACACCTGGTTACCAAATAAACCAGGGATAAACCCAAACCCGAACCAAAATCATCATTTGACATACCCCTTTGGAGAGGCGAAAGTACTATACTACACTTATGTGCAATTTTCGACCAAACTGTATTCAATATTTCTGGTCTTGCATTAGAATTTTCGTTAATTTATTATTATTATTATTATTATTATTATTATTATTATTATTATTATTATTATTATTATTATTATTATTATTATTATTATTATTATTATTATTATTATTATTATTATTATTATTATTATTATTATTATTATTATTATTATTATTATTATTATTATTATTATTATTATTATTATTATTATTATTATTATTATTATTATTATTATTATTATTATTATTATTATTATTATTATTATTATTATTATTATTATTATTATTATTATTATTATTATTATTATTATTATTATTATTATTATTATTATTATTATTATTATTATTATTATTATTATTATTATTATTATTATTATTATTATTATTATTATTATTATTATTATTATTATTATTATTATTATTATTATTATTATTATTATTATTATTATTATTATTATTATTATTATTATTATTATTATTATTATTATTATTATTATTATTATTATTATTATTATTATTATTATTATTATTATTATTATTATTATTATTATTATTATTATTATTATTATTATTATTATTATTATTATTATTATTATTATTATTATTATTATTATTATTATTATTATTATTATTATTATTATTATTATTATTATTATTATTATTATTATTATTATTATTATTATTATTATTATTATTATTATTATTATTATTATTATTATTATTATTATTATTATTATTATTATTATTATATTTTATTATTATTATTATTATCATTATTATTTATTTAATTTATTTTTAATTTTTAAAACCTGTTTGTTTAATTTATGTATTTTATTATTATTTTGTTTTAATTTTATTTTTTTTGATTCACAAAATTTAATTTTTTTTTTAAATCAAGATGTTTACTGTACTGAAAATGACTACAATAACTACATGTAACTGTAGTAAACTGTAGTAATTCATAGTTATGTTCTTTTTTTTAACCCCATATTTTTAGTCGATCAATTATATACACAAACGAATACTGGCTTATACAAAAGAAATTCATAAATTCCAACAACAAAAATTTACAAATGTCAATATTGTATATTATAAATCACCTCAGAACCAATAAAATACAAATCGAAAATACACAAATATATCCATATGTAACTACATGTTACTATATGTAACTGGTAATGTATAGTAATGTATATAGTCTGTTGAACAAAGCAAGTATAACTTCAACCAAAATTTTTGACATCTTCAACGAAAGGATCAATGCCCTTCATTAAGCTGCAATTGTATAATAAAATATATATATATATATATATATATATATTTTAGTGCAAATCAACAAAAATTAAAGAAACATCAAAACACTTAAAAACCAACAAACACTGAGAGAGAGAGAGAGAGAGAGAGAGAGAGAGAGAGAGAGAGAGAGAGAGAGAGAGAGAGAGAGAGAGAGAGAGAGAGAGAGAGAGAGAGAGAGAGAGAGAGAGAGAGAGAGAGAGCGAGGCCATAGCTGCGAACTTTAGATCAAACCATCAATAACTCCTCACCTCAACCGCTTCCTATCAAAACCCTAGCCGCCGCTAACCACCCAAAGTTCCGCGCTCACAAATGAAAAAAATTATAGAAATAAATCTGACAATAAAAAAATGAATTAAATTGCCATCAAAATATAGATCTCGTTGAGAGAAATCCAACGGTGGGTAGCCCGTCAAATTCAGACTGGGGAAACACAAATTACACCTCTCGTAAGGCCACCGTCATCGAAATATGCCGACTGAAAAACAATTGCATAAAAACATCCAGCACTTCAAAATGAATGAAATTACCACCAAAAGAAAGATCTCGATGAGAGGAATCCAACGATATTTGAACCATCGAATTCCGACCACCAGAAAGGGAGTTACGACTCCGGGAAACAATATCGCCGGTTAGAGACCATTGGGGCGGGATTTGGATATGGGAGTTGAGAGAGCAAGTTAAAGACCAATAAGAGTTGACTACGGTTTAAAACTGATTTAAAAGGGTATTCTAGGTACTTCAAGGTGGGCTAGGGGGTATGTCAAATTATTATCCAAATGGAGGGGGTTTGCACTAGGGTGTAACAATATGGTAGTTAGTTATATATATTTACGAAATGAGGAGGTTCTCCAAAATAATCCCATAATACACACACACCACACACACACACACATCACACACACACACACATATATATATATATATATACATATATATATATATATATATATATATATATATATATATATATATATATATATATATATATATATATATATATATATATATATATTGTTTTTTTCGGATAATTATATTGAAATTCATATTTCGTGTACATTATATTGATATAATATATATATATATATATATATATATATATATATATATATATATATATATATATATATATATATATATATATATATATATATATATATATATATATATATGCACGTTGCACCCCTGAATTATAACATATGTAACACATACCCTTTAAACTATCATTTGTAACACCTACGCACCTCAACATCACTCATTTTATATTTTAAAATTTATTGTAAATACATTGCGGGAAAACTGGCTAGACACCCCTTATCCTAAACTTATATATGTGGAGATCCATTCTATTAGAAGAATATAGGTGTAGGTCATTGACCAATAAAATTAAATTAAATTATTAATGTATTGACATAAATACCCTCAGTTAATATTAATATCCTCCCTCTCCCTCACCCCCTCTCTCTCTCTAATCTCTAGTTAATGTTAAAATTAATTCTTTTTTATGTAAAAAAGTCCTTTAATTATATATATATATATATATATATATATATATATATATATATATATATATATATAAATGCACTTTGCACCTCTGAAGTATGGCATATATAATATTTACCCCTTAAAGTATCATTTGTAACAGGTACGCACCTCAACATCAATTATTTTATATTTTAAAATTTCTTGTAAATACATTGCAGGAAAACTGGCTAAACACCCCTTATCCTAGACTCATATAAGTGGAGATCCATTCTATTAGATGAATATAGGAGTAGTTCATTGACCAATAAAATTAAATTAAATTATTAACGTATTAACATAAATACCCTCAGTTAATATTAATATTCCTCCCTCTCCATCTCTCTCTCTCTCTCTCTCTCTCTCTCTCTCTCTCTCTCTCTCTCTCTCTCAAATCTCTAATTAATGTGAATTTTTTTTCTTTACAGAAAATCTTTAATTATATATATATATATATATATATATATATATATATATATATATATATATATATATATATATATATATATATATATATATATATATATATATATATATGCACTTTGCACCCCTGAAGTATAGCATATGTAACACTTAACCCTTAAAGTATCATTTATAACACTTACGCACCTCAACTATTTTATATTTTAAAATTTCTTGTAAATACATTGCGGGAAAACTGGCTAGACACTATTTATCCTAGACTTATATACGTGGAGATCCATTCTATTAGATGAATATAGGTGTAGGTCCTTGACCAACCAAATAAAATAAAATTATTATGTGTATAGACAAAAATACCCTCAGTTAATATTAATATCCCTCCCCCGGCCCTCTCTCTCTCTCTCTCTCTCTCTAGTTAGTGTGAAAATTAATTCTTTTTTTCTTTAAAGAAATTCTTTAATTTTATTTCCATAAGTATCGTATAGCAATCTTCAATTATTAATCCTCTTGAGACCATATGTGTAAGATTTTAATTGTTATTTTGCATGTTCTCGGTTGTATTGCATTTTTTTTTATTTGCATTTTCTAATTAGTTTTACTTAACCAAACAACAAAATAAAAATAAAAAAATGGAACAACAAAATAAATTTACAACATAAGAAAACTAGAAATCGCAACTTATAATTGAAAATTAAATTGTATATTCATTATATGATGTGAAACAACTATCTAAACACAACCAATAAAAAATTGTAATGACATAACTTTGCTCATGGGCCAATATATTTACAAGAAATTGATTTTGCTTCATCTAAAAAATAAAAAAGAACATGAAACAACAAAATGAATATGAATCATGAAACAATAATTTTTTTTGGCGCTCTAGAGGACCTATTACATGTTAGCAACATCAACCAAAAAAATGGATCGTCTTTCTCTTTTTTTTTATGGGCAAATACAAGTTGAAACGCTCCCGCGAGCAAAATATTTATCACATGCAAGGAGTGACCGGATCGGAAGTTCGGCAATGGGACATTCACCTGCATTTGATTGCAGCGCGAAAAGAATGTAAGGAACATTGCTCATATTCATTCACATCATGAACTTTTTCACCCTTGATATCCATTTCACAGACGTACATATGCATTTAATATTCCGTATTCCTTTCTTTGATGTTGTTGAACAATGGCTTAGTCCTTTTTTTTTTTCCTTCTGCAGTGGATGTTGAATGCGAAACAAAAAAAGATAATGATTGTAAGTTACAAAACAACAAATGTAATAATTGCAAATATTAACAACGTCTAATTACAAACTACAAATACAAACACTGAAGGCAAACCGTTGTTGGTGCTAATACCTACACGCAAGTGCACGTATCGTACAAGTAATAAAGTGAATTTTAAGTCCATATATCGGTCCCACAGAGAATATTTAATTATCTAATCCTAGACGCTAAATTCTACCAATTGTTATCAAGCACACCCTACACAGTCGAAAGATAAACAATTATACTAAATTAAACTAAAGCAATTAAAGCAAATAAAAAGACAAAAGCAAGAAACAAATAATACGAAGATTTAATCAGAGAAGGCAAGCATAGGATTTTATTCTTCCCCCTATGTGATTATTACTCCCCAAATTCCTTCAATTATGCAAGTAATTAACACGGATTATTAACCTGAGATGTTAAATTAATCATAACCCGCTTCCACGTGTATTACGATTCTAATATTGTAGATTCAATTCATGTATTCCTACGCAATTAATTCTAGAACACAATATTAACCTCAAATCTCGATAATGGCTACCTAAGAGATTAACTATATACCTGCGTTAATAACACACATGCTCTTCTACCACAGTTCTAACTATAAAACCGGTCTTATGATTCATGCGATTAACAATAACATAAAAGCACATAAAGTGGCATGTTTCACGTACTTAATAAAACAAGTAGAATAAATAATCTGGAATTAAACTTGCATAAAATCATAGAATTGGGTTCATAAATCCCACATAGGGTTCAAAATAAAATCCTAGAAATAAAGACTTAGCTACTCGTGATTCTTATGATAAAGAAAATGAAATAAATAAATTAAATAAGAAAAACTATGCTTGGGTCTTCGTTGATCTTTTCTGCTCTTGAATTTGCGTCAAAAGATTGGTGCCCAATTGTGTGCTTGAATTGGTCTTATATAGGGTGGAAAACTTGGAGAAGAATGTAATTTCCATGTGCAATTAGAATTCCTTTACAGCGCCTCTACTTCTTCTCGGACGACCGTCTAGATTTGCAGTTCAAAAATTCCAGACGGCAGTCTCAATTCCAGAGACTTTGTTCTCCCATGAAAATATTCGGACGGCCGTCCGAATTCCTAGTGTATTTCTCGAACGGCCGTCTGGATTCTTATTCTTCAATTTTTTTACTTCGTCACTTTTTGCGCATATTTTCTCCAAAATTGCAATTTTGACCCTCTGTTTATCCAATTTTCCAATTTGTACCTTAAACACAATAAATCAACACTTTAAGCACCAATTATCAATAAAATACACCAGAAGCTTCAGTTAAAAGATATGATTAAGTATAAAAATATACACTTAACAAGCGTAAACGAAAAATAATAAAGAGTGAAGTACAAACTGTAAACAGTGAAGTATATAATACAAATACAATCACTAAATCATGAACTCTAAAGTGCGAACAAATAAAATAAAAAACACCAACTGCCCAAATAACTAATATAAAAAAAACTATAAATACAAATTCTTTCAGAAAAGAAAAAAAAAATCATTCCAACTTCTGATTTATTTTTTTGAATGAAATCGAAATTAGATTTTCACTTTAAAAAAATTTGGATTATTTCGAATTTATTTACACCACTAACATCATCTGTAGTCAAATAGGTTGACTTCTTAGTTGGGTAAATGACAATTTTCGAAGTATAAGAGAGAAAGGGTAAGTACCTCTACACAATGAACAAATCAAGATAAAATACATCAATCTATGTAGCACGGACACAGAAATGACGATACGGGAAAACGAGAAACGAACGGGGAAATGGCATGTCCCATAAGTATTAAAAATATAGGGGTATATTTATAAATATGCTATGTTAACATATATATGCTAATCGGTTGATAATAATCCATTCGAGACAAAAACTGTAAATACAAATTCTTTCATTCATGTTGTCACTAAGACAGACGAATAAAACTCTACAACGGAGTTTATTACAAGGGAGCAAAGTGCATTTTGCCAATATATATATATATATATATATATATATATATATATATATATATATATATATATATATATATATATATATATATATATATATATATATATATATATATATATATATATATATATATATATATATATTCCTTCTTTTATGTTGTCAGTAAGATGAATACGACTCTGGAATGGAGTTTATTTTGTTAGCAAGGCATGTAATCTGTTTTTAAAAGATAGTCTTTCATATGCGGTTGAAAATGGTGGAAGCCTTTTTTTTTCAAGAGCCAATTTCATCACCTCCAACACCCTTTTTCTCATCTGAGTAGGATTCCCGTGTACATTCTGATGCCAATAAGGGGGTGCAAATGGATGTGTGCAATACTTGCGGCCTACGATCTAACGAACCCTAGAAATGGTGGGCCAGTTGTTCTTGAAGGATTCAGTCAGTCCTCGAACTTCGAAATTTTGATCCCGACCTACAATTTTAGGGGAGAAATTCAACATATCCTTCGAAAAACTGGTGCATGTTAATAGTTTCCTGCACATGCCACAGTCCAGAAATCAAATCATTTCAACACTACATTTTTAAGGTTGCTAAAATAAAAAACGTAAACATATGTAAGAAATGATACTTGACATGGTTAATATAAAGGGTAGAGACGACATATATATTGGTCCACATTTCGGTTACAATGCAATAAAGCATCAAGAGAGTACAACAAATCATCAAATCTCTAGATTGAGAATTTTGCACGGAAACACAGAACACTAAGAATTTAGTATTTATGTTATTTTTTTCCTCTCGGGAGAGAACAATTACAAAAAAATAAGACGGTAATTGAGGAAAGAAGTTATACGAAGAACATCACGAATTTTTAAGAAAAATAATTTGGAAATAATTTACCAAACAAAACGATGCAAAATGAGCAAAAGTGTCATTCAACCACATATTTCACATAGTAGAGAAGTCGAGTTATCTTGCACCAATTTAAGCAAGTTGTTGACCCTATTGGATTTCACCAAAAATAACCCAGAAACAGGGAATGTGTGTTATTCTTCTGCTTGCACTAGGGGCATTGCATAACAATTTCTTTGTCGTTTCTGTGACACTGATGACAATTATTTGAGTCGCTTGTTTTCCTGTCACACCCAAAGAACCATGTATTAATATACGAACTCATTTTAAGCAATTGGTAGGTAAATAAAACATACTAGCCAACTTTGACTTTACCTCATTAGTCCTTGTAGATATGGACTCTAATACTTTCATTAGCAGTTACGATATCCAGGTAACTAGATATGTGGACTTCAACTCCAGAATCCTAGGACCACAGCCCCCCATGCCTTGAGGTGGACAAATAATGTTACCTTTATTTGTCAGTTTACAGTCAGAAACAAAGCCGTTTCTAACATCCTGACATATAACACAAACAAAGCTTGCACGAACAGTTTGAACAGCTTCGGTGAATATCAAATACTGATGATTTGCAGTTACCGCTGCACAACATAAGTTCTAAAATCAACATTTTGCATATTGGAGCAGAGAATTATCGAGAAAATAAATTGGTTCGAAATATCCACCATTTTTTCAGTTGATACTCATGGCTAAGGTTTGCTTTGGGAAGCCGTAGTCCTGCAACCGATAAGCCTGTTCGACAAAAAAAAAGAAAAAAAAATTACATTTAATAATAATTCTATTTGTTATGCGTATCTTAACCTAGTAATATCATATATGCAATTTAATAATTTCAGGTTGAATACTATCTTGAGGCACTTCGAGTTTCTTCTGTAACATCAAATCTAATATCAATAACGAGAAAACAAGGGTATCAAACCAATTTTCCACACGAAAGTATAATCCATATCAATAATATATTTTGTTTTTTGAATCTTTTCGTTGATGTCAAGTTTTAAGTCTGGCATAAAAAAATACTAACATGCAAGAACAAGAGACCATTTTAAGACGCTTCGATTTCGTTTGGAGGCATCAAAATCCATATCAGTAACAAGAGGATAAGAGATATCAAATTCATTTTCCAAACAAAAAGTGTAATACAGCCATACAGGTGAAAGTTAAAACCTCCTAACAAAAGTTAAAGTTACCTTGAATGTGGCACTGATGACAATTATTCGAGTCGCTTTTTTTCACCTGTCATACCCAAAGACAAAAACATGTTAACATAGGAACTCATTGTCCTCAGTTTTGAATATCTTCATTTATGAAAAAGTTGGTATTGTAGTGTATTAGAAGAGATCTACAGATCGGAATATAATCCTCTCAAAAAGAAAAATATAATGTAAGATCTGTCGATTAAGTTAATAATGATAAGGTTATTTACTAAATCATTTCGTGATTGATGACTATATATTTTTATCAAAAACAACATCAGATCCCTCTTGGAAACATGAATGTATTAATCAAAATAATTTAACTACAATAAATAGTTTAGAAAAGATAAACGCAGCAATGGCATTTGAAAAATTTACTCTTTTAATTAGTAGGAGAAAGTCGATAATTTACCTTTAAGTTGAGCTTGTTCATCTGCATATTACCAGTAGAGGATAATCTTCATTAATAACTCTACAAGGAAAAAAAATCATCAGAAAGAGAAGCAACATAACTACGACATGTAAACTTGTCCTAGAAAACTAATCTTCAAATCGAGATGAAATATTTATGATCTCATTCTAAATTCTAATCCAAAGTAGAAATGAATAAAACCTGAACAGAAAGATATGGATACACTAATCAACTAGGCGATGGGGAACGAAAATTCGAAAAATACAAAATTCAAAAACAAAAATAAAAAAAATTATGCGACTCAAAGCAGATATGTCCTCTGATTTTGAACCAGAAGTAATAAAAAGCCTCGAATCCATGGTTAGAAGATGGAAAACTGAATGTCGAATACAACTAAGGATATGGGAGGTGAGGGGGCAAGAAGAATAAGGAAAAAAATATCGGCATCATTTAAAAACTAAATAAAACTAAAAACTTACAAATATTAACACAAATCTCATCTGCTTTTCAACCAAAATAAAGCAAAATTCTTAAATCTGAAAAAATGATGAGAAGAAAACTGAAAGAGAAATAGAGAAATGGAGATATGGTGGATGAATTGGTGCACGGAGAATGCGTGTTATATAATGGTGAGAAAATCTGCCTTGATAAGGTCGGCACTCAATGCAGCGGTTCGCAATAAATTCTGCCTTATCCATCCACCAACTCACCAACTCAATTGACGTATTAGCATTAACAATTATTAGCTGGCAGCAGCAATATACGGATTCCCAAGATATAAAACATATTGGATGGGCTTGACAATACCTTACAACGGTTTGTGAATTTCTACAAGCAATTTCTTGGATTTCCGAATGAGAGTATCTAAGCCCAATATGCACTGCCAATAGGCCTGTTCATTCAGAAAACCCAAAATTAGAAAACAAAAATATCATTGCGACACTTGATACCCAAAACCAAACAATTTGGTTTGGTTCGGTTCGGTAAATTCATAAAGATCCGAGAGAACTGGATTTTCTGACAAATGAGACAACTAATTATATTTCATTGACTAAACTGAACAGCATGGAAATTATACCAAATATATTTTGGCAATGCTGAAAACCGATTGCCATTATTGGTCTTGATTGCTCCTCGGAAATTTCCAAAATTTCATCTTGGTCTTGATTGCTCTTCCAGCCTGCACCATTATTCTCTATTTAGATTCAGGATTACATGTAAAATTTCCATTGAATAAAAACAAAAACTTATAACTCGCATTCTCTTTGGTAGAAGAAAACAACAAAAACTAGCTAATAGTAAGGCATATCACAATACCAGGAATGAACATATATATACATGCAAAACTTCTCTTCAATCATATTTCCACAAGAGGAGGGTTTTCTGAAATGAGAAAAATGGAAACCAGAAATTGAATATAAATTCAAAGAAAATCAGTGTTACGATCAGTTGAGTACACTAAAACCAAAAAACCGGTACCAAGCCAAAACTGTGAAATATGGATAGCAGTTCAGTATTCGATACAAATTAAAGCTTTGTTTTTAGTTCGGTTAGTTTACCACAACGTACAAACATCTACCCAACTGCTAATAAGTTATACAGTGATATCACAGGTTAACATAGATCTCTGATGTTGTTTTGATGAAATGCATAAAACTTTGAAGCTCAACAAAACTTTTTTAGCCTCGATACCAAATTAAAACCAACGACCTATGAACTATTCTTTTGCACCTAACAGATTTTACTCTCTAAGCCATTTTCATTAAATCAAAAGGAAACAGCATTCAACACTTCAATACTTATTTCCAAACAGCGATGGCCAATACATACACGCAAATGTATGGAAGCTCATTGACCAAATATTCCTCTAGAATTTGAAGAATATCCATCAAATATATAACACCGTGAAAATGAAAATTCTTATTTTCCATTATCCACTGTAAGCTATATTGTTCAAGATGCAAATCCTGACTATCTTCATTGTTCCCCGCGCACAAGCCATAAAAATGATAGAAATCTGAAGACTTTTTTGGTTATTCGAATTTCAAGTGTTTTATAAGGGCACGTAATAAGTGTCAACAAATGCATGAGAAAATCAATTTTCTTCAATACCATAATTAATTGTGTTCAATAATTAAAATTTACATTACTGCAATTATCAAAGTCTTTCAGGAGAATAATTTTGCTCTAAAAGTATTTAGGCTTCATGATTTTTTTTGGGGAGCATCATGATAGTTATATCTTATTTCGTATTACAGGATTATGGTCCTACAGTTTTCGACAACTTCAGAGCAAATTTAGTTGTGGATGGCAGCACAGTCAACCTAGGACTGTGGGACACTGCAGGTAATAATAATTTATTTTCGACGTTTTTTCTTGTGTTCTTGAACACTGCAGGTAATAATAATAAATTATTTTCGACATTATTACATGATGTGCTGCTTCGAGCATTTTCTTACTATGAATTTGCATGATGAATTCAATATTTTTTGGGAGCATCATGAAAATTGAAAGAAAAAAAAGGGGGGCCCTTATCTTATAGTTTAATTAGTGTATTTATCTTTGATAGTACATCATTCGATGTAACAACCAGAATTGGTTCTTTATACAAAATTATCAGCTAGCAGTTATAGATACCAATTGATCATCATGAAGTTTGCAGAGCATTTGAATATCTTTTATAACAGATTGTGTCTATTATTGTACAAAAAATGTTCTTCCAAATGCATTTTTAACAATATTGCAGACTAAAGAGTAAAGATCACTTTGGTTAATACATATTTTATTGACTCCATAACAATCATCAAAATTACAATTATTACCACATCGCACAGATCTCTCTGCATAACTGAATACTCAATCGGAAAGATCTTTTTACAGTAATAAGCAAATCGTGAAGATTTCAGATGTATCACTATTTAATGGTGCAGAAATATTAATGTGATTTTTGAAATGATTATAAATATACCATTGCTTCAAAATGAAACAGATTAATGTTATAGTGCAGGAGAAAAAATTATTTTGTCAAAGCCGAAAACGCAAAATAAATAGTTTTTCATGACTCGGTAAGTAATTCATATCATATGTATACTCATTCTCAGTCGTATTTGAAATATGGAAAACACTTTTCTAACACCAATAACTTTGAAAGTTCAATAACACATCTCATAACATTCATTCTCTCTCATAACTTCTTCACAAAACAAGATATTCTAAAGTGAGAACTATAGATTTTTATGTTAAAAAATTTTGTCTTCGAGTATGACAGAGTGACTCAAACAATTGTCATCAATGTCACAAGAATGATGAAGAAATAGTTTTATAATGCACCAGATGCAATAAGAAGAACTATCCGCCATTCCATGCATTATTAAATGTTGAGAACTTTTGTTGTTGGTGACATTTTATACTTCAATGCTCAATTGTTTGACTACTAAAATCTTGTGTCATGGAAATTCTTCGGCTGTGACAATTTGGAAGCCCACGTCACAAGATTGGTTCCAGTCAAAGAATTTCCAGATGCAAAAGATATAATTTTAGTAGCTTAACATAAAACTGAAACACTGGAATGAAAAGTATCTTCAACAACAAACTTATTCACAACTTAGTGATGCTGAGAACGCAATAATCCTTCAAATTGCATTTGATGTATCTAACAACTATATCTTTACCACACATGTGACGCTGAAGACAATTGTTTGAGTTCATTTTCGTTCGTCACACCCAAAGACAAAGATATTAACATATAACATAGGAACCATTAGTTCTCACTTTTGAACATCTAATTTTGCAAAAACAAAATTGAGATTCGCTACTGAGGGGTGGATTGTGCAGTAGTGCATAGGACTCTTTAGGTAGTTTGAATAATGCAAAGAGAGATGGTTTGGTGAATATTGAATTCAAAAAAATTAATTTTCAAATCAAGATATACTATATAGATGATTTCACCCAAATCCATAGTAAAAGCTGCCATGTTTTCAAGAATTTCCCGAGAAATAATGAAAATTGAACGGAAAGAAATGGATGAGTAAATCAACTAGGGGAAGGAGGAACAAAAAATATAAAAGTCAAAATATATATATATATATATATATATATATATATATATATATATATATATATATATATATATATATATATATATATATATATATATATATATATATATATATATATATATGTCAAATCAGATGTGTCATCTGATTTTGAACCAGAAATAAATCAAAAGCCTTCAATCCAGAAAAATGGTTCGAAGATAGAAAACGGAATGTCGAATGCATCTGAGGAGATAAGGTCCGGGGACCAACAAAAAATAAGAAAGAAAAAAAAGAGCACAATCGAAAACTAAAAAATATCAAACACAAATCTCATCATTTTCAACTAAAGATAAAGCAAAAGCCTTAAATCTGAGAAAATGATGAGAAGAAAAGTAGAAAACTGAAAGGAAAATAGAGAGATGGCGATATGAGAATGAATGGGGGCAGGGAAAATGAGTGTTATAGAATGTGAGAAAATCTGCCGTGATAAGACCGGCAGTCAATGCAGCGATACGCAATAAAATTTTGCCTTATCCATCCACCAACATGCCAGCTAATTTAACGTATTAGCATTAACCATTTTTAGCCAGTATACGATTTTTCAAGATGTAAAATATATTGGAAGGGTTTGACATTACCTTACTATGTCTTGTGGACTCTTCATTAGCCATTTCTTGGATTTCCGAAGCCCAATATCCAATTCTAATAGGCCTGTCCATTCATTAAACCCAACATTAGAAAAATCGAAATATCAGTTTGCATTGCCAAACTTAATACCAAATCCAAAAAAAATGTTATCGTCGGTAAATTCGTCCAGATAAGGTAGAACTGAATTTTCTGAAAAATGAGAAAAGATATATAAATTTCTCTATGGCATTTCATTAACTAAAACCGAACCGCTTGTACTTGTACCGAACTTACTTTGGTAATGCTGAAAACTGATTGCTATTCTCTTTGGTATTTTGGCATTTCATCTCGATCTTGATTGCTCTTCCAGCCAACACCATTACTCTCTATTTAAATTCACGATTGCATATAAAACTGCAATGAATTACCAAAAGAAAAAAAAAAAAAAGAAAACGAACGTAAGAACTTACTAACTCACATTTTCTTTTGTAGAAAGAGAGAACGAAAACTAGACAATAATAAGACACATGACAATAACAGGAATGCATGTGTGTATACACGGAAAATATCTCGTTTTCAATCATATATGTAGAAGAATATTGAGCATTTATTAATTTTTCAAGCAATAGTACAAGATGATGGTTTTCTGAAAATGAGAAAAAGTGGAAGCCTAGAAGGAAATTAACAACAAATTGAATAAACATTAAAGCAGCTAACATTTTATGAATTCTTCGACAAAATATTATAACATTTACTAGATCATTGTGAAAATGATATGTATTATTTTTCATTCTCGACTGTAACTTATATTGTTCAAGATGCATATCTTCATTGTCCTCGCGTATTGGGATTTCAACTAATTGCAAATTGATGCGAGGAAATTGATGCAAACTCACATATAAAAAATTGATATTTGAATCAGAAAATATGAATTAGATTCTTGAAATGAAACAGTTCCAGATAAACTTCATATTAACATCTATATTTCGAACAAACTTGAAGAATAAGATAGTTATAAAACCCTAATTTTACTTTATTTTTTTATTTTTTTTGAGTAAAACCCTAATTTTACTTTATTTCTCCGAAAAAATTAAAGTTCAGTTTTCTGATTTTTTAATCTATATATATATATATATATATATATATATATATATATATATATTATGATTTAGCAAGATTGGACACATAGCATTAATTATATTAGTTTTGGGGTTTCCTTATTTAAACATGTATTTAATTTATTTTTAAATTGAAATTCAAAAAACCAATCTTCAATTTTTTTGTTCTAATGTTAATTAATTATTTACACTTCATATTTTTTTGTATTTCTTTTTTTTTTTGTTTTTTTTTTCGGATAATTATATTGAAATTCATATTTCGTGTACATTTTTTTCCGAATATTTTTTTTCGACAAAATAAATCAGTAGAATTCATTTGTTTCTATGCACATGATAATTACTTGATCATAATTAAGTTTACATTAGTTGTTGTTCATTCTATTAATGTATACATGATATCTCTAATAATTGTTTTTTTGTTTGTAAATGATTTGTAGATATGTACACTGCTAAGTCATGTATTATAAGCGACTTATATCGGCCACGGAAAAAAGTCTACGGATTTGTAGAAAATGTGACTACATCTTGAAATTTCAGAAATGAAAGATTATATTCATATTTATTATTCTATTATATTTTCTATAACTAATGTGTAATTAATAATACATTGTTCATTGATCAATTTTCGTGTAGCATATATTCAAGCAATTTGCATATGTTGTGGGATACATTGGCCAAAAAAAATAGAGGTTTCTTTGGGATTTATTCGAGGAAGAATCACGGAAGCACAAGGATGGAAAACAAAACAAAAATTGGAAATCATTTTGTGAAGAAAACTAATCAATTTTTGTTTATCACAACAAAAATGTCAATGAAGTGCAACAACAATAACAATAACAATAACAAGAATAATAATAATAACAAGAATAATAACAAGAATAATAATAACAATAACAAGAATAATAATAATAATAACAACAACAATAATAATAATAATAATAATAATAATAATAATAATAATAATAATAATAATAATAATAATAATCCAAAATTGCATCAACTTGAATTTGAACTTGTGACCATCTGAAAACATGCAAGAATACTTGCCATTAAGACACAACACATAATTGACAATAAACTAATAATACGGATATATATCACAAAGCTACAATTTATAATGGTTATAAAACTTATATAAATAATGTTAAATAAATTACTAATTCTCATATAATTATTATTATATATTAATAATATCCTATACTAAAAATCTTTATATAATATATTTTAAAAATCTAAGGAAATGCTGATCAACTCGTGTAATTTAAAAATGAATTTCGAAAGAATTTGAAGTTTGAATTGAATCGTAAATTGTAAAATTTAATTAAATCGTAATATGTGAATCAATTAAACTCATGTGTTTTCAATTCAAAAAAAAATATTCAAAGATTTGATCGATTAAGCTCAACTCATTTCAATTCGTAGACAATATTCAAATATTTGAATCGGTTAAACTCAATAATTTACAATAGCGTATTAATAAAACTATGTATAGTTAAAGTTTAGTATCCTTTTTTTTAATGGAATTTTATCATAAAAAATAATAAAACTTAATTCGTAAAAATCGTAAGATTTAATCGGTTCATGGTCAGATTAAATCGTACGATTTACGCTTTCATTCTTACGATTTTACGAATTAAATTATTATTTTTTTTGTTAAAATTGAATTAAAAGGATAATAGACTTTAATTATAAATAGTTAACTCGATTAATACGTTCTTGTCAATGGTTGAACTTAATCGATTCAAATTTTTGAATAATATTTACAAATTAAAAGGATTTGCGCTTAATTGATTCAAATCATACGCTTTAATTAGTTTTATGATTTGATTCTTAAGTAATTTAGGAATTATTTTTTTATGATAAAATTGAATTAAAAATGTATTACAATTTAATTAATAATAGTTAATTTGATTAAGACGTTCTTGTCAATAGTTGAGCGCGCTAATTAATCGATTCAAATATTTGAATAATGTTTACAAATTGAAAGGACTTGAGCTTAATTGGTTCATATATTACGCTTTGATAAAATATAACGATTTACGATTAGGTTCTTACATGTGTTAGGAATTAAATTTATTATTTTTTATGACAAAATTAAATTAAAAAGATACTAGACATTACTTATAAATAGTTAAATCAACTATGTAACACGTTATGTCAATAGTTAAGCAACCGATTCAAATATTTGAATAATGTTTACTAATTGAAAGGATTTGAACTTAATCGATTCAAATTTTACTATTTGATTAAATTAAATATTAAAAGAAAATTCACAATTTATTATTTGTAGTATATAATTTTATTTTAAAGTGAGAAAACTACTAATTGGAATGAGTTATAAAATTTTCTTCTTCTAAATAAACATATTATTTTATTTTTTTATTTGGATTTGTCACACTATCGATTTAATAACATAAGTGAGTTTGAATTAAGTTATGCATTTTTTTTATATTTAATTGAGCATTCTTTACATTTTTAAATGGTGGAGTTTATTAATAATTCTAATATTATATAATTAATGATAGATGTTTGGCGTATTGAACTGCAATTATTTATATTTTTCAAACTTTATTATATTAAATTTGTTAATAATTTATTTAATATTATTTAATAATAATGAATGTTGCAATTAATATTTGAATTAACAGTATTTATACAATTATGGTTAAATATATTACAATAAGTTAATGTGCTTGGATGGTTAGGAGTGATAAATGTATTAAGATGTCCCAAGTTCTATCCCTAATGAATGCATTTTTTTCGACTATTTATCAAATAAAACTCGGTCATAATGAATTTAAATTAATTATTTAATAAAAATATAGTAGGGGGCAAATTAGACAATTCAATGTTAAATATTTTATATTTATTTAATAAAAAAAATAATCGAAGGATAATTTGGTAAAGTACTTCATTTTTTAGAACATATGCCATGTTATTTTTCTAGGGTCCAGATTTAATCTTAAAAAATTAATGGTGATTAATGCATATCTCATAAAAGTTTAGAACACAGGCGGTCTCTGTTGGTCGAAAACCTACACGCAAGTGCACGTATCGTACAAGTAATATAGTGGACTAAAAGTCCGGACATCGAACCCACAGGGAATATTTAATTATCTAATCCTAGACGCTAAATTCTACCAATTGTTTTCAAGCCCACCCTACACAGTCGAATTTGGAAAAGATTAACTAAATTAAACTATATTAAAAAGCAAATTAAAAAGACAAGAACACGAAAGCAATAAAAAACGAAGGTTTAATCAGAGTAAACAAGCCTAGGATTTTATTCTTCCCCCTATGTGATTATTATTCCCCCAATTCCTTCAATTATACAAGCAATTAACCCGGATTATTAACCTGAGATGCTAAAATAATCATAACCCGCTTCCGCGTGTATTACGATTCTAATACTCTAGATTCAATTACTATATTCCTATGCAATTAATTCTAGAACACAGCATTAAGCACAAATCTCAATAATGGCTACCTAAGAGATTAACTATATTCCTATGTTAATACCACAAAGGCTCTTCTACCACAGTTCTAATTATTAACCCGATCTTCCGATTCATGCGATTAACAATAACATAAAAGCACATAAGTTGATCAAGTTCATGCACTTAATAAAACAAGTAGAAGAAATAATCCGGAATTAAAACTTGCATAAAATCATAGAATTGGGTTCATAAATCCCACATAGGGTTCCAAATAAAATCCTAGAAATAAGTAGTTTAGCTACTCATGATTAAATCAAAAACGCAAATAAAATAAATCATAGACGATAAATATTTGCTTGGAGTCTTCGAATTCTTCGTCTTTGTTATTGCTTTGTTGCTCTTGAAATTGCGTGAAAAAAAGATCCCTAATTGTGTGCTTGGCTTGGTCTTATATAGGGTGAAAAACTTGGGGAAGAAGGCAGTTTCCTTGTGCAATTAAGATTCCTTCACTGCGCTATTTCGACCATCCGGACGGCCGTGTGAGATTTATGCCTAAAATCCGCACGGCCGTGCGGTCCTTGATTTTCCAGAATTCTGCTTTTTTCACTTTTGGCCCATATTTTCTCCAAAATTGCAGTTTTGACCCCATACTTTTCCAATTCTTCAATTTATACCTGAAATACAATAAATCAACTTTTTAAGCACCAATTATCATTAAAACACACCAAAAGCTGAAATAAAAAGATACGATAAAGTGTAAAAATATACACTTAACACACCCCCAAACTTGAACTTTTGCTTGTCCTCAAGCAAAATTTACCAATAAGCAATTAACTCAACGATAACATCTCATCACATAGATCAATGATCAACTTCACGTTTTCAGAACTTGTAATTATAATGACAATTCTTTAGACATTCGCAAGCTCAAAATTCAACAACACTTAGTCACTCACCATTACCAAAAACCACAATTCATACAATTGCTTCAAGCATCCAATATTTATAAATTAAAGATAGAAAGAATTTATACTTACATGCATATGCTTGACTCCAAATACTCACCAAATTATTCTACTCTACTAATATCGAACATTAAGCTATTGGGATCATTGGGGCTTTGTGGCTTTCAATTGTTAGGCTCTTTGGTTCGAGGTAGGAAATATGGGTATATGTGGCTATTCTTCTTGAATTTAGGTGATTACGCCAAAATTTGAAAGATAGGCGTTTGAAACAATGAATTCACCTCTACGGACTTTAATAAACTCGATTCTCAAAAGTTCAAAAGTCTCCACTTTTGCTTTTGAGGCAATGGATCGAGTTTTCAAAAATAATTCAACAACTAGTCCTTATTTCTCCCTTCTAGTCTCTTCTTTTTTTTTTTTTTTTTTTTTTTTTTTTTTTTTTTTATATATATATTTTTTTTATATGCATATAGAAGCATAGATATTTGTCTTTTTTTTTTTTTTTTTTTTTTCGAAGAAGAAGAAGAAGGACCTTATAAACTTTTCGACCGAACTCCAAGGGGTAATTTTCAAGAATCTCCACCTATTCTACCTTACGCATTGGCTAAAAGAAAGAACACCTTTTCTCCGAGGCTCAAATCAAGGTTCTAAGGATAATTTCGATAAAAAGGTCGGCTTGAAAGGCTCAAACGGTTCAAAGAAGGCCCAAATCATATCCCAATTCACTCACTACTCAATACTTCGTATCATAAATTTCCTAAGGTGAGTTCTAAAACCGAACATATCATGATCTAGCATAAATTAATTCCAAATTTAAAATACAAAAAATTCAACCAAAGCAATGCACAAAATGTGATTCCTAGCAATAATTCGCTTCTAAGTCCCGTTGAATCGAAAGCTAAACAAACATCAAATCCTTATCACACAAAACAAGCAATCTCATCATCAAACATTGATCATCTCTCATTATCATAACTCATCGATGCATTCGACTCAAGCAATTTTTTTTTTTTTTTTTTTTTTTTTTTCGCGGACGACCCACTCGACTCTCGACTCACGTTTTCGACCCTGAAAAGTAAAATAAAAAAAATTATAAATTAGAATGCATGCTTATGATAATAAAAACGAAACGAAAAATTAAATAAAAATACGAAAAACAATAAAGCTCGGGTTGCCTCCCGAGAAGCGCTAAGTTTAAAGTCTTCAGCCAGACATTGCTTCTTTATTTTCAAGCAAAAGTGACCGAGGTCACTTGGCATTCTTCACTCGCTTCCCAATACGGTTTGAGCCGGCTCCGCTTCACGTTGAACGTACGATTTGAATCGCGCTCCTTTATTTTAACCACCTCGTGAGGAAGAAGTTCTTGGATAATACACGGCCGCGACCACTTTGATTTGCGCTTCCTTGGAAATAACCAAAGACGGGATTTGTACAATAACACCAATTGTCCTTTGTGCAATTCCTTTTTGATTTTCTCCTTACGATCACAGTAGCTTGACTCATCCTTCTCTCGTGACTTGCTCGAGTTTTTGGGTGGCAACATCTTCCTTGCATTCTCCTCGTCGTTAAGACCTCGACTCGTATGATTTTCTCTCGGAGGATTTAAAATTGAGTCCATAAAGTAAACTTGCTCCTTCCGATTCCCGCTTCCGCCATCATCTCCTGCACTCAAAGATGCTTTCCCATTGTCCAAGTGCAAAACATCAAATTTTTCATTATTTGTAAAATCCATAAGCTCAATAGCAAAACAATCATTATTATCACATGGATTTTTATTAGCACTAAAAACATTGAATTTGATTGTTTGATCATGCACAGTCATTGTAAGATCACCACTAGCACAATCAATGAGAGTTTTTGACGTGGCTAAAAACGGTCTCCCTACGATAAGAGGTATCTCCCTATCCTCATCTATATCTAGTATCACGAAATCAACAGGGAAGATAAATTTATTGACTTTCACTAGCACATTCTCTAAAATACCTTTTGGGTAAACTAAAGATCTATCGGCTAATTGAAGAGTTATAGCCGTCGGTTCAATTTCTCCTAACCCAAGATTTTTAAAAGTAGAGTACGGCATAAGATTAATGCTAGCGCCTAAATCAATGAGCGATCTAAAATTTTTACCTCCTATAGTACAAGGAATAGTAAACTTACCTGGATCGCCAAGTTTTTGTGGAAGAGGCCGAGTAAGAATTGCACTAATTTGCTCCGTGAGTTGGATCATCTCGTTCCCTTGCAATTTCTAACTTTTCTTCACGAGGTCCTTGAGGAACTTCACCCACTTTGGCATCTTTTGTAGTGCTTCAATGAAAGGAATATTTATGCGAATTTCCTTCAATTTGTCCAAAAATCTTTGATATTCGGCATCGAGCTTCTTCTTAATGAATTTTTGAGGATAAGGAATTGGAGGGACTTGTGAAGGCACCGTCGATGGTGGCTCGTCATGAGATGATTCTTTTTCCTCATTCTTTTTCGGCTTCTCGATTACCGTGCTTCTCTTCTCTTTTCGTGGGGCTTCCTCCAATTGCTTACCGTTCTTCAAGGTGACTGCTTGGCATGTCTCGACCTCGATCTTTTTCGTTAGCAATCTTTGTGGATATGGGATTGGCTCGACCCATTCGGCTACAGTGGCTTGCGGCTTGATTTGAATTTCTTCCCTTTTTTCGCTCTTGACATCGATAGCTTGGCACGTCTCGAATTTTTGATTTCGAGGATCTTCCGTATTCGATGGCAATGCTCCCGGCGGGCGGTTCTCTTGCTTCAAAGCTAATTGAGCGAGTTGATTCTCCAAATTTCGCAACGAGGCTTGGGTAGCGGTCATGAATTGGGCCAATATCTCATCCGTGTTTGATTTTTGGACCGGTGGATTGTTGCCTTGATAGCTTTGTTGAGGAGGGGCTTGATTTTGAAATTGACCTTGAGGTCTTTGATATCCTTGGCCTTGTTGATTTCCTCCATATTGCCCTTGTGATCTCCACCCTTGATTTTGGAATTGGCGAGGCGCATTGTTGACGTAGTTGAGCGACTCCACATCTTGTTGGCATTGGAGCGTGTAATGATTTCCACCGCAAATTTCACAACATGGAGATTCGATTGCTTTGACTTGTTGTGGTGGACTTGCTTTGATGTGCTGCAGAAGGAGTTGATTTTGTTGAGCAATTTGGGTCACTTGAGCTTGAAGGGCCGTAATTGCATCTAACTCCAACACTCCGGGAACTTTCTTGGATCCACTAACCGTCCTCTCGCTTGACTTGGCAAACCGATTTTGAGCAATTTGATCTAACATGATAAATGCATCCGGTATCGATTGACTCATAAAATTTCCCCCGGTTGATGCATCTAAGACCGTTCGTGCATTCTCGTTAATCCCTTGGTAGAAGATGTGGATTAGCCGCCATTGTTCGACTCCATGTGTTGGACACTGCCGCAAAAGAGTTTTAAATCTCTCCCATGCCTCGTATAATTGCTCGCCTTGCTCTTGGAAAAAATTGTGAATTTCTCGTCGGATTCTCTCGTCCTTCTCGGGTGAGCTGTAAACTTTCATGAAGAGGTTGAGGAGTTGAGACCACGACGGGATAGAGTGGGGGGCTTGGGACATCAACCACTGGCGAGCTCTTCCTTGTAGGGAGTGCTTGAAGAGAATTAATTGAAGCGCCTCTTGGGAAACGCCGTTTTGACGGTGGGAATTACAGGTATCTAGAAAATTGACAATGTGAAGATGGGGATCTTCACCTGCCAACCCACTAAATAGCCCGTTATTTTGGAGCATCGTCAAAAGGCCTTGCTTGATCTCAAAATTGTGCGCCTCAATAGGTGGATATTGGATGCTCGGCCGGAATCCGTCATGAGTCGGGATTATGTAATCTTGAAGTGCCCGTGGCCTAGCTGCTGGCTGTAACGGAAGTTGAGGGGGTGGGTCTCGGACTTGGTTTCCATTGGCATTGATTAAATTACCCTCTGCGCGTATGCGTTCTTCGTCTTCCATTGTATTGGTTGCGTGTTGACGTCTCCTAGCGGCTCGAAAAGTGCGTTCGATTTCGGGATCAAACGGTTCTCTAGCAAGATTGAGTCTCCTAGGCATACACCGTACCTAAAACAAAAATAAAATAAAACAAAAATTAAATGGGTGAATCGTGAAAATTGTTCAAATATAGAGCTAGAATAAAATAAATAATTAAAATAGTCCCCGGCAACGGCGCCAAAAACTTGTTGGTCGAAAACCTACACGCAAGTGCACGTATTGTACAAGTAATATAGTGGACTAAAAGTCCGGATATCGAACCCACAGGGAATATTTAATTATCTAATCCTAGACGCTAAATTCTACCAATTGTTTTCAAGCCCACCCTACACAGTCGAATTTGGAAAAGATTAACTAAATTAAACTATATTAAAAAGCAAATTAAAAAGACAAGAACACGAAAGCAATAAAAAACGAAGGTTTAATCAGAGTAAACAAGCCTAGGATTTTATTCTTCCCCCTATGTGATTATTATTCCCCCAATTCCTTCAATTATGCAAGCAATTAACCCGGATTATTAACCTGAGATGCTAAAATAATCATAACCCGCTTCCGCGTGTATTACGATTCTAATACTCTAGATTCAATTACTATATTCCTATGCAATTAATTCTAGAACACAGCATTAAGCACAAATCTCAATAATGGCTACCTAAGAGATTAACTATATTCCTATGTTAATACCACAAAGGCTCTTCTACCACAGTTCTAATTATTAACCCGATCTTCCGATTCATGCGATTAACAATAACATAAAAGCACATAAGTTGATCAAGTTCATGCACTTAATAAAACAAGTAGAAGAAATAATCCGGAATTAAAACTTGCATAAAATCATAGAATTGGGTTCATAAATCCCACATAGGGTTCCAAATAAAATCCTAGAAATAAGTAGTTTAGCTACTCATGATTAAATCAAAAACGCAAATAAAATAAATCATAGACGATAAATATTTGCTTGGAGTCTTCGAATTCTTCGTCTTTGTTATTGCTTTGTTGCTCTTGAAATTGCGTAAAAAAAAGATCCCTAATTGTGTGCTTGGCTTGGTCTTATATAGGGTGAAAAACTTGGGGAAGAAGGCAGTTTCCTTGTGCAATTAAGATTCCTTCACTGCGCTATTTCGACCATCCGGACGGCCGTGTGAGATTTATGCCTAAAATCCGCACGGCCGTGCGGTCCTTGATTTTCCAGAATTCTGCTTTTTTCACTTTTGGCCCATATTTTCTCCAAAATTGCAGTTTTGACCCCATACTTTTCCAATTCTTCAATTTATACCTGAAATACAATAAATCAACTTTTTAAGCACCAATTATCATTAAAACACACCAAAAGCTCAAATAAAAAGATACGATAAAGTGTAAAAATATACACTTAACAGTCTCACCCTAGAAAGACCCTAAATTTTATGATTATTGTGCACATGTTACTAAACTACAAGTAACTCAAGTCGAGTTATGTATTTATAATCATAGATCATAACTTACTATCGTGAATGCATAACATATATGGATATGTCCTTCATACATATTATGACATCAAATTTATTGAGCATGGGTCTCATACGAAATCAAATTTGCAAATGATTAAAACTTACTTGAAACGCCAAAATTTAAGAATTATGATGAATGTATATTGTGTTTTTCGAACGAGATCACCATTTCCCGAACGCAACCAAATTACAAGCTCTCAAAGAATTTTTGTCCCACAAACGATTATCTTTCCATGATCACCGCGAGCACCTCGTGTTGATAACGTGTTGTAAAATGGCCTATTTATCTAGTTGTTTGGTTTGTGTTTGTGGAAATGTATAAGAATGTAAATGACAAGATGGAGAGAGAAAAGGAGAATGCAAAGAACAACAATTCGAGAGAAAATTGTGGGACCCTTAGGGGAGGGGAGATTCTCATTTATATAGGTGAAAACCACTGGAAGTTACATGGGAGTTACATGGAAGTTATACCCTACATACATCATGGAGGGAGTTATGTGATAATTGGTAAGTTGAGAATCTCTAGTAACGTAATGGGGAGTTATAAACTTCAAGTGGCTTAAGATAGGAATAACCAAATTATATATTATTTACAACAGTATTGGTAATATATTATTGTATTGAAAATATTTGTTTAAATAAAACTGGGTTTTATTTGAAAAAATATGATTAATAAATGAGAAATTTGCGTTAGAGACAAAATTTGTGAAAAAGGCTTTAACTTCAAGAGCTCCAACTATTAGAGTATGCACATCGACATGTGTTACAATTGACATGATCAAAATTAAAATTTATTGGGTGACTTGTGGGGGAAGCTCTTTATCGAGTTTTAACACAAGAAAAATAATAACATTCTATTTGAGTTATGAAAAGATATAAAATTGAGCTATAAATATCTCGAAATGTTGGGGAATTTAACTACAAATTAAATATGTTTGTAATGTCATTAAAGGGTATAGTGAGGCAATATAATATTCAATTTAAATACAATCAATTAACAATTGCACTCATACTTTACTATAGTAAGTCTCGGCATATTCGTCGTAGACATATTTGCAATACATTTACTCTCTAATGGAATAAATTTCCATTGATTTTGAGAAATCCAAAGATGACCTAGCGGATCTATTTAATAAAGGTTTATCTAGCGACAGAGTTAAATGTGCATCGAGGCGAATAAGTTTAAAGCCTAACTAACTAAGTTACCTTATACGAAAACCTAACTTGGCGACTGGAGATCTCACAGACCAAGTTCAATAGGACAACCAATTCTGTGTAACTTAAATGAATTGAGCACTTAGGAGTTTAACTCCATCTTATTCCTATGATGTAATAGGTGCAACCTACGATGTTCAAAAAGGTTAAGCTATTGCTTTTAATGACGTCTATATCTTGTAAATTACAAGTGGGGTATAGTAGGATACTCTTCATAGATGCCGTCACCTATGTTAGTGTGAGCTGGGTCGGCTCGTTGAGAATTCATAAAGGCTGGAATTCTCTAAAGCACTCGCAGATGCCGAGGATGTTCACTAAGTGTTTTCCCTAATATTTTCTCTTTGGATTCTCATTTTTGTCTCACTCTTGTCATATTTCAATTTTAGAATTTTTTGTTGTTCTATTGATGCATTTTTTTCGACAACAGGGGATGGCAAAAATTGGGTATTTGAATATACTTGCATAGATGTCTTAAGAGGTGTTATCCGCAAAAAATATTAATCTAACAACAAAAACAAGATGTGAAAACTAAAATTTAGGGGATTCAAGATTAAACCCCTAACATACAATTGAATAATAGGAGAAGAAAAACGAGAAATAGATGGAGAGAAAGAAGATTATAGTACCTGTGCGCGGTGATGGTCGGTGGTCTTCCCGGAGACAGTGGCGGATCGAGATGGAAGAGAAAACATGAGAATTTTCCCATAGGAAGAACAAAGAGAGGAACGATTACCGGTGGTTGTGAACTTTTCGCCCACAACCGCTAGTGGAGAAGGAAGAGAAACGAGGGCAGGGCAGTTCTTCGATGAATTTCGATAAATATTATAAATTAATAGTCTTCCGTATATGTTTGTGTAATTGTGTTATTATATATATATATATATATATATATATATATATATATATATATATATATATATATATATATATATATATATATATATATATATATATATATATATATACTTAAGTCCTGCCGCTTCACGCGCCGGCCGGCACACGGCGCTGCTTCTATCACAAAAGTAAAAAACATCCACTTAAAATGAGTTCGTTAATAAAATTTCTGAGATTGTGTGCAGATGCAGTAGTTTCCAGTGAATTGCTTCTATCATGTTAATTACTTTGTAAATCTCAAATTTTATTTACTCGTTCAATGATTTGTATCTGATTACTTATTTTGCTTACTTGTGATGCTTTTCGCATATATTGCAGAAGAACCTGAAGTTGTTGGGGAGAAGAAACCCAAGGCTATATAAACAGAGGTATGATAGTACACTTCGTGTTAGTATGCCATTTTAGGTATTAGGTATTGAGCAATTGAAAATACTTGATTATTTCAATATTATCACAAGTGTTTTGCTTTTCCGATCAGTAATAGAGAAGAGAGAAGAGATTGTCCCTACTTAAAGCATGGGAAGAAAGTGAGAAGTCAAAAGTTGAAAGAAGTAAGCAGTTTCTCCAACATACCCTGTTCTTTATCGAATTCAATATAGTTTTACGGAGTGACATTTAATTTTAGAACGAAAATGATATATCGAGGCCTTACCATAAAATAAGAAAAAAAAATTAAATAAATAAGGCAGAAACTGACTAATATTTATTTATCTCATGCTTACTAAATAATTTGCAGGGCTCAGAAGAAAGTATCTGCTATTGGAGATGTATAGGGGAGGTGAACGTTAGGAATTAGTACTTCAGAAATTGACTACAACTAGTACAATAAAATTAATGAAATAAATATTACAATTACAATTTGCAAATAAAAGTACAATTTGGCGTAATATGTACACAACTAGTATGCCAAGTATATTAGTCTAACTTGTGTGCTATCATGTCTAGTTGTTGTAATCAATCTATAAAAGTTGCTCGTCGCCTCATCATCTCCTCCATTGACATTTTTCACCGGACAATCTCTTCCAGCTTCCTCATTCATGCATGGCATGCGCCGATAAGAGAAACAATGAATATATTGTGAAACAATTAGATAATCGCCCGGATTTTCTAATATAAAAATCAGTAGGGAAGCCGGTGTAGGGCCGGGGGGCCCTGGCCCCCCCTTAAATTTTATTTTTTTTACTACTATATATGTATGTATAGTTTTTGTTTTGCCTTGCATTGCCCTTCTATAATAAATGGTTCTAATAAGTAAGATAAAAATTAAGTTACGAATTGGAACCACGAATCCATCCTTGGGAAGTGATGGACTCAAGTCATCCTCAATTGTAAAAGTATCCACGGTATTATGCCTTTATATTTATTAAGTCCACCAAATTTTTACTATTTAGTGCACCTAAAATCCATATAAATGCAACAAAATGTACTAAATTTTCTTTTCCTATCTTTTGGTTTTTGTAAAAAAAAATTTGATTTTTTTTTCAGGGGCGCTGCCTACGAACCCCAAAAAATAAGTCCACCATGTAGAACATCTTAGATATACCATTGTTGGAACAATCAACGTCATTAATTCTTCTACATTATATTTTAATGCATATTCACCCCCGGTGATGAAATCCTGGCTTGGCCACTGATAACAATTATTTTGTTTCCGCATGACCTTTGAATGCATCTAGCTATAATTATTAGAATAAAATTATTCTAATAATTATATGAATTAAAATAAAATTTCAGATTTTATATGAATTAGAATAAAATTTTGAAGAAGCCGTTTTAATTAGTCTTTCTAGTGAGATCTAATTAAGGGTGATATTAATTAACTAATTAATTGGCTATTTGGATTATATCACTGTTAGTAGGGGTGAAAGTCGGATGGATCGAATCGGAATTAGCCTTTTCGGAAAATTTCCAAAAAAAATCGGAAGTACAAAATCAATTCCAACTCCAATTCCAAAATTTTCGAAATCTAAAAATTCATTCCAATTCCAAAAGTCCCGGAATTTTCGGAATTTCGGAAAAAAATCGGATAATCACATGAGCTTAAAAATTTCAAAACTTAGCGGAATTTTTTAAAATATTCATAATTTTCCAAAAATAAGAACATTCACGTCGATAAAAGTAAAACTAATAACTACTAAATTTCAGTTCAAAAAATAAATAAACATAAACACAACATAATATCTAATCAAACTTCTAACAACAATTCATTATGTAAAAATCCTAAAACAAATCTTAAAGGTGTATTTTTCGGAAAGATAAGTATTATATAATATTTATTCTTTATAGATGTATTTTCAGAAAAACATCGGAATTTTTCGGAATTAATTTTGGAATCAAATCGGATCGAAAATCGGAAATTCCAAATTTATTTTATATAATTCCAATTCCAATCCAAAAAAATCGGAAAAATTCGGAAATCGGAATTTCGGAAATCGGAATGAAAAAAGTTGTTTCAAAATCGGAACTTTTCGGATCGAAACCAGCGGAAATTGGAATTTCCATTCCAACTTGCACCCCTAACTGTTAGTAATCAAACAAAGCTAGTCCATTAACATTATATTCCCTTTATTTTCAATTTCATATTATAAGTGCCGTTTAATATTAGGGAAACCTAATAATCATATATGGATCTTTGAAATAAAACTTATAATATGACTGAGCTGTCATTCCCCTAATTCTTTCTCTACGAATTATTTCTTCTGTTTGAAAAATCATCTTTGAAAATATTGTAATAGCGTATGGGTGATAAGGGCAAAACTAGAAAATAGGACAATTAATGCATTATTAGAACTTTAAAATGATAGATAATATCGACAAAAATACTTTTAAAGTGACAGTTAATTAGAAATAGAGGCAAACAAACAACGATGACTTTATTTTTTTGAGGAAAAGGTGATAAATAAATTAGGCTAAATGCCTTAAGTCAGAGGGAATGGAAATACCCTCATTACATGAATAGCCAAGGTTCGTGGCAAAAGAGTGAGCTAAAACATTGCCCTTACGACGAATAAAAGAAAATATGCAACTAGAAAACGAAGAAGAAATCGAAATACATTCTTCGATGAATGCACCAAACGAAGCTGAAGTGTTCTCTTTGTTCTTGAGAAGGTTTATGACTGTGAGATTATCTCCCTCCAAAATGATATTGTTCCAGCCTTGTCTCCTAGCCCAGACCATGGATGCAAGAGCTGCATGGGCCTCACAATCAGTGGTTGTTGGCTTCCCAGGAATGTGGCGAATAGCCCAACCAAGACATTGACGATCGTGATTCCTCGCCACCATGGCACATGCATAAAACGGCTTACCAGGAGGTAGAGCTGCATCAAAATTGATTTTGATGCTGCCCATTGGTGGAGCAGTCCAGGTAGACGGAAGAGAGGGGCAGGGCCCGTCGGTATGGTGCATATGGTGCGCTTGGAATAGGGACAAAAAATTCTCGCACCAGCTCAGCAACTCCGCAACATGGATGTCGTCGTGCCCATGCAAATCGTTGTTACGTAGTTGCCAGCTCTTCCATGCAATAACAATCGCCAAATGGAATAAGTGGTCGTTCAAGTTCTGTCGAGTAAATCTGATCCAAGCCCAAAAGGACTCCAAGTGAGAGAAAGGTTGGAGATTAAATGGCGGGGCCTGCCGAATTCGGGACATTCCACTGCACTCATACGTTGCATGCACCATTGTCTCTACTCGGCATCCACATCTCGCACACTCAGGGGTCGGAGTAATTCTTCGCCGAAACAGCTCAGCCCCCGTCGGCGTAATTTCGGCACAAGCGCGCCATACGAAGTTTTTAATTTTTGGGGGGAGCTTCAACTTCCAAACCATCCTCCAATCCTCCGCCACTGTCCCACTACCATCGCCACCCTCTCGTCGTTGCGAAACACTTGAGTGCAACCTGCTATTGAGAGCATTGAGATAGCACGAGCGGACCGTAAACTTCCCGTTCGCGGAGTAATGCCACACCCATCTATCCTCGATCAATTCACTACCAATAGGGACGTGAAGAATCCTATCTCGATCCACTGGCCAAAAACATTGGTCAATGAGGACAGCATTCCAGCAATTCGAGTCTTGGTTGATAAGATCCACCACTAAATTTGGAAATGCAGAGTGCATTGAGCGTCGAGTAAAGACGTTGAAGTTCCCGTCCTCCATTAACCACGGTTCGCCCCAAATCGCCGTCGTTTTCCCATTACCAATTCTCTTACGCATCCCCGATAAAACCAAGGGCCGGGCCTTAAGAATACTTCTCCAGGTTGCGCTTGGTCGATTCCCAATTTGTGCTTGAAAAATGTCGCTCGACGGGAAGTATCTCGCTTTCATCACCCTTGAGATAAGAAGATCTGGTTCGGTAATGAAGCGCCACATTTGTTTGGCGAGAAGCGCCAAATTGAATAGCCTCAAATCCCTAAAACCCATTCCCCCGATTGCTTTTGGTTTGCAAAGTCTCTGCCAAGATACCCAGTTCATCCCCTTGGATCCAGCCCTTCCCCACCAAAATTACCTAATCAACGACTCCAAGTTTCGAATTAATCCTTCTGGTAATGCAAAGCAACTCATAATATAAGAGGGAATTGCTTGTAAAACCGACTTGATCATGATTTTTTTTCCCGCCTTCGAAAGATGTCGAACGCCCCAACCCTTGATTCGGCCCCATATTCTATCCCGAAGAAATTGGAAGATCTCCTTACGAGATTTCCCTAGTGATGCCGGCATCCCCAAGTATGTGTCATGTCTCTCCACTTCCTTGAAGCCTAAAATCTCCCTGATGTGACCTTTGGTAGTTTCGCAAGTATGAGGGCTGTAGCACATAGTCGTTTTGGCCAAGTTGATTTCTTGTCCTGAGGTGCGAGCGTATAAGTCTAAAATATTTTTCAGTACGAGAGCATCTCCTGGATCGGCGCGACAGAACATAAGGGTATCATCGGCGAAGCAAAGATTGGTGATCACAGGCGCTTGTGGTGCAATACGGACTCCATGAAGTTGGCCACGAGAAACCGCCGTTTGAAGCATTGAGATCATAACTTCTGCACACAAAATAAACAAAAATGGAGATAGGGGATCTCCTTGCCGAAGACCCCGGGATGGAGAAAGAGTTCCAAACTGCGAACCATTAAAGAGAAAAGAGTAAGAGACCGAAGAGACACACAACATGATAAGATCGATAAAATGAAGGGGGAAACCAAATCGAGCAAGCACTCTCCTCAGAAAAACCCATTCCATGCGATCGTAAGCCTTGCTAATGTCTAACTTAATTGCCATATAAGACTCTCTACGCCCAGATTTAGTTTTAATAAAATGATTAATCTCGTAAGCAACTAAAACATAATCTGTAATGAGGCGGTGGGGAACAAATGCTGATTGAGTAGGGGAAACGATGTCATTAAGAATAACCCTAAGACGATTGGTGATAATTTTCGATCCAATCTTGTAAATAACATTACATAGACTAATTGGCCGATAATCCGTGATTTTCTCGGGGGAGGTGACTTTAGGAATTAACACAATGAGAGTATAATTCAAAGCTCTAGGGAGTTTTTTATTATTGAGAAAATCTAGAACACAAGACACCACACTAGCTCCAATGACATGCCAAAAACGAGTAAAGAACAATACCGGGAGACCATCAGGCCCCGGTGATTTCAATGGAGCCATTTTATGAATGGTGTGGGTTACCTCAGATTCCGAGAAAGGAATGGATAGTAACTGAGCTGCTGTTGGAGTAATCATCGGTTGCAGCTGGTCGAGCACCCCATCAATCTCACTCTCATCTGGCTCCGTAGACTGAAAAATGTGAGCGAAATAGTTGGAAATAATCCCCTCAATGGCCTGATCCCCATCTTGCCAAATCCCCGAGTCATCTTTCAACCGCACTACACGATTAATTTTTTTCCTAGCAGAGGCTCGTGAGTGAAAAAACTGGTGTTTCTATCTCCTTCTTGAATCCATTGCACTCGACTTCGTTGCCGCCAATACTCATTCTGGTCTCCATATACCTTTTCGAGTTCTTTTTTAAGAGAAAGGATCATCTCTTTTGTCTCCAAAGTTTGGACCCCCCTTTTTAACTCCTGAATCTTTTTATCTAACTCGTTAATCTGTTTTTGCGGGGCACAAACATTTAATTTGCTCCAATGAAGCACGGCAACACGGCACTCGGCCGTTTTCATGAGTAAATCCTCCACCGGATCGGCTAAGTGGGAAGAGTCCCACACGTTCTTAATAACTTCTTCACACTCATCTCGGCGGAGCCACATAGATTCGAAACGGAAAGGTTTACGATGTCCTCGTCGTAGATAATTCGAAGTCGGGCAGAGAGTGAGCATTATGGGGCAATGATCCGACCCTGCTGCCGTAAGATGTTGGACTTTAGCCGAAGGGAAGAGCGCCGACCATTCCCCGTTAGCACAGAACCGATCAATCCTACTTCTAATCGTGTTGGGCACCTCCCTGTTATTGCACCACGTATACACCGGCCCCTCAAATCCAAGATCGCTGAGATCACAATCAATCAGACATCTGCGAAATTCTTCAATCTGGTAAGGGAGTCGAGGAAGGCCACCCTCCTTTTCGGAGTTGCACGGAATCTCGTTAAAATCACCACCGACGAGCCATGGTAGAGGGGAGAGATCACGAAGTTGGCGTAGGAGGGTCCATGATTCCCGTCGCCGCTGAGTTTCTGGGAATCCATAAAATCCCGTACAACGCCACTTAACCTCTTTTTCCGAATTCTCAACCACCACATCGATGTGGTTCTTAGAGAATGATAAGAGCGTAACATTCATATCCTTTTTCCAGAGTAGAGCAAGGCCACCGGACAAACCTTCTCGATTAACACAAATTCCATCGTAATTCCAACGCCCTTTTAAAATATCCACGAACCGAGGTGTTGATTTCGTTTCCGAAATGAACACCAGTGGGGGGTGAAATTTTCGAAGCATCGCTCCGATTTCGTGAATTGTCAAAGGACCCCCCAACCCCCCCAACCCTTGACAATTCCAGAAGAGGCAATTCATGGATCTCGGCGGGGCTGCCCCGCAGCCTCCGCCGTTGGAGAAATGTCCTCGTCCAAGAGACGAAGATACGCACGTTTCGGTGTGCGTTCCGTATCAAGCACCATCAACTCATCTGCCTTCTTCTTCCTTCCTTTGTTAGAGACTTTCAGGAATTTCCTTTCCACCTCAGTATTAGAATTCTCGGCCAGTGTAGTAATCTTGTGGTTAAACAAGCATGAGTCGTCAAGGGACGTAGCAAGCTGGTTCTCTTTACCCGATGTTTGTATGACTTTATTAAATGATACAAACTTTAAAGGGATCTTACACTAGTAATGAATGTAATACAACAAACTGGAGATCTATAGATATATAGGAGTGTACGCAATACTCATTACATAAGAAAACATTAGTTATTACTTATTATGACACACATATTTTGAAAGCAATCCTATTATAAATTGAAGGCCACATTATACAACCATTTATTTGGAATGGCATTCTCATGAATCTATATGTAAGATTCATTAGCCATTTCCGATCCAGGTCAGCGATTGGAGTTGTTGAACAGCTTCAATGTCGAGCTGAAATCCCTTAGCGAGAGCTTCAGGGATCACTGGAGGATCGGATCCAAACACGGCCTTAGATAAAGTGACGACACCTGGATTTTGGCTATTAAGACTAGCTATTGCAACTGCAGTAGTGTCGTTTCCGAGGTTGTACTGGAAATGAATGAGTCCCTTTGGGAACACAAAAACATCACCTGGATTCAATATCTTTGCAAATAGCCTGTTTTTGTCACCTGGATTCGAAGGGTTCGACGAAATGAAGCCAGCATAGATAGTTCCTTCCATACATAGAAGAATTTCGGATGCGTGTAGATGCGAGTGCGGTGGATTTACTCCTCCAACTGCAAAGTCGATTCGGACTATAGAAATTCCTAATGTGTTGAGCTCTGCTAGCTGATCGATGAAAACGAGACTCACTTTTGACCCGTATTGACTTATTATTTCTCCGGGTTTATTCAGACCCGAATGGTAGAAGTCATCTGATGTTACTGTTTTCGGGTCCTTGCATATCTTTCCATTCACAAACACTGCCATCATTCCATGCATGCATCATTCAAATTGAGTCATAAATATATTTGATTTAATTCGAATAAAAAAAAAACAAGATCGGGGAAATTATATATGAATTAGTTACCAGCAGCAGTGGAATCGTTGACAGCTACGCAAAAATCTTGCAACGGGTTGGGATCATAGGCATCTGCTGATAAAGAAGCCAAAACAGCAACAACTACGAGGAATAAGAAATTAATTCCAGACATTTTCATGTTAACAAAGTATACTATATATAATTATATATGTTTTTTGAATTTATTAATAGAGGTAATTGTGATATGCAGCAAAAGAAAACGGGGGATGTATATATAGCTGAAATATAATAGGAGAAGCACATCTAACAATCAATAATCAATCATGTTTCTTCAGCAGACTATTGTAGACCATGAGATATATTTTGGTCGTCACTCAATTATTCTGAAAATGATATAAATTAAGTTCAATTTTTTTGTCATTTAAAAATGATCAGTAAGTTTACTTTCATAATATATGGTAGAGAATTCCTACTTTTCCACCTATATATCACACGCAGGCGATGACCAATATATTAATTGTAATTGTAATTATAATTGTAGTTGTAACAATTTTGAGTTTGGCTTCTGATTTTCATATACTGTGCTCGCTGAAACGTTTTAATGTGAAAGAATTTATGGTCCTGATTTCGTTTAATACAGAGGTGTTGTTGAAGGTGTTATGACACTTGAACAAACATGCAGCGGAAATATAAAGACAAAAGAACAATACTCAGAATTAAAAATGTTCACAAGTAAAGACTTGTGAACTTGCCCTTTACAGGACGGAAAATATATTAAAATCAGTATTCCAAGAATACAAACAGAAGAGTGCGAAAACTTCTTCCTTATGAGTGAATCTTTTTCAAGATCACTCTTACAACCAAATCTAGATACTAAAAGAAAGATATCAAAAATTCTAGATTTCAAAGAATGTACTTATAAATAGTACGTACAACAGATCCTAGAAAACACACTAAAATTCTCGAGATTAAAACTTCAGCTCTCTATTTTGTTTTCTCGAAATCTGTGATAATCTTGAGTCTTGAGTTTGGTATTTATAGACTTGCCAAGCTTCCACTCTTCAGCCCATGATCTACAAGAAAACCAACCACAAGAGCACTCAAGATAATGGGTTAGTGGGTTAGTTAGGAAGTTAAGATAAATCCCATAATTAAATCCACTAAGCACTACTTAACCCTACTAAGCCCACTAACTAAGATTTAGTTTAGAAGTTAAGAAAAGTTAAAAACACATTGTGAAATTAATTCACGTGTTTCAAACTCCCCCTTTTTAACTTTCTGATCAAAACTAAATCTTAGTCAAAGACTCCCCCTGAGATATTGCTTGAACTCCCCCTGAATTTGATACCATTTGAAAAACATAGAAACAATAAATTAAAACCAAATTCAGCAAGATAGTCCAACAAAAGTAATAATCAAAGTGCAGTCCTAAACAAAAGTTCAGAGGGAAAATAAACAAAACACAAACAAAAATATTGTTCATGAAAACAATCTAAAGTAAAATATCCAAAGTCTCCAAGGTCTCCTCAGTTTCAGCTGCTGCTCCTCCTCCATCACTAGATCCACTGCTTTCTTCTTGAGCTTCCCCCTCTTTCTTTGCTTCCTCTTCATTGACTCCTCGCTCTCTGCCTCTAACATCCAAAGGATGAGATGTTCCTGCTTCAGTTTCATGATCTTTTTCTCCCCCTTTTTGATCAGAAAGAGCCTTCTGAATCAGCTCCACCATGGACTGATGATAGGTAATCTGAGCTAGAGAATGAGTAAGTTGCTGCAATAGGAGATCTCTAGGAACAGACACAAGAAGGTTAGAAGTGTTGTCAACATGAGGTGCAACACCCTCAGTACCAATGTTATTTTGACCTGATTCAGTTGAGAGAAAATCATCTCCATTCCAGGGAAGATCTTGAACATGAGGAGCCCTCAGAAAATTTTGAGACACAGTGATCATGCCTTGTGGGGTGTGAAGATATTCTGAGTCATCTTGGCCCAAGTTTTGAGAGAGCAAGATGGAATAGATGAGAGAAGGATAGGGGAGGTGAGTGGAGGGTGAAATTTTCTGGGCAAGATGACCAATAGTATCAAAGAACAGTTTGCCAAAATCCACTGGTAAACCCATCCCCAATTTGTACATGAGTACAGCATGAGGCTTAGTTACCACAGAGACATTTTTGGATGGAATCCAATTAGCCACTGTGAGTCTAAACAGGACAGAATAGAAGGCAGTGAGTTGAGAGACTTGAAATTTTCTTGGGTGTGCAGGCCAATTTCTTAAACGGTTTCCAGAAATAACTTTGCAAATTGCAGTAAAATCACCATAATTATCCTCATCAATCACAGTAGGAGTCTGTAAATGAGAGTTGATAACTTTGGGAGAAAAAGAATAAATGGCATTGCGCACAAAAACTTTCCCAAAGTTTGGAGAGTTTTTCTTTAAAAAGGAGGTTTGCAAATTGGCATAAAACTCTTTCACAACCAAGGGATCATAAGAGCAGGCAATCTCAACTAGGTTAAGGATTTTTCTTTGGTGAAGAAAAGCTGTTATCCTATGCCTATCAAAATCTTCCTTAGAAATTTTCTTTTCCTCAATGAAATGACAATTCATGACTTGAGGACTCAACAGTGAATCAGACTCAAAATAGAAATTAGGACTGAAGGCAGTTGTTACCTCAAAAGGGATTGACAAGTTCTTCCCATCCAGGTCTGGTTCTTCTTCTTCTGAGGAATCATCATCTTCTGAATCTTCAAGCTCATCAGGAACATATGCTGGTTCAGGTGATGCAGCACGTGGGGCAACACCTTCTTCCTGCTGAGAAGAGTCTTCAGAGGATTCACTGTCGGAATCAGAAGAGGACAAGTTTTTGCGAAAAGTAGCTAGTGGAACCTCCCAACTGTCTTCACTTTTCTCTGATTCTTCAGCCTGAGGAGGAATTGTATCTGCTTGAGCTGCTGCTTCTGCCAGGGTTTCCAGAGGATCTCCCTGAGGTGCTGATGGAGTTTCTTCTGTAGTGGTGAACTCCTGAGCATCGACAAATGGAATGTCTACATGCTCTGCTGATGACATTCCAGAGAAATCAGGCATTTCTTCATCCTGATAAGGGGCAGCATCCTCAGCAGCATTCTGAGGAACATTTGCTGAAACAGTAGGTGCAGCAGCATCTTCTGGAGCATGTGCAGCAACACCTTCAGAGACAGGTGCAGCAACACCTTCTGAAACAGGTGCAGCAACACCTTCTGAAACAGGTGCAGCAACACCTTCAGGAACAGAATGTTGAGAGGCTGCTGTTGCCATGCTGGGCTGCGACGTCTCCCCCTGAGTTGATGCTGGGGAAGGTGAGTTGTTGGATGAAGACTCAGAGGAGCTGGAGGACAAGGCTTGAGCCTGTGGTGCAGCAAAGGTAGGATCCCCTGCTTCGTCATCAGTTTCTTCATCTACCAGATGAAGACCTCTTCGTGGGTTTGACTGGACTGGAGTGCGGCCACCTCTGCTTCCTCTTCTTCCACCTCTGCTTCCTCTCCGGGGAGAGTTTTCTCCTCTTCGGCGTTGAGGCACCGCAGTGTTCAGATCTGGAAAAGGGTTCGTGCGCTTTGACCGGCGCGTTGGAAATCTTCCGGCGGTGGAAGAGGGACCCACAAAATCGAAGTTGTCTGGGTCAATCGGGTTCAGCTCGTCGCCGGGCTCAATGTAGCTGATAGGAACAGCTTCAAAGTTGATTGGATGAACGATGATGGCCAGATGTGGGTCTGCTGGTACAGGTGCTGCAGCATCGTTGTGGACATCACCATCGACGGCTGGAGGAGGATTTCTAGGTGGGGATGCCATGATACAGTAGA
This sequence comes from Erythranthe guttata, assembly GCF_056151865.1. NCBI lineage: Eukaryota > Viridiplantae > Streptophyta > Magnoliopsida > Lamiales > Phrymaceae > Erythranthe > Erythranthe guttata. Next base: position 8,349,014 of record NC_142537.1, on the reverse strand, counting down.
TAAAGTAAAATTGCTTCTTTGTGCTTTTGATTTTTGAGTGTGAATTTTGTGAGAAGAAGCACGAAATTTATAAGCCCTAATTTTTGCTGAAGAAGAAAGAAAAAATTGAAGTGGAGAAGGTGAAGAAGTGGTGTCCGTTTTTCTTGGGGAGAGTGTGATTAAGGAGAATAAAATTTCCTTGGCAGTTTAAAATAAAAACGTGACACATGGCACAATAAGGAGTGGACTTAGTGGAAAATAAGGAATTAACCCATGTACCCATGACCCATATAAATAGGGATAATTAAAATGAAAAGAGAAAAATCAATAAAACCGTAGCACTCAAGAAATATTCACAAATAATAGAAAAATACATTTATTGATGATTAATAGTGAGAAAAATTTGCTGACAGGCATAGATACTATTATATCTGTATATTTATATATTTATTATTATATAAATATGTATATATATATATATATATATATATATATATATTTTTTTTTTTTTTTTTTTTTTTTATAATAATATATCTATATATAAACTCTTATTTTCAAGTCAAACAATTCACATGGAACATGATCAAGTGTTCAGTTTGAAGGTTCCTCAGTTACTAAGATATGACTATCAAAATAGAGGAGTTTGACTTATGTGAGTGTAATTATTTGTCTAAATGTTTACATGAAGCATGATCACGTTTCAAGGTGAAAGACTTCCAGTTACTGATTTAGAAAATAATACATCACAGTGAAGTCATTTATTTAATGAAGCTAATGCTTCAGTAAATTGTGTTGCAACTTAAGATATTTGATGAGGTGCTGCAACACGTTTCAGGACATGTTTATTGAGTACACATCCCGAGAGATTTTCTGAGTTTTGAAAACCTCTCATAATCTAATGCCTTTGTAAAGATGTCAGCCAGCTGATCTTCTGTAGGAATGTACTTTAAGCACACTATATTTTTCTCAACTATATCACGAATAAAATGATGTTTAATATCTATGTGTTTAGTTCGTGAGTGTTGAACGGGATTTTTTGAAATGTCAATAGCACTTGAATTATCACAATATATGGTCAGGGTATCACTGGTTAACCCATAATCTCCCAACATTTGTTTCATCCAAATTAGTTGACCACAACACCCTCCAGCAGCTACATATTCTGATTCAGCTGTTGAAAGAGATACACAGTTTTGCTTTCTACTAAACCAAGAAACTAGATTATTCCCCAAAAAGAAACATGCACCTGATGTGCTTTTTCTGTCACTAATATCCCCAGCCCAATCAGAATCACTAAAGCCTATCAAGTTTGTATTTGTGTCTTTGAAAAACTGAATCCCTAAGTCTACTGTACCTGCAACATACCTAATAATCCTCTTCACAGCTTTAAGATGGGTGACCTTGGGATTTGCTTGATATCTGGCACACACACAAACACTAAACATAATGTCAGGCCTGCTTGCTGTTAGATACAGAAGGCTTCCAATCATGCTTCTGTAGAGAGTGCTGTCGACATCTTCTGCAACATCATCCTTAGACAGTTTTTGGCTGGAACCCATTGGAGTTTTCATGTGCTTGGCTGATTCCAACTCAAACCTTTTGACCAGGTTGAGAGCATACTTCTTCTGATTCACAAACATTCTTTCACCTGTCTGTTTGATTTGGAGTCCTAAGAAGTAATTCAACTCCCCTACCATACTCATTTCAAAAGTTTGAGACATTGAATCTACAAAAGACTGTAAAAGGTTAGCGAAAGTAGAGCCAAAAACAATGTCATCAACATATATCTGAACAATAATGATATGATTATTAGTTCTCCTAACAAATAGGGTTCTGTCTGCCTCCCCTCTATTGAACTGTATTTCAAGTAAGAAGTCAGTGAGTCTTTGATACCATGCTCTAGGAGCTTGTTTAAGACCATACAGTGCCTTCTTAAGCTTGAAAACATGATTAGGTTTGGCAGAATCTTCAAAACCCTTTGGCTGTTCAACATATGCTTCCTCATTTAAAACCCCATTCAGAAATGCACTTTTGATATCCATCTGATACAGTTTGATTTTAAGAAAGCAGGCTATAGCAAGAAGTAATCTAATAGATTCAATTCTAGCTACTGGAGCAAAAATCTCATCAAAGTCTATACCCTCAATTTGAGTGTATCCTTGTGCTACTAACCTAGCCTTGTTTCTAACAACTGTACCTTTTTCATCAGTTTTGTTTTTGAAGATCCACTTAGTCCCTATCACATTTACATGGCTTGGTCTGGGAACTAAGTACCACACATCATTTCTGATGAATTGATTCAATTCTTCATGCATTGCATTTACCCAGAATTCATCCTTCAGAGCTTCTGCAATATTCCTAGGTTCCACTGAAGACACAAAACAAGTGGTTCCAGTTAGTGCACATTCAGAAGATAAATTAGCAAATCTTACCATATCTCTGTAGTTCACTCTCTCTTTTCTTCTGGTTCTTATTCCACCAAAGATATCACCCACTACTTGAGTTGATGGGTGATTTTTCTGGATTCTGCTTGATGGTTCCTTTCTGCAGACATCTAGGGTTGGCTGCAACTCAGTCTCTGTAGGATGTGTTGAGTCAGATGTGGTGACACTTGGCTCAGCACCTTCTTCTCTTAAGACTGGACTGTTTGTGTCTGGGCTTTCTGTGGCAGAAGTGTCTTCTTCTGTTGTTTCCCTTTCAGCAATCAAGTCATCAACTTCATCTTCAGCTGTTTTACTGCGGAGATCAGCAAAGTCATCAAATACCACATTTACAGATTCAATAATGGTTCGAGTTCTTAGATTGTATACTCTATAAGCATGACTGTTATTAGAGTATCCCATAAACAAGCTCAAATCACTTTTTGAATCAAATTTAGCTAGATGATCTCTATCATTTAGAACATAGCAGACACACCCAAACACATGCATGTATTCTAGATTAGGTTTCTTACCATAAAGAATTTCATATGAAGTCATCATAGATCCTAATCTTAGATACACACGGTTTGAGATGTGACAGGCTGTGTTGACAGCCTCAGCCCAAAACCTTTTAGACAAATTTTTTGCACTCATCATCACCCTAGCCATTTCCTGAATAGTTCTGTTTTTCCTTTCAGCAATGCCATTTTGCTGAGGAGTTTTTGGAGCAGAAAATTCATGCTTTATTCCCTTTTTATTACAAAAAGCAAAAAATAAAGCATTCTCAAATTCTTTTCCATGATCAGATCTTATCCTACGAACAGAAACTTGAAATTGAGTTCTAACAAACCTGTACAAATTTTTGAATACTTCAAAGGTGTCTGATTTTTCTCTCAAAAAATACACCCAAGTATATCTTGAAAAATCATCAACACATACAAAGACATATTTTTTACCACCTAGACTTTCTACCTCTATAGGACCCATAAGATCCATATGTACAAGTTCAAAACAAATAGTGGTACCAACGTGTTGCAACACTTTGTGTGGTACTCTGGTTTGCTTTCCCTTCTGGCACATTCCACATATAGGAATATCCTTGATCTTGAGATCTGGTACTCCTCTTATGGCATTGTACTTGTTGAGAAGCTTCAGATTCTTGAAGTTTGTATGTCCTAGTTTCTGGTGCCACAGCTCTACTTCACTTACTCTTGAACTCTTGCATGAGATGGTGTCACCTGTTTGATAGCAATTATCCATTGATCTGGAACCTGTAAGTACACAATGATTTTGATTATCAAACACAGAACAACAGTATTTATCAAATTCTACACGTAGATCATCATCACACAATTGACTGATACTAATGAGATTTGACCCCAATCCTTCAACATGTAAAACATTTGAGAGTTTTGGAAGCCCCTCAATACTGAGTGTTCCACGTCCAACCACTTTGCCTTTAGCTCCTCCTCCATAGGTTACACGTCCTCCATTAAGTGTGTGGTAGTTTGATAGAAATTCCTTTGTTCCAGTCATGTGCCTGGAGCATCCAATATCAAAGTACCATGAACCTGAAATGTTAGCATTTAAAGAGGTGTATACTGCTTTGCACAAAAATTTACCTTTGGGAGTCCATATTTTACACTCCTTTTTGGTAGATTCTACCTTTTTCTTTGAAGTGTTCCTTGAAGTGTTGTGGCTTATTTTATACAACATTTTGTCACTGCTGAGTTTTTCACAAAATGGACGAATGTGTCCTGGTGAGAAACAGTAATGACAAACATAACCTCTTATTCTGGAATCTGGAGTGGTGACTGTGGACTTCCTGCAATCCTTTCTGTTTGCACCCTTCTCTTTTACAAAGACAATTTCTTTCTTCTTAACTGGCTTCATTTGTTTTTTGAACCCTAGCCCTTCATGTTTGTAGTGCTTTTCCATTGACACAATCTCTTCGAGCTTAGTTGTGCCAGTGTTCATCCTCTTGATTGCTAGAGTTGCCTTTTTGAGTTCTTCTTTCACTTTTGCCAGTTCAAGATCCTTCTTGGTGATTCCAACCTCCAAATGTGTGATTGTTTCTTTGAGGGAGGAATTTTCTTTGTTGGCTGCATCTAGAGCTTGAGTCTTATTCTCCAAGTTTCTGATCAGCTTTTTACACATTTCTTCATCATCACTGACTGCTTCATTACTGGATTCTGCTGCATTCACAGAAATAGAGTTTAAACATGTATATTGATCAGTATTTAACTCACAAATTGAAAGTGTTTCAGAAAGTGTTGCAGCATCCAGGGAGACTCCTTGGGATTCTGTTTCAGTGGAACTTCCAGTAAGATATCTGACAGAAAGAGCTTGTTTAGAGGATTGCTGTTCCTCTGTCTGTTCAGGTTGTTCTTCCTCCTCATCACTGACAGCACAAATCAAACTCATTCCTCTCCTTCTCAAGGTATTTGCACATTCATTAGCATAATGTCCAAATCCTGAACAGGCCCTGCATTTAATATGATCCAAGTTAGGTGGTTCAGAATTTGAACGAATAAAAGAAGAATTTTTTAAATTGTTTTGAGAAGGTGTTTGAGGAAATGTTCTCTGTGGAATAGATCTGTTCCGGGGCTGAGTTTGTCGATTTTGTGGAGACCCTTCTGAGAATAACTGCCTGGGCTTGATTCCACTTCGCCTGAACGCCCTGTTGAATTTCTGAATCTGAAATGCCACATTATTGAGGCATTCTTCTGCATCATCATCATATTCCGGAGCAACATCTTCCTTCTCTAATTCTGCCTGGAGTGCATTTGAGATAGCCTTTCCTTTCTCCTTTCTTTGATCTTCGAAGTTCATCTCTCTGGACTTGAGACTTCCTATTAATTCGTCCAGCCGTAGAGATGATGTATCTTTAGCCTCCTCAATAGCAGTAACCGTCATGCTGAACCTTTCTGGAAGAGTTCTCAATACCTTATTCACTAGTGTCTCGTTGCTCAAAGGACCACCTAAGGATTGAAATTCATTAGCCAAGTCAATCAGCTTCTCATTGTACTGAGAAATTGTTTCAGTTTCCTCCATTCTCAGTCTCTCAAATTTGGAAGAGAGTAATCTGAGCTTGGTTCTTTTGACACTATCTGATCCCTCGCAATGTAGCTGAAGAATTTCCCAAGCATCCTTTGCAGAAGTGCATACAGAGATTAATTTAAACATTGTTAAATCTACTGAATTGAAAATTGCATTTAACGCCTTTGAGTTTTGATTAGCATTTGATAGATCGTCTGGTGTCCACCGTAATTCTGGAGTTGGAAAAACATCTCCGTCCACATCTGTGATAGTTGGTGGCTTCCATCCAGTGAGAATAGATCTCCATGCTCTCTCATCAATGGCTTTGATGTACGCCCTCATCTTGACTTTCCAGTAGGTGTAGTTCGTGCCATCAAGTACAGGAGGTCGCATAGAAGCAGTCATCTGAGTATCCATCACGAATTCGTTTCTGTAAAGAAAATAGGAACAAACACTTAGTATACGTCAAGTGTTGGCTCTTGATGCCAATTGAAAGAATTTATGGTCCTGAATTCGTTTAATACAGAGGTGTTGTTGAAGGTGTTATGACACTTGAACAAACATGCAGCGGAAATATAAAGACAAAAGAACAATACTCAGAATTAAAAATGTTCACAAGTAAAGACTTGTGAACTTGCCCTTTACAGGACGGAAAATATATTAAAATCAGTATTCCAAGAATACAAACAGAAGAGTGCGAAAACTTCTTCCTTATGAGTGAATATTTTTCAAGATCACTCTTACAACCAAATCTAGATACTAAAAGAAAGATATCAAAAATTCTAGATTTCAAAGAATGTACTTATAAATAGTACGTACAACAGATCCTAGAAAACACACTAAAATTCTCGAGATTAAAACTTCAGCTCTCTATTTTGTTTTCTCGAAATCTGTGATAATCTTGAGTCTTGAGTTTGGTATTTATAGACTTGCCAAGCTTCCACTCTTCAGCCCATGATCTACAAGAAAACCAACCACAAGAGCACTCAAGATAATGGGTTAGTGGGTTAGTTAGGAAGTTAAGATAAATCCCATAATTAAATCCACTAAGCACTACTTAACCCTACTAAGCCCACTAACTAAGATTTAGTTTAGAAGTTAAGAAAAGTTAAAAACACATTGTGAAATTAATTCACGTGTTTCATAATGTTTTGGTACGGGCAATTTGAGAAAAGTCATTGAGATCTATTTTTATTAGTAGGAACAACATAACATAAAGTACATCTCATACATTTTTTTAAAAATTAAAATAAGCTTACAATATAATATTTTTAGTTAAAAGTCTCACAATTATCAAATGATACACAGTATAAAGTGTTGATGGCCCCGTTTTTAACCTTCTCTGTTGAGTTAAAGGATTTATATCAATTGACCTCATCTAATTATGCCCCCCAAAAAAATCACATCTCTAATATTATATTATGAATAAGTGTGTAAATCGGATGGAACGATTTGGAAATTCTCCATTTTTTTTTGGAAGTTAAAAATAATTTCCGATTTCGTTCCAAAAAGTTCGGAGTTAAAAAATCTTCTGAATTTTGGAATGCCCGGAATCGGTGGGATTTCAGAAATTTTGGAAGTTGCATTAATTTATAAACTTTTGTTCCAAATTTGGATATAATGAAATTTTTCACAATTTATTTTTCAATTTCCTTCGAAATTTTCAAGCATAATGCAAGAAAATCCAGAACAAAGTTCAACAAAATTCAATAGATAAAACCACTTATAGGAACAACACAATACAACACAGAATATTTTTTCTAGGGGTTTTTGTGCAAAAAATACCTAACCAACCATTTTATTATTTTAGGTTTAGGGGTTATATATCTTTCATTAATAAACGCATCCCTTTAATATTTATTATATAAATTCATGTATATGACAAAATTACCCCAAACTATTTACACTTAATTCTTAACTGTAACCCCAATTTATATGATTTTGACCACAAAAATCCAATTGAACTTCTTTTTTTTTCAAAAATTATTTTGTTGCCGCCGGTTTTCGGCGTTGACTTTTTTTCTTTTTTCTTGGTCTATTTTTTCAGTCACCGGATTCCAGTGTTGACCTTTTTTTTTTTTCTAGTCTGTTTTTTCCGCCGCTGGTCTCCGGCGTTGATTTTTTTTAGTGTTTTTTTTTTACATCCGCCGCTAAATGTTGACCGTAATTGTGCTGTTATTAACGGTATGTAATTATACCGTCACTGACAGTAAATTAACGTAATTATTCTGTCACTGACAGTACATTAACATAATTGTACTGCCGTTGACAATACATTTATGTAATTGTACTGCCGTTGACAGTATAATTAGAGTCAATGACAATATTATTATTATTATTTTTATTTTATTTTATTTTATTTGTTGACAAGTCAACGTAATTATATTACTGTCGTTGACAGTAAAATAACTGTAAACACAATAATATTACTGTCAACCACATCAATATTATTATATTTTTGGGGTTTTTTTGTTTTGTTTGAGTTATTCACGGAGTAACGTCATAATATTACTGTCTATCATTGTAATATTATTGTAAACACAATAATATTACTGTGGTTGACGGTAATATTAGTGTTGTTATAATAATATTACTGTCAAAACAGTAATATTAATTCTTTAGGCTTTTTATTATGTTTACCTTTGTTGAACGGTCAACATATTAATATTACTCTATTACACAATAATAATGAGTTTTGTTGTGTTAATATTACTGTGCTAGATAGGGCTGGGCAAAAATTACCAAATACCGATTACCACGGTATACCTACCAACAATTACTGAATAAATACCGAACTATCGGTTACCACTACATTTGGTACGGTATCGGTACCGTACCGTACCGTACCGTAACTTTGTATTTTAAAAATTAGTTAATATATTTTACCCTTTATATTGTAAATATAAAAAATATAGTCAACAAATATTATAAAATAAAAATAAAAAACAAGAATAAAGATATGATACATCCTATATATATTATATATACATAATTCTATTTTTTTATTATTTTTATATATTTATGCAAACTCAATATTTAATTTGGTTCTCGTTAAAGTTGTATATTTCACGTACTTCTTTAGTTTCAAAGTCCAACTAATCTCTTATTGGTGGAATATTTTTTGCCATAATTTTCTTCTCCCTTTCTTTCCCCCCCTAAGTTCTCACCCTTTTGTTTCATTTGCATTATTACAACATAATTTTATTTATTTATCTTACTTAAACCATGAAACTTTTTGCTCATTAGTTTCTATAATTTTTCTATACATATCTTAGTAATCATTAGTTAATTGAAGCAACATACGCTATTACGGTCGTATAATGTATATTCATGTAAATTGTTTGATTACTGATGCTGCTTCGATGCTAACGAGTCAGCCAACTTGTCTTGAAGCCCAACAAGCCGGTCTCCAAGTACGAGAATGTCGGGGGTTCTTTGCCACGTGTCGAAGGGGTCGAAAGGTGGGCTCCACTTGATATCCTACAAAACAAATTAAAACGCTAAGTGACTCGTCGGGGTGGGCCTGACGATTACACTCCGACCCTCAAGTCAGATATTGTAAATGATACTTTGCAAAGGCTAAAATATCACCCAAATTAGAGATGGATATACAAATGAATCATACCTTATATTTATAGGAGGAATATACCACTAGTTTGTCGTAAACTTCCGATGTGGGACAATTGTGCTTGAATCTTAGCTCTAAGTAGATTTTCCCTCTAATTGGGCCAAAAAACCTACCTTAGGCTCATCATTAAGCCCCCCACTCTCAATATGGGCCATAGGAGGATGGCCCATCTTGGGAGTAGTATAAATATAAGTGGTTGGTGCACTTGCATTAAGTAACATTTGACTTGAACTTTGGATGAGAGCACATTTGTAGAGAGAGAATTTATCACTTTGAAGACTTTGACCAAGGTAAGAAAAAATCCCCTCTCTTTCTTTAACTCTACTTTCCCCTCTTCTCTCTCCTTTATCTTATCTTCTCTTTCTTTGGTCCTCAAACTTTTCTCCTCCCCTCTTGTAATTACTACATACATATATATTCTTCTTCCTTTGTCTCTTTTTTTTTTTTTTTTTTTTGGGTTGAATGGGTTGGACTTTGTTGGATGAGTCAAGTGATGAGTCGATGGAAGTAGGGGGAGAGGGGGAAGACGGCGGTGGGAAGGAGGATTTTGGTGGCGTTGGCGGCGGTTTGGGAGGAGAGCGGTGCCCGGGTCGTAGACAAAATTCAACGGGGCGAGGGATGTCGGGTCGAGACCCTTCGGGTCAAAAAACAACCGGGCGGGGGTTTTTGGTCCAAGAGCCGTCGGGTCGGGGCATTGTGGGGCGGGAGCCGTCGGGTCCGAAGTTAACCTTCCGGGGGCCGTCGGGTCCGAAATTAGTGGGCCGGAAGTCGTCGGGTCCGGGCATAGTGGGCCGAGAGCCGTCGGGTCCGGGCGTAGTGGGCCGAGGGCCGTCGGGTCCGGGCGTAGTGGGCCGAGAGTCGTCGGGTCCGGGTGTAATGGGCCGAGAGCCGGCGGGTCCGGGCGTAATGGGCCGAGAGCCGTCGGGCCCGGGCGTAATGGGCCAAGAGCCGTCGGGCCCGGGCGTAATGGGCCGAGAGCCGTCGGGCCCGAGGGGTCCGGAAACCGCGACCGAGGTTAATGGGGCGGCCGTCGTTGTTGATCCGAAGATTGATTTGGAAGACCCGGAGCATTGGGCATGGTCTCGAAAGATTGATGTGTTCGGAACAAATCGTAATTTGCGAAAACTAAAAAGGCACAAGGCGACGACGAAAAACAAAGAGCTCGAGTCTCTTGGTCCGTTTCTCTCGTCTTGGGGCGACGGCGTTCATGTCCTTAGCTCGGATTACTCGAAGGGGAAAATCGTTCGACAACATTTTATCCGAATGGATGGTCGGCTTTCGCCGTTCGCGCCTACCCCGCCGCGTTCACCGTCGGTGGAATCGTTGGAGTTGGTTGATGTGGGGATAGAGGGTAGTGATGATGGGAGTTGCTCGAATGAGTTGGGGTTGCCAAAAGTGACGTCGGATGAGGGCATTGGGCCGAGTGAGAGACTTGATCGAGAGCTCTTGAAGGAGTTAGATTTTGACACTTTGTTTGCTACGGATAAATTGGCGGATATTCGTGATTGTCTTGGGGTCGTTGAAGACGTGGAAATTAGAATGCCGACCAAGGGTGATAGGTGTTATGCTCCGCCGGTTGGCTTCTTTACCTTCTATGGCGGCCCTTTCATGGTTGGCTTTACTCTACCGCCAAATCCCCTTCTTGTAGAAATATGTCAAGGTGCCGGGATTTGTATTAGTCAACTAACTCCAAATGCTCACCTATATTTCCTCGGTTTTTGCCATCGAGCGGAAGTTGCACAAGTTCCGGTATCCGCCGAATTGTTCCATAGTTTGTTTATCGTGAGGCCGTTACTATCGGGAGGGCCGCATTTTCATTTTTACCCCCGGCCCCCGTGTAAGTTCTTGTTAAAAGGTAATTATAAATGGGACGATTGGAAAATGTGGTTCTTGTATGCTCGAGATGTTGAGGGGTTAGTTTCGCCAAAATGGGATGGTGGTTGCCCCGTTTCGGTGACGGAAGATATGCTTGGATATCAAACGTCGTGCGAAGGAATCGGTTTTTTTGAAAAACCGTTCGACCCATGGACTCTAATTCCTCGGGGTAGACTTGACATCATTTTTCTTTGAAACAATCTCATTTCCTTCTTATCCTTTTGTTTTTATTTATTATTAGTCCATTATATTATTTGACTAATGTTATTTACTTAGCTCTCGTTTAAAATGCTCTTGCTTCCTTGTGGTTTGTAGGTGAAAGGATGAGCTACTCGGAGTTGAAGAAATACCGTGCCATGAGGGATGAGGAATTAGCCAAGGTTGGTCGACGGGACTCGTTACCGGTGCCCCGGTCGAAGTTCACTAAACCATCGACGGGGCGGGACAATGATAACCGAAAGGGATCGGATAGCCAACGAAGTAATGAAAGGACGCCGGCCGATGGCTTGGGTGGATCTCGGAGCGTGCCGACGGCGGGGGTGGCCGATGGGCGCGCGGGTGGTGGGCGGCGGCCGACGGCGAGTGGGGCTCGACCGGAGTCGGCGGGGTTTATATTACCCTCTCCCATCGTCATTTCCCGTACTTCCTCTACTTCCTCTAGGGAAAAGAGGGTTCGATCTTTGGAGGACGGCGGGTCGGTCTTGGACTTAAGAGAGAAAAGAATTTGCGCCGCCGAAGTGGTTACTCCGTTGCCCACTAAGGGCCCGATTATTGATCCGGATCCGACGCCTTTGCCTATGGGAGCCGAGAAAGGGTATTTCCTTTCGGGGACCAATCGAAATTTTGGCGGCGGCTCGGTTTTCGATACGCTTGATGATAGCTTGGCGGTGGAGAAGGTGTTGAGCTTCCCGACGGAGTTTGATAAAGCTCGACTTGCGTCGAAATCGTTTGATGAAATGATGGGTGGATCGGGAGGAGACCTCTCCCGGGTTAGTGGCTCATTATTACCACTTGCTATATTCTATTATGCCTTATGTGTTTTTGATCGTCATGCTTGTGCCCTTCTTTTTTTTTTTTTTTTTTTTTTGGGCTTTGACTTGGTATACGACGGTGCGTATGCATGGCAAAGGGATTGAGGAGGAATGTGCAAGGTTGCGCGAGGAATCGCGGAACACCAATTCCTTGTACGTGGATGCCCGAGATCACAACGTGGCTCTTAAAGTTGAAAATGGCGGCCTCAAGGGGTCTCTTGAAGAAGAGAAGAATAAGTTGGCCAAGTTGGAGAAGAAATATAAGCAATTATTGGCCCTTTGGGAGAGCGAGAAGAAAGAGCGTCGCAATGCCGAGGCGGGGCGTAAAGAATTATGCACCGAATTGGAGAGAGAGAAGTTAGAGGCTACCTCCTTCTTGTCGGCTCATAGTGGGTCGGCCGGGGTGTTGGAGACCCCGTTGGGTATCATGGTGATTGAGCAATTTAAGGCGAGTCCTATTTTTGCAAAGTTGCAAAATGAGTATGCGGACAAATTCTTTGATGAGATCGTCCGGGATTGCCGCCAACAAGGCCGTCGCTTGGGCGTCGCCGAGGAGATTTTGAAGGCCATAGAGCCTAGTGTCTTGGAGGTCGGGGAGATGATTGGGGCACTTGACGACGTGGGTGCTCGGGGGGAGCTCCTTGATGCCGCCGCGCCGACGGTGGAGGGTGATCCCGCCACTTAGGACTTAGTATATATATTATATATATATTTCTTTTTGCGATAGGTGCTCGTATGAGAGCCGTAGTGTCTTTATTTTTGATATACGTGCTCGTATGAGAGTCGTGTAGTGCCCTTATTTTTGATATACGGGCTCGTATGAGAGGCGTATTATTGCTGGGGCGTGGTCTAGCTCTTATTTTGTCGGGTTGCCTTGGATATACCATTAGCTTCCTCTTTGCTCCGCCATCTATATATATGCTTTTTATTTGTTATTAGTATTATTTTTTATTTTTAGAAGGTAATGTCCTTAACTAAAAAATGCGCGCTTTTGCTATATGAATGGATTGTTTCAATCGCTCTTCAATTTTGCAATTCTCGTGCCCTTGTTACATAGTGGTTGATCAGACCGCTAAGTTTTTATTTGGGGAGGCCGCTCATACGCCTATGTTTTGATATGAACATTTTATGGCGGGGAGGGGTCCCTTGGACTTTTAGCCACTGTTTCTTTTGCTATTGCAGAGGTTATGGGAGGGAAATAACAAAGGCCGAGCTGGCCAAGCCCATATGGCCGATGATATTTCCCCCTCTACCCCGCGTTTTAGCACTGGACCGTTGGTCAAGTTTCTACCAATTTTATTGAGTGTGTCGACAAATGGAAGTATAAGAAAGGTACGGTGGACAGTATGCCCCCGGGAACTACTTCATTAATAATATGGAGAAAATGCGGCGGACAACATGTCCCCGACTTGTTCGTAAAAAGCGGAAATAAATATGTAGCGGGCCTCGCAGGACCGGCGGTTGGGAAAAGGAAACCTTCTAAGAAAAATATTTTTTCAAATTACCGACATTCCAAGTCCTCGGCAAGTGGCGTCCATCTATATGCTGGAGACGGTATGCTCCTGCATTGACAACTTGGGTTACTTTGTACGGTCCTTCCCATTTTGGATCTAATTTGCCCACGGCTTTGGAGATTCCAACCTTTCGGAGTACTAAGTCTCCGACCTGAAATGTTCTTGGCTTCACTCGTTGATTATATGCTTGCGCCATTCTAGCCTTGTATGCTGCCGCCCGGGTTGACGCGGCCTCCCTCACTTCCCCTAGGAAATCTAGACCGGCCCTGACTGCTGAGTCATTATGCTGGATTGAGTAGTTCGCGATTCGCCATGAAGGTTGTCCTATTTCGGCCGGAACCACTGCCTCCATTCCGTATGCGAGGTTGAAGGGAGATTCTCCTGTTGAACTCCGTGGGGTTGTACGATAGGCCCACAACACACTCGGCAACTCCTCAACCCAAGCGCCATTGGCGTCTCCTAACCTCGTTTTTATGTGTTGTAGGATTGTCCTGTTTGTTACTTCGGTTTGGCCATTCGCCTGCGGGTTCCCCACCGAAGTGAAGAATTGCTTGATCGAAAGCCCTTCACACCATTGTGCCACCTTGTCCCCGCAGAATTGGGTGCCATTGTCCGAAATTAAGGCGCGGGGTATTCCGAAACGGCAGACGATATTTCTCCAGAGAAATCGAATGACATCGGGCTCTGCTATCTTGGCCAGAGGCTCGGCTTCCACCCACTTAGTAAAGTAGTCGACTGCCACGAAGAGGAATTTCCGTTGCCCTGTGGCCGGTGGAAATGGCCCTACCAAATCCATCCCCCATTGGGCGAAGGGAATTGTGCTATCAATCGGGTGGAGCAACGAGCCCGGCAGGTGCGAGATGTTGGCGTGTATCTGACATGGTCGGCACTTCTCGACCAATGACTTAGCATCTTGCTGCATGGTTGGCCAAAAATATCCTTGTCGTAAGGCCTTCACGGCTAGAGCCCTTGCCCCCAAGTGATTACTGCATATGCCTTCATGAATTTCGCGCAAGACGTACTCTGCTTCCTCCGGGGCCAAGCATTTTAGGTAAGGGACCGAAAAACCTCTTTTATAAAGCTCACCTCCGATAAGTAGGAAACGAGAGGCTCTTATCTTTACTTTTCTTGCAGCCGCTCCATCTTGAGGCAATTCTGACGTAGAAAGATATTTGGTTATCTCGTCTTTCCAGCATGGTGTGTTGCTGGAGCAGAGGATTTGCTTGCTCGACTCGATTTCAGGGTGGCCCGATGACAGAAACGTGACTCATCGGCTGTCGATTTTTGACATAGAGCTGGCCAACCGAGCTAGTTTATCAGCAGCAGCGTTTTCAGCTCGGGGCACCTGTTTGACCTCCACTCTCTCAAAGCCGGCTATGAGCTTGTGCACAAGGTCTAGGTACTTAACCATTTTCTCATCTTTGGCTTCGTATATCCCCACGACCTGGTTTACCACTAGCTGTGAGTCGCTATAGATTAACAAACTCCTAGCTCCCGCTGCTTGAGATAACTTCAAACCGGCTACGAGGGACTCATATTCGGCTTCATTGTTGGATGCCGGGAATTCCAACTTTAGGGCATATTCCATGGTGTCGCCTTTTGGACTTTGAATGAATATCCCGGCCCCACTGCCGCCAATGGTGGAAGATCCATCAACGTGAAGGGTCCAAGTTGGGGAAGAGCACGTTGCCTCGTTTGACACCATCTCCACCAGGAAATCCGCAAGGACTTGCGCCTTTATGGCTGGTCGGGATCGGAAACTTACCCCATACTCACTTAGCTTGATTGCCCACTTGGCTAGCCTTCCTGACGTCTCGGGGCTTCGAAAAATTTGTTTCAAAGGGAAATTCGTCAAGACCACTACCTGGTGGGATTGAAAGTAGGGTCTTAGCTTCCGGGCTGCGGTGACTAGTGCTAAAGCGAGCCGTTCTATCCCCGAATATCGTTGTTCGGCTCCTCGGAGGGCGCGACTGACATAGTAAACAGGTTGGTGCCCTCTCTCTCCCTCGCGTACCAAAACTGCACTGACTGCCTCTGACGTAGTTGCTAGATATAGCAGAAGCTCGTCTCCCTCTCTGGGCTTGGTCAGGAGAGGGGGTGACGCCAAGTACTGCTTGAGCTCCTCAAAGGCCTTTTGGCACTCCTCTGTCCACTTGAAGTTTTTACCTTCTCGGAGTACCTTAAAGAAAGGGAGTCCTTTCTCGGCCGAGCGGGAAATAAACCGGTTCAGCGCGGCCAAGCATCCATTCAACTGCTGGACATTCTTGATTGATTTTGGCGGAGACATGTTGATGATGGCATCGATTTTGGCAGGATTTGCTTCTATACCTCGTTGCGAAATCATGTATCCCAGAAACATCCCTCCTCTCACCCCGAATGTGCACTTTGAGGGGTTTAACTTTAACTTGTACTCCCGTAGGATGGTGAAGCATTGATCTAAATCTCGCACGTGACTCGAGGTCTTTAGGCTCTTGACAAGCATATCGTCTATGTATACCTCCATATTGCGACCAATAAGTTTGTCAAACATAGTGTTCACAAGGCTTTGGTATGTGGCTCCTGCATTCTTGAGTCCGAATGGCATCACTTTGTAACAGTAGACGCCCTGATCTGTAACAAAGCTGGCCTTCTCCTGATCCTCCGGTGCCAACTGAATTTGGTTATACCCTTGGTAGGCATCCAAGAAGCTCAAAAGTTCACACCCCGAGGTGGAGTCCACCAGTTGGTCTATTCTCGGGAGTGGGAAAGGGTCCTTTGGGCATGCTTTATTGAGGTCTGTGAAATCTACGCACATGCGCCACTTGCCTCCTGCCTTAGCCACGAGGACTACGTTAGACAACCATACCGGATATTGGACAGGCCTAATGTGCCCGGCTGCTAAGAGTTTGTCAACTTCTTCTTTGATATGTTTGTTCCGCTCGGGGCCAAAGGTTCTTTTCTTCTGCTTAACGGGTCTAAGTTTTGGGTTGACGTCGAGCCGATGTAATGGCCTGGAAGGGGGAACTCCTTCCAGGTCCGCCGCCGTCCAGGCAAATACATCGCCATTTTTCCGAAGGAATTCAACTAGGTCGGCTTCTGTGTTGGGGTCAAGGCTTGCTCCAACTCTAAGCAGTTTCTCTGGGTTGCCCGGGATTAGCTCCACTTCCTTAACCTCATCCACTGCCGCTAGTCGCATGCTTTCGTCGTGTTGATTAACCAACACCGTGGTGCGCTCATCTTCAACCGCCAACACCCATTTCCTCTTCAAGTGGCCTGGGGTGTCGTCTCCCCCACCTGTCTGATTCTTGGCTCGAAATTGTGGCGTCTTCAGGGTATTTGCGTAACATTCACGGGCGATGCGCTGGTCACCTCTCACCTCCCCTATGCCATGAGGCGTTGGGAACTTGAGCTTAATATGGTAAGTTGAGGGAATTGCCTTGAATATGTTGATGCTCGGTCGCCCCAAAATCACATTGTACGTAGATGGGGCTTTGACGACTAAGAAATTTACGGTGTTTGTGACCCTTTGCGGGAACGAACCTATAGACACGACCAGAGGTATCTCTCCCATGGCTTCTACCACATTTCCACTGAATCCTACCAGGGGAGTCTTCACCGGCGTGAGTTTGGCGTTCGAAATTCCTAACTTTTCGAAAGCATCGTGGTATATGATGTCAGCCGAGCTCCCGCCATCTATCAGGATTTTCTTCACCAAATAGTTGGAGATTGAGGCAGAGATGACCAATGCGTCATTATGATCGTTGCGGGGTCCCTCAAGGTCGGCGTCCCCAAAAGAAATCTCCGACTCCGGTGAATAAATGTGCAGCATCTGCACTACCGGGCGTTCTGACGTAGAGATTGATCAGCTCGCGGCCCTTATTAACGCTCGACGGGCGCTGGGCGTGTCGCCTCCCGCCGGGCCTCCAGAGATAACGGCGATGATGCCTTGTGTTGGCAAATTATCCTCTTCTCGGCTCTTCCGGGGCTCGCGTCGATCGCCATTGCCTTGGAATTGAGGCTTTCCTTTGAACTTTTTGTTCGGATGCTGACTCACGAATTCTCCAAGGTGTCCTTTCTTTATCAACCTTTCAATTTCTTGCTTCAGTTGGAAACATTCGTCCGTCGTGTGTCCACGGTCCTTATGATACTCGCAGTACTTATCCGACTTGTTTCACTTCGGATTTTCTTTCATGGGTCGGGGAGGTAAGATTAAGCCTTTTTGCTCTGCCACCACCCACACGTCTAACAGCTTGGCCTTTAAAGGTGTAAACTTGGGATGGGATGAGGGTCGGTCTGGGCGTCTTTCGTCTCTCCTCCTTGCCTCATACCGGTCTTCGTTGCGATTCTGAGGATAGAGTCTATCTTCATCCCGTTTTCGCTTTACGGGCAGCCCCATCTCTGTGGCTTCTTCAATTCGAATATACTTCTCAGCTCGACTAAGGAGCTCGTCTAAGGTCGAGGGAGGCCGACCGGCAAGGGAGTCCCGAAAGCACGCGTGTCGCAAGTTCTTCATCAAGATACCGGCCAATAATTCATGGTTAACGTAATGCACCTCGTGCACCGCATTGACGAACCGTTGCACATAGTCTCTCAGAGCCTCGCCCTCGCGTTGTATCACCTTAAAAAGGTAAATTCCAGTTTTGGCGTACTTTTTGTTGATAGAGTACAGGCTAAGGAATTGCTCCGCCAACTGCGTCCACCCGTCGATGGATCCTCCAGGTAGTTTATTAAACCAACCCAACGCTTGGCCAGTCAAGGTGGTCTGGAAGATTTTGCAATATGCCGCATCTGTGAGCCCGTAAAGGTCGGCATTTGCGTAGAAGTTATTTATGTGGTCCTGAGGGTCTGCGCTCCCATTAAACTGTGGTAGATCGGGAATCCGAAATCCGAATGGCAAGACTTCTTCTAAGATGATCGGAATGAAGGGGCTTATTCTTGCTGGACGTGTTCCCATTGGGAGGAGGGGCGCCTCCACCCGACGGCTTCTCGCATTATTGTCATCAATCCTTGAGCGACGTCGGTCCCTCTCATCGCGCTGAGACATCATGCTCTCTTCTTCGGCTTGATCATGGCCTCCATGGCGGTTTGGGCGATGGAACCTCCTGCCAAGATGGCCGCGCTCGTCTCGATCCCGGGAGCGCGCCCTGTGCCAGCGGTCGCCCCTTCGGGTGGGGTAGCTGGATGAGATGCTATCTGCCGGCGAATCGTGACGTACGTTCCTTCGGGGTGCTTGGCCTGGGGATTGGCTAGGTTGTGGTGTTCGGCTTTGGGCATTCCTCGGGGAAGTTGAAAAGTTCCGGTCACTCAGTGACACTCTCTCATTCCCTGATTCGTACGGTTCTACTATTGGCGAGGGCGGGTAGTTTGGAGGGGATATTGATAGGTCATTGGCTGCTGGGCTCGGCCTGTCTCCTTGGGCGGCGCCTTGGGTTGCTAGGTAGTTTGCCACCGCCGCCGCCGCCGCCTTTGCCGCTGTTTGTTCCATCAATGCCTCCAATTCCTCCGACGTTATCTGCAGGGCCGACGGCGCCTCTCTTATTGGATTTGCCCCCGTCGTCCTTGCCCTCCGAGGCGGGTCTGGAATCTCGTAGGCTTCCCGGGGAGGGAGTCCATCCGACCTTCGACCGCCTTCCTCCAGGCCACGTGCTCTAGTCCGCATTCCCACAGACGGCGCCAAAATGATGCTGCTTCGATGCTAACGAGTCAGCCCACTTGTCTTGAAGCCCAACAAGCCGGTCTCCAAGTACGAGAATGTCGGGGGTTCTTTGCCACGTGTCGAAGGGGTCGAAAGGTGGGCTCCACTTGATATCCTACAAAACAAATTAAAACGCTAAGTGACTCGTCGGGGTGGGCCCGACGATTACACTCCGACGCTCAAGTCAGATATTGGAAATGATACTTTGCAAAGGCTAAAATATCACCCAAATTAGAGATGGATATACAAATGAATCATACCTTATATTTATAGGAGGAATAGACCACTAGTTTGTCGTAAACTTCCGATGTGGGACAATTGTGCTTGAATCTTAGCTCTAAGTAGATTTTCCATCTATTTGGGCCAAAAAACCTACTTAGGCTCATCAATTACCATATTCATTTGCTTAATTTGTTGTATTTATGCATTTAATTAATATTCATCTTAATTATTGTATCATCCGAGTTCATCAACAAAATGATGTACGGTAGATTACCACGTACCGATCATACCGTACCGAAACTAACGGTATACCGAATAACGGTATACCGCAATTGTTGGTACGGTAACGGTATAGAATTTTTCAATACCGAAAGATACGGTAGGTACACGGTATTGAACAAATGTTCGGTAACTGTACCGAAACCACCCCTAGTGCTAGATATTAATATAAAAATATTATTGTGTTAAACTGTAGTATACTTAATTTTACTGTATTAATAGTAATATAGTTAATATTACTGTCAATCACAACAATATTGTTGTTTAAACGGGGGTAAAAAGATGTTAAAGAAAAAAGAAAAAAAATTGAAAAAGTCAACGCCGGAGACCGGCGTGGATCGTCGGTCAACGCCGGAAACCGGTGGCGGAAAAATAAGGAAGAAAAAAATAAAAAATTCAACGCCGGAGAACGGCGGAAGAATCAGGAAGAAGAAAAAAAAATTCAACGCCGGAGACCGGCGGTGACGGACGAAATTGTCCATAAATATGTATTTCGGGTCAAAATTGAATAATTAGGTGAAATTTGGGGTCAAATTGAGGTTAGATTAAATTAAAGGATGAAATTAGAGCATACTAAAGTATGAGGGGTTATTTTAGTCTTTTACAAATCTCTGGACCATGTGTGGACTTTTTTGTAACAGAGTTTATTGTATGGAACTTTTTATGAATAAGTACCCATTGATGAGTTTACTTGTGAAGTGCCCTTTTTTTAAAGCGATCAAATTAAAGCGTATCTAATATTATACTACCGACTAACTTATTCTAGGGAGTTTACTTGATCCATGGGTATTTACATTTTTCATATAAAATATGAGATTAAATTTTGAGTGGATCAACCGATATTTAATATAAATCGAATTACACTAATTTTTTGACATGTGGCACTATTAAGTCTTAACTCTTAATAAATCACGCTGATTATAATTATGGTTAGGTTAGAGGGGTTATGGATTATGCTAGTTTTTTTTTTCCAACCTAATTATATTTTTATTTAAACTATCCACGTGTCAATCATCCTATGGCATCCGATTTTCCTATTAAAACAGGTCGTCCGGTCTAAATTTGCACCCATAAAATATATAACATAAATTATATTATGAATTTACAAAATATATCATTAAATTATATTGTATATTTTGGAAAACAATCAAAATATTCGAAACTAGAATTGGATCGGAAATCAGGATTTCATTAGTTTTGTACACAATTCCAAATTCCATTAAAAAATATATTGGAAAACCGGGACAAAAATACGATTTCAAATTCTAATATTTTCATATCGTAATTAGTTTTGTAAATTCCATTCCGATTTTTATTCCTAAGTTCGAACGATTTTCATCTGATTTTCCCCTCCCGAGAATTTAGCATTTCAAAATAGACAAGAAACCCATTAAACACTCACCTAAGGGGAAAAATAAAAAATAAAATAAAATAAAATAAATATATCCACTGTATAATCACCCATCAAATTTGGATATATATTTGGAGACCAGTAGGTACATCCATCAAATTAAATTCATCATTATGTCATTATTATATTAGAAACTAATAATGTGGTCGTCATTTGGGGTCCACTGTATGATTGCAAACTTGATAATGTGTTAGGGGAAATTAAAATAGGGCTCCATGATTTACTTGATGTTACATTCTGTGAACACCGAGTGATAGATTGTTAATTGTTAATTTGCATATAATCACATGCTTATACTATGTCTGTTTAATGAAAAATTATTTCTTCATATCAATGGTTAAAAATTACTCGATGTTCTACTAAGTATGGCATCTCAGTAACCGGACTCCACACTCCACAATCATATTAAGATGGGCATCTATGCCCCTAACATCTTTTTTCATAGCATTTTAAAATTGAAAAAATAATAATTATGTAAATACATGACAATAGCAATAGTACTAGAAACAAATGTTCTCACTTTGTCATAGTTCAAGAGCTGGTTTGTGAATTTTATTTATCTATTATTATTAATATATAATACAAATACGAGTAATATTATTCAAAATTCCAAAATTAAATTTCTCAAGATTTTGGGAAAGATTATATCGATATAAGATGCATTCATTTTCCCTTCCGATCACGGATTAAGAATTTTACGTTAATCAATGCTATAAAAAGAAAATTGTATGTCGTAGGGGATTATGATTCCACCTGCTATCCCATTTTATATGAAAAACTAGATTTTTGGCCCGTGCGATGAACGGGATTGAAGTAAAATTAATACAAAAATCAAGTTCAATTTAAACGACAGAATTGAAGTTTTAATTTATTTTGATGTTTTGCTATATGTAATATTGATGATAATACCCATCCATAAGCCATATTTATTAATTTAACTTTATGTTTTTTGATGTCATAGAGTTGTATATTTATGTGATCTTAGTTAAGGTAGAGTTTGACGCATCTTCTTCTTTATTACCCATAACTTGTCCTAACAAATTTACTATAAATCAATGATGTCATTAAATCTCAAAATTTTATCAGGAGTCACCTTACTTTTATTTGTAAAATAAGAACCAAATGTTTTTCTAAACAATTAAATAATTCTTCCATAAAATTAATATTAAGTAAAATGAAATAAGATACGTGGATTTGGGGTCAAAAAATTAATATTAAGTAAAATATTAAGTAAAGTAAAATAAAATTTATATTAAGTAAAATTAATATTAAGTTAAGTAAAATTAATATTAAGTAAAGTAAAATAAAATTAATATTAAGTAAAATCCTAGGGTTACCATGAGCAACCTTACTTTTATTAATAACATACGTGGATTTGTGGTCAAAAAATCCGGATACTTAATGTATTTATTAAACTTGATTGTATATTAAATGAAATGAAATAATAAAAATAAACAATTAAATAAATAAATAACAATTATAACTATCAAATGAGTGGGAAAAGTTTAGTAGGGTTTATCAGAACCAACTTTACTTTTATTAATAAGATAAGATATAACATTAAATATTTCTTGCAGAATAATTAGAGAATATAGATGAAAAATAGAAAATTGCAGTTGAAAGGATTCCACGTGAATTTTTAATTTAAAAAAATAATAATAATAACAAAAAAAATGCCATTAGATTTTCCAATTACATTAACATTTATTACTGTTATATATAGGGACAAAAATGCCCATCATATGTGACTTAAATGCATTTTGGTCCACAAAAAAAAAATAGTCTCTCAATTAAACTCATCCCCATGTCTTTAGTCTAAAATACCCTCCATAATATAATTCTTATCAATTCCACCCATTATGCTCTAACTTTCTTAATATTACACATTGACCCCGGATTTAAACAAATATATCACATTAACCCCCAAATTTTTTTTCAGAAAATAATTTTTTTTCTGAAATGTTTTTTTTTTTTCCGGCCAGATTTCGGCGTTGACCGCCGGAGATCGCCGGTCTCCGGCGCTGACTTTTTTATTTTATTTTTTTGAATTTATTTTTCTTAGAAAAAAAATATTTTAATTAATATTACTATCTTGACTACTAAATTACTGTCTCAGACAGTAATATTACTGTTTGGGACAGTAATATTATGAATATTATTTTCCCGAACAGTAATATTATTAATATTATTGTCTAAGACAGTTAAATTACTGTTGGAGATAGTAATTTGGCAGCCAAGGCAGTAATATTAATTAAAATAATTTTTTTTAAGAAAATAATTTAAAAAAAAAAAGTCAATTAACAGTTAAATTACTGTCTCCGACAGTTAAATAACTGTTGAAGACAGTAATTTAGCAACGAATACAGTAATATTAACTAAAAATATTTTTTTTAAGAATAAAAAAAGTCAATTAACAGTTAAATTACTGTCTCCGACAGTTAAATAACTGCTGGAGACAGTAATTTAGCAACGAATACAATAATATTAATTAAAATATTTGAAAAAAAAATCAATTAATAGTTAAATTACTGTCACCGACAATTAAATAACTGCTGGAGACAGTAATTTAGTAGCAAAGACAATAATATTAATTAAAATATTTTTGAAGAAAAAAAAAGAAGTCAATTTATAGTTAAATTACTGTCTCCGACAGTTAAATAACTGCCGGAGACAATAATTTAGCAGCCATGACAGTAATATTAATTAAAATATTTTTTTTAAGAAAAATCAAAATTATAAAAAAAATTTGAAAAAGTCAACGCCGGAAACCGCGGTCAACGGCAGTTGACCGGCCGGAAAAAAATTCTGGGGAAAAAAGTTTAGAAAAAAAAAAAAAAAAAAGTCAACGCCGGTCAACGGCGGCAACCGGCGGTCTCTGCTGGTGGCGGGTCAAAATTGGGGTCAAAATTAAAATTATGGTTAAAATTGGTTAATTGATGAAATTTGGCTAAATTTGGGTGTAAATCATGAAATTGGAGTTGGTTGAATTGAGTTTCAATGAATTGAGGTTAATTTTGATATATATAAAGAGATTTTCCTTATTTGCAAATAAGTTTGAATGGGCTGGATTTATTTGAAAGACAAAAAAGTTGGATGTCCCTCTTTTAATTAAGTGCCCTTGTCGTGGGCCTATTTGTCATTTACCCTTATATATAAGGTTAAAATCAACATATTCTCCTCACTTATAATATCTCTAATTTTACATAACCAAATTTGCCCTTGTAATCTACCTGCTACCCATCTACAATAAATTTACAAACCGTAGATTATAAAAATTGGAAATACATAAATCAGTTTCTGCATATCCCCTCTTCCAAATCTTGAAATCGCGCCAATTCCATCTTCGACAGAAAGGTTGAATACTGCAGTTTTTATCTGCAACAAGTAAGATGTGTATGGATTTCAATTTTCAGTTTTAATCAACTAGGAAACACCCCCACCCACGACTATCGGCTATCTTTCCTTTTTAACACCGTATTAGGAAACTTGATGCCGGTACAAACTCCATGACTTAATATCACTTGCATGTTATGATTGGATTAATGTAATTTGCTTTGTTATAGTCACAGTAAGCGAACTATGTTATAACCACAGTAGGCGAATTATGTGTAATGAGATTGACTAATTGAACATTGACAATTGAATTCAAACTTAGATGCGTGACGCCACTCTTGCTCCATCCACTAAGCCGCCCCTTACGGGGCATACCTTGTACATTCTTAAGCCTATGTTTTAGATTCAAACTATAACCACCAGAGAAAATTGAAGAATACAATTTGACCAGATTTTGAAATTCTTCAAACTATATTTCCAAATAAGAACATGTGGTAAACTTTTCAAATTTGACTTACTCATTTGGGCAAGAAAAAATCAAAATTTCCTTTCTCTTCATACATGATTTAATGGCTACAATTAATATCAAACGTCTTCATGTAACTAATACAAACAAATATAATTTACTTTTCCAAAATACTTTAGATATAATTTGACTTCTACATTTAATTAAAAAAAAATCTTATTAATTCTTCTTAATTCCAGATTATATTTTTCCTAAATGAAATGGAAATATAGCAAAAAGAATCAATTATGCAGTCGGGTCGTTGCAAATAAAGACCAGATGCACCACTAAGATAAGATAGAGTGGTACCCCACATCATTCTATCACATGTAAGCCGTTTCCAAATACATAAATCCAATAAGATGGCGGCTTACGTTTAATTACCATTTAATTCCTTTCTTTAGCAACTTTCCTTTAGGTGAGTGGTAAAACAAAAATTCCGCTGGGTAACAATTAATTGCTTATAACATGTTTAAAAGTTTAATTATATGCTCTTCTAAATTATTTGGTAATTTATTTTAAAAAGATTTTAATTTGTTAAAAGATAAATTGTTAGAGAGCAAGTATGTTCTTTTTTAAAAAGTACATCTACCCTATATATTTTTATTTAAAATCTTATAATGAGTAAAAATAACATAGAAACTCATCACCCAAACACAATAACAACTTTTCAGCTTTTAAAACGTCTTATCAGAACGTAAAAGAGTTTATCAGTTGTTTAAAATAAATTTAGCCAAACGGGCCCTAAAGCCTAGTTCCGGAAAGCACAAAAACGTTTTTTTGGTACGTGAAATCTATCATTGTATCCAAAATCAGAAGCCAAATCCAAAATGGATACAAAATTACAATTACTTAATATATTCATTATATATAGTTTTTATTTTCCATTTTTTTTACCTTGATAAATAGGTGGAAAAGTAGGCATTGTCTACCATATATTCAAGTGAAACTATAAATACATACCTCGATTCCTTTGCAACATATTATCACAGCTACCTCTGAAAATAAATGCAGAAGATATAATAAACATATATAGTACGTATTTTAATTTGTATATAATCACATGAAAATGTCTGGAATTAATTTGTTATTCCTCGTAGTTGTCGCTGTTTTTGCTACTTTATCAGCAGATGCCTATGATCCCAACCCGTTGCAAGATTTCTGCGTAGCTGTCAACGATTCCACTGCTGCTGGTAATTAATTCATATTTAATTTCCTCCATCTTGTTTTTTCTATTCGAATTAAATCAAATATATTTGTGACTCAATTTGAATGCTGCATGCATGGAATGGCAGTGCTTGTTAATGGAAAGATATGTAAGGACCCGAAAACAGTAACATCAGATGACTTCTACCATTCGGGTCTGAATAAACCTGGAGAAATAATAAGTCAATACGGGTCAAAAGTGAGTCTCGTTTTCATCGATCAGCTAGCAGGGCTAAACACACTCGGAATTTCTATAGTGCGTATAGACTTTGCAGTTGGAGGAGTAAATCCACCGCACTCGCATCCACACGCATCCGAAATTCTTCTATGTATGGAAGGAACTATCTATGCTGGCTTCATTTCGTCGAACCCTTCGAATCCAGGTGACAAAAACAGGCTATTTGCAAAGATATTGAATCCAGGTGATGTTTTTGTGTTCCCAAAGGGTCTCATTCATTTCCAGTACAACCTCGGAAACGACACTACTGCAGTTGCAATAGCTAGTCTTAATAGCCAAAATCCAGGTGTCGTCACTTTATCTAAGGCCGTGTTTGGATCCGATCCTCCAGTGATCCCTGAAGCTCTTGCTAAGGGATTTCAGCTCGACATTGAAGCTGTTCAACAACTCCAATCGCTGACCTGGATCGGAAATGGCTAATGAATCTTACATATAGATTCATGAGAATGCCATTCCAAATAAATGGTTGTATAATGTGGCCTTCAATTTATAATAGGATTGCTTTCAAAATATGTGTGTCATAATAAGTAATAACTAATGTTTTCTTATGTAATGAGTATTGCGTACACTCCTATATATCTATAGATCTCCAGTTTGTTGTATTACATTCATTACTAGTGTATGATCCCTTGAAATTAGTTGTATCGTTCAATAAATTTGTCTTTGTATTTGGCTCTGTTTCTAATTAACCATTTTATTATTTTTAAATTCTAATAATGCATTAACTATACTATTTTAAAATTTTCACTTATTACTCATAGAGTGTATCACATTATTTCAAAACATAAGTAATTAATAGAGAAGGACTTAGTGAGAAGGACCATATTCATATTCTATATAAATAGTTTTTTTCTAAGATCCATATACTGTTATTAGGACGATAGTCAAGCCCCATTACTTATATAAAATGCACCTACCCAATAAGGTCATTGTTTCATCTTCTCCCTATTAGTATGAAGATCAAGAAGCATAATGTGTGGCAATTATGTCTTTAATTCGGTCCGCCCAGTCGAGTATGTGCTGAAAAGGGAATTTGGCCGCTCGTTGAAATACCTCGTGTTTGCCGAGCAGTCAAAATCGACTTTTTTCTTGTGCGGCGTTTGGCAGTGATTATTCACTTGGGTTGCATTACACTCCCAGACAAACTCCGTACCAGACTATTGATTTTGATGTTCATGAATTATTAATTGTTGAAAATCCTTCTACGGAAAGCTGATTTACATGAATGGTAAATTGGACGGTATGGCATTCTTCATTGGATCTATTTCACGGACCCAAAGGAACTTACTCCACGACCTAATTGTGATGACTAGAGCAGCATTATACGGTGGCCACGATTAGGCGTATTTAATCATGAAAACAGGACTTTCTCTTTCTAGTTTCTACTACTATCCTTGTCATCTCCGGCACGATCTTTAAATTGAGCCATACCAACATGGTTCAGGCCGGCCGTCATTTTCTTGATTTGCCGTCTTTTTTATTTTTTCTTTCTTGTATGGTGTTATTCTGGTTGTTTATGGTCCTGTCTTAATAAAAATAATGATCAATCAATTACTAGAGGAAATAACTATAGCAAGATGAAGCAAAAATAAATCAGTTTCTTAAATATTAGTTAGCAAGAGCATCTCCAATTAGTTTCACTATTTTTTCACCAAATCCCATTTTTTTTGGTGAAAAATAGGTTCATCTCCTATCCGTAGCATATCATTTTACTCTTTGTTCATTTTGAAAAAATGGTGTTTTTAGTCTCTAATGGGTTTCATCAAAATTTAGATCAAATATTAAAATAATAATATTCCACCATTTCATCACTTGTAGAAAATTAGATTTGATTTGGTCTCCCATGGCATTTCCCCATACATGCTCCAAAATTATAAACCTAATGTTAATCGTACTTTTTTTTATATTTTATTTCATAAATATTAATTATAGATCTAATGTTAAATAATAAATTTTTTTAACTATATAATTTAAAAATTATGTTATCAATTTTAAAAATTGTGTTTTCAATTTAAATATTGTGTCCTGTATTTCATCAATTAAAGTGTGTCTCGTTAATTATTATATTGTTGCTTGTTATATTTTATTAATAGCAATTAGCGTATTAGTTAAGTAAAGAAATGAGCTAATCAACACTGATAACAAAAAAATATACAAATTAATTAAAAATAAGTATATTTATATTATAAGAATTTATGTTTTTATTAATAATAACAAATGTATTTATATTTTAAAAACTAATTTAGTAATTAACACCAATATATTTATTAGGGGTGGTAAACGAGCCGAGCCGACTCGTGAGCTCAATGAGCCGGCTCGAGAGAAAATCAAACTCGAACTCGAGTTTTTCGAGCTCGAGCTTTAGCCATTTTTTTGTTGTTCGTGAGCTCACGAGCTGGTTCGTGAGCCTTATTATTATTATTATTATTATTATTATTATTATATATATATATATATATATATATATATATATATATATATATATATATATATGTATGTATGTATGTATATTAAAAAATAAAATAATTACAATTTATTGTTTATTTTGTAATTTTTTAAAATAATTTTTAAAAATAATAAAATAATAATTAAAAAATATTAAAAAAAAAACGACAAAATGAGCTTAGGCTCTAGCTCGAGCTCGACAAAATAGACTTGAGCTCGAGCTTGAGCCTACCAAAAGAGGCGAGCTCGGCTCGTGCATACCCCTAGTATTAGCGATAAATATGCTAATAAGTTGGCAATCACGTGCAATTAGTTAAATTCGTCATTTTATATGCTACTTAACAAAATAGTGTTAATTACAACAAATCCTATTTTCACCTCTATATTTGGTAGGAAAAATATGATTTGGTGGAAAAATAGGATTTGAGTATATGGTGATATGGGGGTTGCAACGGTGGAAGGCTAAAACCAAATCTTCATAATTTTATGTGTAATGGTGGTATAGGAATTTCGATTGGAAACTAAAAACACCTAAATTAGATGAAAAAATGCCGATATAGTGACCGGTCGGAGATGTCTAAGACTGCTATACATCCTAATTTGGGAGAGATAATGAGGGACTTCGACTCTGAGAATATCAATATAGAAAAGTAAAATCTGAAAATTCAAGTAACTAAAAGAAGGGCTCAGCTGGAGAAAGTTCCATCACCACAATTTATTGTACCCGTAAAGATGTTCTTGATTTTGTTTCTGGGATTTTCAAGAAAAAAAGAAAGAAATACCACTTGAGACTAGCGATCGCAATGCCTACGGGTTTGCCCGAATCTCAGACCTACAACCGATCCGTTTAGGATAGATTTGGGTAAGTTACATGTTTAGGGATTGGGTAATGAGTTTTAGTTTTTAGAATCGAATGGTTCTGAATCGGGTTACTAAGTGTACTACATGTAGCAACAAAATTCTTATCTGCGATTTAGACAAACAAGAAAAACTTGCACAAAAATAATTTTATTGAATTAAAATAAAATATATTGCGGGTTACAAACTCTAATTTAATCCTCTGATTCTTCTCTCAAGAATAATATGCGTTTGACTTTGAATTTCGGAGACGGGTCGTTGACTTGATCTTCTCTGGATTTGATTTGGATTTGAATAACGTCTTCCGAGGGTCTTGCGACTTGAATCTCGGATCGAACGTTGAACTTTGACGGATTTTGACTTGAAGATCTTGGAGTTCTTGATGGATTTGGCCCTTCAATCTTCCTTCAATCTTGATTTGACAGATTTTGACTTGAAGATCTTGGAGTTCTTGATGGATTTGGCCCTTCAATCTTCCTTCGATCTTGATTTGATGTTAATAACGTTAATTCGAGGGTTTAGCACCGTAATCTCGAATTAAACGCTTTAATGCCTTGATTTGATGAAGAATACCTTCGATTTGATGAAGAACGCCTTGAATTTGATGAAGAACGACTTGAATATTGTAGAGAGAATTTTCTCCTACGGTTTTCTTCTTCTTGACTTGTGTTTTGAATTATGTAGGGAGGATCCCTATTTATAGTGGTAGAATAAGAGTCCTACTTAAAGTCTTCTTGATGACGTGGCGCGATTTGATTGGCTCTCTTTAAATTGATATTTATCTCTTATAACTTGGAAGAGAAGAAATAATCCTATTGGTCAATAATTAATTGATAATTATCTCCATGACTTATTTTGCAAGATAAATTATAATCTTGGGATTCAATTTAATATAATATAAATTATATTAAATTTATGTGTCTACAAATGCCCCCTCGAGACTTGTTCACGGACAATGCGTCTTGGAGTGAATGAGTCTCGATAATTGCTTAACTTCGATTGCAGCTTGATCTAGCAAAGAACATACATCTTTTGAAATCATGACTGGACTTAGAGAGATTCTAAGTTGCCTACGTACCCTATAGAGGGATCAAGTCATAACGTAGTTCAAGATATATCCTTTTGAGGGATGTTATGCACAGTTTACACTCATGTGGACAAGGAGAAACATTTGCAGTTTAAGCTCGTGCTGAAGGAGCATTTGACTTGAATTTGTAGATAGTTTACGCTCGTATCAAGGAGTCTTGACTTGATTTCGATATATAGATAGTTTATGCTCGTATCAAGGAGTCTTGACTTGATTTAGATATATAGATAGTTTAGGCTCGTATCAAGGAGCCATGACTTGATTTGGATATGTAGATAGTTTATGCTCGTATCAAGGAGCCTTAATTTGACTTGGATATGTAGATAGTTTATGCTCGTATCAAGGAGCCTTGATTTGACTTGGATATGTAGATAGTTTATGCTCGTATCAAGGAGCCTTGACTTGACTTGGATATGTAGATAGTTTATGCTCGTATCAAGGAGCCTTGACTTGACTTGGATATATAGATAGTTTATGCTCGTATCAAGGAGCCTTGACTTGATTTGGATATATAGATAGTTTATGCTCGTATCGAGGAGCCTTGACTTGATTTAGATATATAGATAGTTTAGGCTCGTATCGAGGAGCCTTGACTTGATTTGAACTCGTAGACCTTTTAAACTCGTGTCAAGGAGTGTTTTATTTGTACATGTAGACTTTTTTAAACTCGTGTCAATGAGTATGTCATTTGATTCGGACATATAGACCTTTTAAACTCGTGTCAAGGAGTACTTCATTTGATTTGACTTGTCATGTTGCATAGGGTGTTGGTTCCTCAAAACACTTGCCCCCAACCTCATGATCTTCTTGTTCTTCTTCAACATGTCCTTCATTGAGCTGGTACAACTTTTGGAATGGTGGTTCTTCAATTTGATTTGCAAGTATGCTCAACTCCATATCATGTGCTCGAGTGGCCAACTCTTCAAAACTTTTAGGTTGAATTACTTGAAGGATATATCGGAGTCCCACCGGGCGTGCCAATTTGTAAACCACAAATTTTTCGAGTCTGCAAAATATAATAAATACGAGACAAGAAAAATAGGGAACAAATAAATTTATTAATCAAACGAAAGCGGATTACAAATCTCCGTGATTCCCCTGATTCTTCTCTCCTATTCTAATTTTGATTCAAGGGCTTAAAAGCTTGTTCTTGAATCGAACATATGATTTCCTATCACGAACATCTCGAATTTAAATATGTTATGAATTCGATGAATCGAATATATGATTTCCTATCACGAACATCTCGAATTCAAATATGTTATGAATTCGAGGAATCGAATATATGATTTCCTATCACGAGCATCTCGAATTCAAATATGTTATGAATTCGAGGCGGAGGCTCGAGACGTGAGCTTGAGAGCCCGATATGTGTCTGTGTGAGTCTGTTTTTTACATGCACCGAAAGCCCTCTTTTTATAGCCACGAGCTAGGGTTTCTTGATTTGCAGCATGGGCCGGACATTTTAAAGCCCAAATATATTATGAACTTTAATTTGAGATCTAATTAATAACTGATTTATTTTCGTTATTAATTAGTAATTTATCTCAAAATTTCGATGTCTACAAATGCCCCCACTTCTAGTCTCGGCGAAGAACATGTTGCATATTTGTGAGACGAGACTTGAAGTACTTCATTTGTTGGCTTCAAAATCCCTTCCCTCCATTTTTTGGGGGTTTATTCGGAATTTCCACCACTTTTGTGGACTTAATTGAGAAGTCCAGCATTTTTTGTTCTTCTTACTTGATCACGCTTCGTTTTCCTTTACTTTCGGATTTCAATCTGAAACGTCTACCATAGGGACTTAATTGCAATTTTTCCTTTAGGGTCCAATTGCAATGTTTTTTGTCTTCTCAATTTGCGATCATCCTTGCCTCCTTTGTCACCAAATGCTTGGCGGCACTAGTCATATTGCTTTGGCCTTCATTGCTTTGTTGGCATCCCACCGTGACCATGGACCTGGAGCATCCAACCACCGTGACCATGGACCTGGAGCATCCAATTCATGGTGGGCCTTCAAATCGGCTAACTTTGGAGTGGTGTTGGAGATATAGGAGTCGCAGAGTAGGCAATTGAAGCTAACTTCCGTGGATTGCCATGGACGGCCGGCGACGATGTGCAGACGATATTCAAATGCGAGACGGCGTCTTCTCCGCGTAGGTGGTACAGAGAATTATTGGCAGAGGCAAACCGTGGCCATGGTTGATGACGGCAGTGGGCGAGGCTTGACTGAAATCAGGAGGTGCGACACTTCCGATGGCGGCGGCATATTTGGACGAGTGGGGCTGTACCGGGGTAGAAAATGATAACATCGACGAGTGCTTTTGATGGTGACGTGGCGTTTGTCGGCGAGCATACCCCGACGGCCTCCTCAATTTGATCTGGTGGAAGGAATTATTGGTAGCAACTGTCAGTACCATGGCTGTTGTGGCTGCAAAAAAAAAGGAAACATTTTTTTTTTTTTTGAAATTTCATTCCATGGATTTACATGCCAAAGATTTGGTAACTTCCATTCAATCGGCAAGACTTGATAGATTGGAGAAGAAATTATATTCTTTCCATTTTGAAACAGAAATTTCCTCGGCCAATTACTTGTCTTTGCCCCCAAATAAATAAAGCATTATGCCTTTTCCTTTTTGTCAACCATATGCACGAGCACCAACGATTTCATGGTCGATTGAAGATTCTGTAGTCTATCTTCTAAATCATCATCGGTAACCACGGTTGTGAAGCGATTTGAACTTCAATATAGGAGAAAGAGATGAGGGGCGAAGACTGTCCCACTGGGCGTGCCAAAATTTGTAGCAACAAAATTCTTATCTCCGATTTAGACAAACAAGAAAAACTTGCACAAAAATAATTTTATTGAATTAAAATAAAATATATTGCGGGTTACAAACTCTAATTTAATCCTCTGATTCTTCTCTCAAGAATAATATGCGTTTGACTTTGAATTTCGGAGACGGGTCGTTGACTTGATCTTCTCCGGATTTGATTTGGATTTGAATAACGTCTTCCGAGGGTCTTGCCGGATCGAACGTTGAACTTTGACGGATTTTGACTTGAAGATCTTGGAGTTCTTGATGGATTTGGCCCTTCAATCTTCCTTCAATCTTGATTTGACAGATTTTGACTTGAAGATCTTGGAGTTCTTGATGGATTTGGCCCTTCAATCTTCCTTCGATCTTGATTTGATGTTAATAACGTTAATTCGAGGGTTTAGCACCGTGATCTCGAATTAAACGCTTTAACGCCTTGATTTGATGAAGAATACCTTCGATTTGATGAAGAACGCCTTGAATTTGATGAAGAACGACTTGAATATTGTAGAGAGAATTTTCTCCTACGGTTTTCTTCTTCTTGACTTGTGTTTTGAATTATGTAGGGAGGATCCCTATTTATAGTGGTAGAATAAGAGTCCTACTTAAAGTCTTCTTGATGACGTGGCGCGATTTGATTGGCTCTCTTTAAATTGATATTTATCTCTTATAACTTGGAAGAGAAGAAATAATCCTATTGGTCAATAATTAATTGATAATTATCTCCATGACTTATTTTGCAAGATAAATTATAATCTTGGGATTCAATTTAATATAATATAAATTATATTAAATTTATGTGTCGACACTACACAAAAAAAAAAAAAACGAATAACTTTACTGTTGAATAATTTTCCAAATGAATTGAATCAGCTAATACCAGTGGATTGAAAAATTGGACCAGGAAACAAAATCATCAACTATGTCTTTCGTGTTATGCTTAAAAGTATAATTAGATTTAATAACTTAGTTAACTTAATCAAAACTAAATTATCGACAACATACCAACGTAAAATGCCATCTATACATCTTGCATCGTAATTAAGCCCTTCTCCACTGCCTCGTTTTGGTCCTGTTTTATCACTCGAATTAGCAATTGAAAAATTAAGATACAAAAACAAATATAAACAATAAATTAAATATCGCATACAAACAATTAGTCTTGAAGGCCGACTTCCAATAGCTTGTGGCTCCGCCCATTTTTGCTTAGTTATCCCCAATAATCCCTTTCAATAACATGTCCAATAACATCTAAAAGGAAATAATTGTTATACACAAAATTTGAAATCTTTGGTATAAATTAATGAAGCACATAATTTAACAAAATGAAATTATCTATAAGCCATGATGGAAAAAGATGCAAATTAATTACCACACAATCAATAGGATGAAGAAGAAAATAAGACAAAAAATCTAAAGTCGGGTTACCAAAAGAAGAAGCCTTAGGTAGGATGAATAAATAAAATTCAAATGTTGCAGAAATTCCGTAGAACGATGTCAAAAATCCGCTAGGGATGAAAATCAGATTTATTTACCATTTTTTGTAAAAATCGAATCATATTTATTATGAACTATGAAGAGAAAACAAATTGCAAAATAGCT
Organism: Erythranthe guttata; assembly: GCF_056151865.1. Taxonomy (NCBI): domain Eukaryota; kingdom Viridiplantae; phylum Streptophyta; class Magnoliopsida; order Lamiales; family Phrymaceae; genus Erythranthe; species Erythranthe guttata. Next base: position 8,313,849 of record NC_142537.1, on the reverse strand, counting down.
AACCTTGTATGAAGTCACAAACGTTTTGTAGAAACGGGAAGAGATAAAATTCGGGTGGAGAAATTGAAAGGTGGGATATAAATAAGTAGAGAAAACACAAACATGTTGAAGTGGTAGAGAGAAGCTGAAAGTGTTAAGGGAAGTCTTTGAAAATCTTCCATCTTTGGAAATATGATAATTAGTATTTTATCATCAAAAAAATAATATTTAGTGTTGAGATGTTTGTGGCTGAAAATTAGGAGATAAAATAATATTAGGAGATTTAATTGTTTGTGCGTTTGAGATATTTATGGCTGAAAATATGAGTTATTGCGCTGGTTCGGGCATACAAAAATGATAAAAATCGAAAATAATATTTAGGAGATAAAAATTGAAAATAATATTTAGGAGATAAAAATTTGATGAAAATGGAAAATAGTATTTAAAATAATATTTAGGAGATAAAAATTTGATAAAAATCAAAAAGTAATATTTAGGAGATAAAAATCTGATAAAAATCAAAAATAATATTTAAAATAGTATTCAAGAGATAAAAAATTGATAAAAAAATGAAAATTATATTTAAAACAATGTTAATGAGATAGAAGTTGTTAAAATACGAAAATAATAATTAAAATAATATTTAAGAGGTAAACAATGATAAAAATCAAAAATATTATTTAAAATAATATTAATGAGATAAAAATCTGATCAGAATCGAAAATAATATTTAAAATAATATTTAGGAGATAAAATTTTGATAAAAATCGAAAATAATATTTAGGAGACAGAATTCTGATAAAAATCGAAAAATAATATTTAGGAGATAATTCTTTTATAAAATTCGAAGACAATATTTAAAATAATATTTAGGAGATATAAATTTGATCAAATTCTAAAATAATATTTAAAATAATGTTTAAAATAATATTTATGAGATAAAAGTATGATAAAGTTGAAAAATATTTAAAATAATATTTAGGAGATAAAAATGTGATAAAACTTAAAAATAATATTTAGGAGATAAAAATATGATAAAAATTAAAAATAACATAATATTTAGGAGATAAATATTTGATCAAAATCGAAAATAATATTTCAAATAATATTTAGAAGATAAAAATTTGACAAAAATCGAAAATAATATTTAGGAGACAAAAACTGATAAAAATCGAAAAATAATATTTAGGAAATAATTTTTTTATAAAACTCAAAAAAAATATTTAAAATAATATTTAGGAGATATAAATGTGATAAAATTCGAAAATAAAATTTAAAATAATATCTCGGATATAAAAATTTGATAAAAATCGAAAATAATATTTAAAATAATATTTAGGAGATAAAAATCTAATAAAAATCGAAAATAATATTTAGGAGATAAAAATCTGCTAAAAATCGAAAATGACATTTAAAATTAAATTTAGGAGATATAAATTTGATAAAATTCAAAAATAATAATTAAAATTATATTTGGAAGATAAAAAATTGATAAAAATCGAAAATAATATTTAAAATAATATTTAGGAGATAAAAATCGGGTACAAATCGAAAATAATATTTAAGTGATATAATATATCTGATGAAATTTGAAAATAATATTTAAAATAATATTTAGAAGATAAATTTGATAAAAATCGAAAATAATAATTTATTTTTTACAAATATGATATTAGGGTTTCTTAGGGTTGCTCTAGCGTTTCTTTCTTTTATATATAAGATAAATATATATTAACATTATCTTATATCTTATCTTATTAACAAAAGAAAGGTTCCTAGAGAAACCCTAGAAAACCCTAAGGTCAATTTTTCCCGCTCATTTGGAGGATATCTTATAATGGAATTAAATTTAATTTTTTAATCCAATTTTTTCTCATATTATTAAATTTCGTATAATCTAATAATTAAACACCTAATTAAGAGCCCGTTTGGCTAAGCTTATTTAAAACATCTTATAAGCTCCTACATCTGATAAGATGTTTTAGGAGCTGATAAGCTGTTAGATCTTATTTTAAAAATTATTTTTTAAGGTGTTTGGATATTAGCTTATAAGTTACTTTTTGTTTTTATAAGTTGTTCAGGTGTTTGGAAATAAAAGGTCTGTTTATTGCTATAATGACAAAAAAGTACATGATGCCAGTATAATTGTTAAACTTATTTGACTCAAATACTTTTGTTCCTAAAATATTATTATAATATTTATAAATTATTTTTTCAAATAATAATAATAATAATATTAAGTTATATAATAATATAAAATAAAAGTTGTAAAAGAAATATAATTTTTTTTTTAGATGAAAGAAATATAATTTTTTTTTAGATGAAAGAAATATAATTTATTATGGAGATAATAAGAATATTCGTGTATTTTTATATACATATAAAATATAAATAGAGAATATTTTTTTTACAATTATTATGATAATTACGATAATTATATTTAACTAATTATTAATCTTGATTACAAGAATACGTTGTTTTGATAAAATATAAATATTATTAGTATTCATGTAATATAATAAAATATTTGAGGGTAATTTTGTATTTTAAGTGTTTTAGTAAATAAGCAAATAAGATCTTAAAGAAAAAAGGTGGGGTAGAGGTACTTTTTTAAAAACATCTTATAAGCTCCCTAACAGCTTATTTTTTGAAAAAATAAGATCTTTTGCAATTTTTTTACCAAACACCTTTTAACAACTTATAAGCTCCTAAACATCTTATAAGATGTTTTTAGGAGCTTATAAGCTTAGCCAAACGGGCTCTAAATATTAATTTCTACTAATTCTTTAACTAATCTCCTAAATATTGGCATAATTCTGAATTAATTTTCCGTATAATCTAATAATTAAACACATAATTAAATATTAATTTCTACTAATCCTTTAACTAATCTCCTAAATATTTAATTTTCTAATCCGATTTTTTTCATATTATTAAATTTCGTATAATCTAATAATTAAACACGTAATTAAATATTAATTTCTACTAATTCTTTAACTAATCTCCTAAATATTGGCATAATTCTAATCCAATTTTTTTCATATTATTAAATTTCGTATAGGAGGATATCTTATAATGGAATTAAATTTAATTTTTTAATCCAATTTTTTCTCATATTATTAAATTTCGTATAATCTAATAATTAAACACCTAATTAAATATTAATTTCTACTAACTCTTTAACTAATCTCCTAAATATTGGCATAATTCTAAATTAATTTTCCCTATAATCTAATAATTAAACACGTAGTTAAATAGCACAAGTCTAGATTAGTTTTCTAATACTATTTTTTCATATTTTATTAAATTTCATATAATCTAATATTTAAACACCTAATTAAATATTAGTTTCTACCAATCCTTTAACTAATCTCCTAAATATTGGCATAATTCTAAATTAATTTTCTAATACTATTTTTTCATATTTTATTAAATTTCATATAATCTGATATTTAAACACGCTAATCATTTAACTAATCTCCTAAATATTGGCACAAGTCTAAATTAATTTTCTAATACTATTTTTTCATATTTTATTAAATTTCATATAATTTGATATTTAAACACGTAATTAAATATTAATTTTTACTATTCCTTCAACTAATCTCCTAAATATTGGCATAAATCCACACCTTTTAAATGACACGGTTCCTCTATTTTCTTATCACACGTTTCCCAAAAGACTTATAGGGAACAATAATCTAATATATATATGTATATCTTAGAAGATCCGTAGATATCTTTTAGGTTTTCCCCACAAACTCTTTATAAGCACTCTTTATAAGTATATTTCTCTCTGTATCTCTCTCCATCTCTCCCTGTATTTGCTGCTCCAACACCTCAGGTAAAAAAAAGCCATGTTCTTTTACGTTCCCTTGCTTTGGTCCCTGTTATTTAATCTATTTTCACTTGTTTCGGTCTCAGTTCGTTTGCCCAATTTCACCGAAAACTTAAATATCCTGATTTTTGTTTCATTGAAGGATTGAAGGATTTTTATTCATTGAAGCAGTTATGGCTCCACGAAATTCAACTACACAGGTTTCATTGCTTCATGAAATTGATACAAACACTATTAATTGGAAGATCATTGTACGGGTAATTCGTCTATGGTTAGTGCCAGATAGGTGGAGAAAAACAGAAACGGGTAGCATTGAAATGGTTTTTTTGGATGAGAAGGTGATGTTTTTATTTTTTCGGATTCTTTTCTATTTATTTATTTTTATTTTTGTTTTATATTCCCTATATGTAGGAGCTAACTATTTTATTGATTTTGTAACAGGGTATGCGTATTCATGCTACCATAAAAAAAAATCTCATTATGAAATTTAAGGAATTGGTGAAAGAAGGCGAAACTTATATGTTTCAAAATTTCTTGGTGGGTGATTCAAATTTACCATTTAGAGTATCTACGTACAGATTTAAGCTCAATTTTGTCGGAATGACTGTAGTTACTAATTTAGTAGCCGAATATATTCCGACAACCAACTTCAAGTTCGTTTCTTTCGACACAATAAAGAAGAATGTGGATGAATATTTACTATTTGGTACGCAATTGTTTCATATAACTTAGTTTGGTAAATGTTTGTTCTGTCTTACCATTAATCACTAATATATTTGTGTCGTCTGTATCACAAGGGTTATGTAGAAATCCTCAGTAATCAAAATAATGTTGCAATTTGATTCAGTATATAACTCTGGTACATTTGATTTAGTTTATTTATTTGTACAAATGTAATTGGCCATGTGGTAGAGAATGGGCATATAAAGGAGATCACTACAAAAGTAGAGAAAAACAAACTTTTGGATGTTATTCTGCAAGATTTAGAGTAATTTAAATATTATATTTTTTTTTTACAATTTTTATATGGATTTATTCTTATAATATTTTTAGTAATTTATTTTACATTACAGAAAAAATACTATTAAATGTACTTTATGGGACGCATTTGCTGAACAAATTGATGCATATGTAACGAATGTTGACCAAAATGGACCTACTGTGGTCATACTTCAGTGTTTCATGGCTAAAACTTATTGTGGTGCGTGTTAATATTTACATACCCTAATATTGATGCATATTTAGGAATTTGTTAAAATATTGATGCATATTTTTGTATATTATTTCACCTAAAATCATACTTAGGAAGCACGAGTTTGTCAAATGTTCGACATGGATCACAACTACTGATCGAACCGAATTTGAAAGAAGTTTTAGACTACAGGTATATGTACTAACATTTGATCATTCAACTTTTAATATATATATATAACCTTGAGTATAATAATTCGTTATATATTTTAATACCTGTAAATTTTACAGGCTTGCATTGAGCGAAGAAGTCTATGTCCCATCAGTTAGTCAATTATCGTCCCAACTTTCTTTGCCTCGATCGTACGCTCCACTCCAGGCAGATAGAATGACCATAGATGAGTGCGTTGGGAGTACAAAGGTACGTTGATTTGTCGAACATATATCTGATATATTTTTAATTAAACAAATATAATGCTTAAGAATCGATTGTTGTATATATATATTGTTGGTATGTGTTGGATCCGTACAGGCGAAAATTCTGGAAATCGAGTCGGCAGCTAATTGGTGGTATGTTTCATGTAAAAATTGTGTGAGGAAGGACGAACCTGTCTCAAAGAAATATTGGTGCGAAGAGTATGACGGGTTTGTTCCTGCTGTACCAAGGTAATTATACTTTGATTTGGTAATATTTTACGAAAACCATCATTCCTCTTGGTATTCGAAATTTGTATATAAAATATATACTTTTGTACAGGTTCAGAGTTCAAGTGAGTGCCATTGATAGTACTGGATCGACTTCATTCGTAATGTTTGATCGTATTGTCATGCAATTAATTGGAAAAAGTGCTTCAGAACTCCTAGGTGGTGCATCAAACAAGGTATTGTTGATGTAATAAGTTATGTACATTTAAATCCACATTAGGCTAATAACCATTTTATTTTTTTGTAGGGAAACCATAATTAAGGATGTCTTGCAGAAATTAATGCTTTGATTGATAAGGAAATTCTATTCCAAATAGAAATCAGTTCCCGAAATATTAAGTATTGGGGATGGCACCATAGGTGATCCGAATGACGGGGTGGTCAGCATTGAAATCCCTGGTGACTTACTCATAAAAGAGTCAGCTGATCCACTTGCTTCAATTGTAAATGAGACATACCCATCATTTTTAGAGAATATGGATGATATCAGTTATTTGCAACACAGGGCCATACTGGCTCCGACAAATGAGATTGTTGACGTGGTAAACGATTACATGCTATCATTGGTTCCTATGGAAATGAAGACATATCTCAGTTTTGATAGTACATGTTCAGCAAACGGAAGCATTGACATACCTGATGATATTCATACGCCCGAGTTTTTGAATACCGTTAATTCTTCTGGTCTTCCAACGGTCATGTTGTTGAGAAATATAGACAAATCTTCAGGTTTGTGCAATGGCAACCGACTGTCAATCACAAGATTAGGAAATCGAGTCTTGGAAGCGAAAATTATATCAGGAACCAACATTGGTCATAAGGTGTTTATTCCACGATTGACTCTAACGTCATCCGATAACAGGATTCCTTTTAAATTCCAGCGTCGACAATTTCCTATCACTCTTTCGTTTGCAATGACGGTAAATAAAAGTCAAGGCCAATCTCTTCAACACGTGGGTATATATCATCAGAAACCAGTGTTTTCACATGGACAATTATATGTTGCTATCTCAAGAGTTACGAGTCGAAGAGGCTTGAAGATACTTATTTGTAACAACGACGTGAACACCTCAAATACTACTACAAACGTCGTTTATAAAGAAGTTTTCCAAAATCTGAACTAAGTAAGTTATTTATATATTTGGTTAAATTTATATATGGATTTTTTGTCTTCAAAGTTTTATAAATGAGCTTTGTAACATTTATGTTCAATTTATAAAAAAGTTCTTTTTTCTTTCATTTTGTCCTACAGTGCAGGTGACATATGGTCAAGAGTTGAAAACAACTACTCTGTTGGTGGCCGGATTAATTCTTTGGTGGATAGAGTTTTATTAAATTTTCCAGTAAAATATTCAATATATAGTTTTTATTAGATTTTTCAGTTAAATATTCAATACATTTTTATTTCTGTTTTTTTTAATGATTGTTATGTTTGTTTGTTCAATCCCGTGCATCGCACGGGTCAAGTTACTAGTATATAAAAGAAAGAAACGCTGGGCAACTCTAGAAAAACCCTAATGGTATTTTTGTAATTATTTAATTTTAATGTTTTTAATACTACTATTTTTTAACTCTAATTTTTAACAATTATCAATATTGAAATTAACCCGTGAAGAATCCTACCATAATGACACTTCTGTAATTATTTATTTTTAATATTTTTCTCTACTAATTTTCTAACTATAATTTCAACGATTATTAATCTCCTATTTTTCATCAATATATCTCAAATGTTATGAGATAATTAAATTGATATTTTTTCATTTTTGTAATCATATCCCGTGCATCGCACGGGGAAAAATGCTAGTTAGTAAAAAAAGAAAAACATATTATCTAGTCATATTCATGTAAAATGTATAATATATTAGTATCAAATGATTTATTCTGCAATTTTTTTAATATAAATCCAAATTTTATGAATTAAAATACAAAATTTCGGAAACACCACCAATCATTCAATTATAATAATGGGAAATTTTAAATTAAATTTAACTAAATTCAAATGAAATTAATTACTATTAACATTAAAATTCAAAAATAAATATATTTAGAGTTTCCAAGAAAGTTGATATATTTAGAAAATTTTACTTATGGTAGGATATAAATATATAAATAAAATAATAAAATATTTTTAATTACCTATAATTCTGAAAAATGATGACATGTTTTTTGATGATTTATTTTCAACCAACAATTTGCCACATATGATGTATACATGTCACCAGTTGAAATTGTCAAATATCAAGCAATTAAGGGTAGAATTCAACTTTTATATATTGTATAGATGAGTCATGAGTGGCTTGGCTTTAAAATATTAAAATTTACATGTCTATAGTATTTTTATTATGTGGATATATATTTTTTATTATTTTTAATAGTTGGTTAAATAACTTACGATACGATACGATACGATATAGGGAGAAAAACGATACGCCGATATTTTCCGAGTTGATAACCATGTTAGAGAGAACAATTAGTTTTCTTGTACCAAAAGGCGAAATTCCTCACTTCCAGAGCCCAAATCTCTTGGCCCGATAAGTATTTGATGGAGGAGAGGTAGGTGAAATTAACCGAAAAAAATTAAATATATGGGCTATACAATATTGTCCAGTTTTTGAAACTTCATTTCATTTTGTTTTGATAAAAGAAGTTTTATGGAAATAGTGAAGAAATAAATTATGTTTGTTTGTATTGAGAGAATGTATTTTGAAAGAAATAGTATTGTTTGTTGGTATTTTAGTGAAAATATTTATCATTATAGTGGTCAAATTATGACGGAAACATAAAAAACAACTTATGAAATTATTTTTCCGAAATATTAGAAGTTAAATTTCAAAGCTTAAAATAAGAACATTTTTATTTTGCAGAAGACATTACAAATTAGGCCGAACTTTGTTCGGAAACTTTCGAAAATGTAAGTATGAGCAATTGATTTGACCGCATGCATGAACTTGAAGCTCTAGATATTTATTATGGGAATGACTATAACAAATCCCAAATTTTTCTCACTTCAATACCAAAAAAATAAAAATTGAATAATAAATAAGTAATAACATAAATATCCTTAATGAAAATAAATACCATACAAATATTTTTTTTTGAAGGGAAAATAATAATATTATTAGGCATAATGTGCCAAATGAGAGGGAAGGGAAGACCCTTCAGTGCAAGATGAATTGTTCATCTTAGCAATAGCATTGGCTAGTTTATTGCCAGAGCGTTTCACAAAATCAAATGAAACAAAACTAAACGAAGAAGAGAGAAAAAGACAATCTTCGATGAGAGCTCCAAATGAGGCTGTGGTGGTGATACCGTTTTGGAGGGCCTCGATAATTTGAATGCAGTCTCCTTCAAGAATGATTGATCTCCATCCAGCTTCCTTGGCCTTTCTAAGCGCCTCCAATGCCGCCCTTGCTTCACCCTCCACTGGTTTGGGTCGTCCCGGTAGACGTGCCAAATGCCACCATATGCAACTACCGCGCCAGTCCCGAACGACAACGGCAATGGTGAAAAAATCCATACCCACCGGAAAGGCCGCGTCAAAGTTGATTTTCACCTTGCCTGGAGGCGGGGGTTTCCACTCCGTCGGATGTTCTTCAGTCTTGAGAATAGTGGTCGGCACATTTGCTTCTCGGTAGAGAGAGAGTAGCGACATACTCCGAACAATAATATCCACCGGTTCGAGCAGCTTTTCCCCATGCATCTCGTTGTTTCTATTGTTCCAAGCCTGCCAAGCTACGACAATGGCCAACTGTAGAGTGTTCGGTGGGAGTGTATGCATAATGGACTCCAACCAAGCACCGAAATTGGCTACCTGGTCCAGGTGAAATTCCGCAAAAGGGCTATTTGACCAGACTTTGTCCATGCCACGACACTCTTGAATGATATGTAATGTGTTCTCGTACACATTGCATCGGGGGCAGAACGGAGAGTCTGCAATTTTTCTTCGAAATAACTCGGCTTTCGTAGGAAGAATATTCCAGCATGCTCTCCAAAGAAAAATTCGGATCTTTGGTGGGACATTCAACCCCCATATTCGCTTCCAATTAAGGTTGGATGATCCCCTGTCCGAGGCCACATCAGCGTCTTTACTCCCCCTCCCATAAGTAGTGTTCTCCAAAATTTTCCGATAGCAAGAATTAACCGTAAACTTGCCGTGTGGTGTGAAGTGCCAAATGGGCCTGTCCGATGCATAGCTTCCTCCAATCGGGACGGCCAATATTCTCTGTATGTCCACCTGCCAAAACACCTCATTGATGATTCCATGATTCCACGTGCGAGAGATAGGGTCAATTAGGTCTTCTACGCTATTCGGGAATGGGTCGTGAACTGATCTTCTTGTGATAATCCTTCGGCTGCCCTCGTCAACCAGCCAACTATCTCCCCAAATGGAAGTGCTCTTGTCGTCTCCTATACGTTGTCTCATTCCCGCTTTCAAGTGTGGTCGAGCTAGAAGGATGCTCCTCCAAGTGGCCGATGGACGGGAGCCCAAATCCGCTGAAAGGAAATCCTCATTCGGAAAGTATTTAGCCTTAAGAATTTTTGTCAAGAGGAGATCCGGACAGGTTGCTATTCTCCAAGCCTGTTTCGCAAGTAAGGCTAAGTTGAAGCTTTTCATTTCTCTAAACCCAATGCCACCAAATCCTTTAGGTCGACTCAAGTACTTCCATGCTGTCCACGTCATCCCTCTGGAAGTCCGGTTGCCCCACCAATATCGTTGAATAACTGATTCGATCTCCTTTAGCAAGCCGTTTGGGAGCATGAAACAACTCATGATATACGTGGGTATTGATTGGAGCACTGACTTGATAAGTACCTCTTTCCCAGCACGAGATAACAACTTCTCTCCCCAGCCTTTTATCTTCGTCCAAATTCGATCACGGATGAACCCGAAGACCTCTTTTTTAGTTCGTCCCATTGTAGCTGGCATCCCCAAGTATCTGTCATGCTGGTCCACGATCTTAAATCCAAGGATGGAATGGATTGAATCTCGTGTAGAAGTAGGGGTGGAGGGGCTGAATTTCATCGTCGATTTCTCAAGATTTACGACTTGTCCAGATGTTCTCGCATATAGTTCCAAGATAGAACGAAGGGTCGTAGCATCCGAGTCCGTAGCTTCACAGAAAAAGAGAGTGTCGTCGGCAAAACAAAGATTAGCCATGGCCGGTGCAGAAGGAGATACTCGAATTCCGTGTAGATGCCCTTCATAAACAGCCTTTTGAACCATAGCAATGAGCGCCTCTGCACAACAAATAAAAAGATAGGGCGATAGTGGGTCGCCTTGACGCAGTCCTCTAGATGGTTTGATCGATCCAAACTGTTTCCATTGAAAATAAATGCATAAGAAACAGAAGAAATACAGAGCATCACGAGGTCAATAAAAGAAGTGGGGAAGCCGAAGCGAGAAAGAATATTTTTCACGAATGTCCATTCGATCCGATCGTAGGCTTTACTAATATCTAGTTTAATCGCCATATAATTATTACGACTACTAGAGTGTAATTTGATAAAGTGGTTAAGTTCAAAAGCAACAAGGACATTGTCCGTTATAAGTCGGTTAGGAACAAACGCAGATTGGGTTGGAGAAATCAAGTCATTCAGCACTATTTTCAGCCGATTAGCAATTACTTTAGACCCAATTTTATAAATAACATTGCATACGCTGATTGGTCTGTAATCAGTAATCCCTCAAACCTATCTTCTTCTTCACAAATCCCTCAACCTCTTCCTTCTTCTTCCTCACAACAAACCCTTCTAAAAAATCTCAAAACTAAAGAAATTAAAATTTCACAAAACTTATAAAATGAAGTTATAAGACAATAATATGGTAGTATATATGGAAGGAGAACACATTAAGCTAAGTATCGATGTCTTTTTTGAGCTTCGAAGTCGATTTTGAAGTTTTTTTTTTTGAAACTCGCCGGCAATTTTCGACACATATGGGTCGATTTTTGGGTTAATTTTCGACACCAACGTGTCGAAAAATATATTTAGAAAAAAAAATAAAAAAATCGAAACATACCTGTCGAAATTTCTCCCAATTTCGACAGGTATGTGTCGAAAAAACACAAAAAAAAAAAGAAAAATTACCAACAGTGTTTTTTCGACACATACTTACGAAATTGGGAGAAATTTCGACAGGTATGTGTCGATTTTTTTTTTTTTTTATTTTTTTTATGTTTCGACACGTTGGTGTCGAAAATTGACCAAAAAATCGACCTGTATGTGTTGAAAATTGACGGCGGGTTTCAAAAAAAAAACTTCAAAATCGACTTCGAAGATAAAAAAAAAACATGGATACATACCTTAATGGGTTCTCTTTCCATATATACTACCATATTATTGTCTTATAGCTTCATTTTATAAGTTTTGTGAGGTTTTGATTTTTTGAATTTGGAGATGTTTTGGAAGATTTAAGAAGATGAATAATATAGGGTTTAAGGGATTTGAGTTTGGGGAGAAGAAGAGAGGATTTGTTTTTCTTTTTTTCCTTGGTATTGAAGTGAGAAATAAAAAAATTGTTTGTCTAAATTGTATTTTGGTTGATGAAGGGTGTTTTTGTACTTTGCTAACAATTTTTATTTATTTATAGTTTTAAACTAAGAAAAAATTGTAAAAACTTCTATAAAAAAGTTGGTTTTCAACTTCGAGGTATTGAAGTGAGAAAAAAATGGGATTTGTTTTAGTGGCCCCATTTATTATTGGCATACTGATTATGTTAACGAAATTTTAAATCGGAACCCCCATTCCGCAAGCTCCTGAATGTGACACAAGAATTTACTTAATACAACTTCATCATCTAGTGAAATAAGGAATCAGACCACAGATAAATTATCAAAACCTTAAATCAAATATTTATGCATGAATACTTTAAAAAAAATTATTATTGTAATCAGTTTTTTCTAATTTATAATAGGGGATTATTTGTCAAAAGCCCGCCATTACACAAGTCTAATTACAATAGGTCCAATTATTTTAGAACTTTTTGAGAAAAATTCATTTTAGCATTAAATAATAAATTATCACTATTATACCCCTAACTTAAAAGTAACGTATGTTTTATGATTAGAAGTAAAAAAAAAATAAAAAAAAAAATTGTAATATCTTTTCCAATTATATCGTAACAACACATCCTCATATAATCCCACGATTGCGTCCCTTAATTACAGAGAAACCGTTTCAAAGTAATCTGTATTATTTCCACACATTTACTGATCCGATTGTAGGAGCAGAAAGTTTCGTCTCAACAAAATACAAAGTGGTTTGGTTTTCGTGCTTTTACGCAAACTCTGTAAGTGCATAATAGTCATTTTTTTTTTTTTTTTTTTTTTTTTGTGTGTGTGTTCGAAATTATGTTAATATGAATGCAACTACTTTTTCCCGGCCATTGTTATGTGGTTGTTAGCATATAGCCGAACGAACCTTTCAAAATACAGAGTGGTGTTCACAAATAATAGCCGATACCCATAATATTCATGGTTTTTTATTTTGTGCGAAATTATATTAATATGAATGCAACTGCTTTTTCCACGATATTGTTATGTGGTTGTTACATATAGCCGATCGAACCTTTTTAAAATACATAGTGGTTTTCACACATAATAGCCGATCCCCATAATAGTCATGGTTTTTTCTGGGTTCGAAATTATGTTAATATGAATGCAATTACGTAGCAAAATAACAGTGGTTTTCAATAAAATACAGAGTGATTTCCAGATTTCACCATTTATGGGTACAATTGTGCATTTACGTAGCAAAATCCCGTGGTTTTCAACAAAATACAGAGTGGTTTTCGCGTCAACAAGATATAGAGTCTAATTATGCAGTAAGATCGTTTCAATAAAATACAGAGTGGTTTTCGTGCTTTTCCGCAAACCATGTTAGTACGTAATAGTCATGGGTTTTTCACTTTTCGAAATAATGTTAATATGAATGCACATGAGTTTTTCTCCCCAATTGTTATGTTGTTGTAGCATATAGTCAATTGATGTGGCAAATAAACGGTATACCATGTGTGCATGATGCCACAATTATATTCACCATTTGGGTGGTGCATACCAACACATCGATCACTGTTTTCATAAATCGCCATTCATCCAAAGCTATTCACCGGCGATAAACCCGTTTGTGCAGCCGACGACAAATGATGTAACTGCAGTGATAAACCCACCTGAACATCAGACTCGCAGCGGGAGGCCAAAGAGAAAGAGGATCTCAAGTAGGGGTGAATTGATCCACGTACTATTAGGTGTAGCAAATGTAGGGGGATGGGCAAACATAACAAGAACTCTTGCAAAATGGTCGCATAATGATCGATGCGTCGTCTCTTATATTTTTTGTTTCTACTTTTCGTTTATATGTATTAATAATTACGTTAATACGACGCCGTTTAGTTTGCGTTTTGTGATTTAATAATGCAGTTTCAAATTTTGTCCCCATGAGGCACACTCTGCTAATTTGTAATTTGTTTTCATGGAAAACAAATATCATTTTATATCACTATATATTTTATATTTCAGTTGGCATGTCAGAACATATGTAAAGTTGTTATTACATATTAAATGGATTATAACACATAAATTATTATTAATTCAAACTTTTGTAGTTTTTTAGTTCCTTACTTTCATAAAACAAAAAATCTCTAGTTTATACCTAGTTAATAATGTGTTATCAACTATTAGTGATCAGTGATTAGTTTACATTACAAACTGTAATTTTTTTTACGTGTATACATTAGTATGAAGTCACGAAAAGATTGTAAACCATTATTCGTTAAAAATTCATAGTGAACCACAAATTCATGCAATCTGTCTTCTAAGGAATGATATGACAAAATGATAGAGCGGTGTTTTCCGCAGGCAGTCTAAATGTGGTTGTCGTAGAGGCATGTCACGGAAGAAGGTGACAGTTTTGCACAATCCACCACCGTATTGTCGCGTCCATGTCATTTCTTGTCAGATGGTTTGTCCCAATTTCTTGATAAAATCTACGTAAACAAGTTTAAATATCGTTGGTTAGTTATTGATTGACAACCACATCTCAGTATACAAACAACTGAATATATATTGTAATATATATTCATACACCCCAACACTAATTAAAATTAATACAAACACCAAAACAATACAGTGATGAAAACTGTTTAATAACCAATACAACACATAACATTAAATGATTTTGGATAACACAATACAAAATAAAAAATAAAAGCATTCTTGCACAATTCAAAACAACTTAATTCAAAACACACACAATTTTTTTAAATTCTGAAGAAAAAAAAAGGAACCACACGACATTTGTATCAACTGCACATGCATAATTCATAACCACGTGACATTTAATTTCAAACCCACATAATTAATTTAGGCACAAATCACAACAACATACCTGAAGACCCAAAATAAGAGATACAACACAGACCATTAAGTGGTTTCAAATAACAACACAAACAAAATAACATGATTATAATATGTGCAGACTTTAGAGATATGTAATTCACAACCACCTACAACTTTTTTTTCGGTTTCAAAAAGTCAGCACCCACATAACCTACTTAGCACAGTAACAATAATGAAAGCCACTTAAGATAATACCACTGAACAAAGTGAGGACATGTACATAATTAACACCTCGTAAACAAAACCACATATCTTTTGTGTGGTTTAAAAACCAACCCATAAACTCAGAGGAAAAATTAGCATGTAAAGATCATAAATGAAAACCACTTAATTCACTACCACTAAGCTGTTGGATAAATATAACAATCTACATAAATAATTAAATAAGAGTTACACTTACTTGGAGTAGAAATTAACCGTAAATTTGAAGAACGGAAAATCGACTGAGGCTTGCAAAAGCAATGTCCTTAAAACAATATTTCTGGGTTGTCTACGGTGCAACAGTCACTCCCGGTAGTCTCCCAAGATACAACAGTCCGATACTTCGATATTTGCACAAATTCGAAGCCCACGGCGAACTAGAAATGTAGAAACGAAATTTTTACAGAAGAGTTGTAGGAAGAAAATCACAAACGTCTTATTATCTCTTGTACAAAACTGATCAGGTTTTGTCTTATTTATATATATTTAAGAGTCCTTTTGTGAATGGATATGTTGTTTTGAAACGAGTTATTTCATAAATAGATGTGTTGTTTGGAAAGAAACCCATTCATTCCAAACATACACCTATTTGAAATACTCTAATTATTTTATTCAATTAAAAATTCCAACAATCCCCCACATGAATAAAATTATTCTTCCAACCTCATCTCATGAGACCATATTGTCAAAAAATTCTTTTAGGAATAGTACGGCATCGGGATAGGTGAAATATTTCATCTTGAACCTTCCTTAGTTAAAGTTTATCGGATTTACTTAGCCAATCAGTGAATTATTTCATCTTGAACTGTCGGCTGTTTGTGTAAACCAAGACAATAAACTTAACAATGTACTAAACACACGTGTTTCAAGTTCTCGGTTGTGTTCATTTTCGGCCCTGAACATTCTCGGGTTCTGCGAGTGCTTTAGAGAATTTAAGCCTTTAGAAGAATTCTCAACGAGCCGACCCAACTCACACTAACATAGATGACCGCATCTATAAAGAGTATCCTAATGTACCCCACTTGTACTTGACAAGATATGGACGTCATTAAAAGCAGTAGCTTAACCTTTTTGAACGTCGTAGGTTGCACTTATTGCATCATAGGAATAAGATGGAGTTAAAACTCCTAAGTGCTACGATTGTTTAAGTTACACAACTGGTTGTCCTATTGAACTTGGTCCGTGGGAT
The DNA here is from genome assembly GCF_056151865.1 of Erythranthe guttata. NCBI lineage: Eukaryota > Viridiplantae > Streptophyta > Magnoliopsida > Lamiales > Phrymaceae > Erythranthe > Erythranthe guttata. The sequence continues at coordinate 8,297,348 of NC_142537.1, read as the reverse complement.
CTCCAGTCGCCAAGTTAGGTTTTCGTATAAGGTAACTTAGTTATTTATGCCTTAAACTTATTCTCCTCGATGCACATTTAACTCTCTCGCTAGATAAACCTTTATTAAATGGATCCGCTCGGTTATCTATGGATTTCACAAAATCAATGAAAATTATTCCATTAGAAAGTAAATGCCTCACGGTATTATGTCTACGACGAATATGTCTAGACTTACATTTTAAATTTATAAGCTCTAGGCATGCATCGGTGATTGATTATCTTTAAATCGAAAATCCAATTTCATAAGTATATCCCTCAAAGACATACAAACATATTTAACTTATAGTTAAACACCCCACATTTTGAGATATTTGTAGTTAACTTTGTACCATTCCATAGACTCCTTAGGATAGATATCATTTTTCTTGTGTGGAATTACACTTAATACGTGATTAGACATACAAGAATTCCCCCCACAAGTTCTCCGGTAAACTTGAAACGAAAGCATACGAAGCATTCTCATTAATAGCTTCATTTTTGCCGGTAACAACCACATTAACCTTAACTAGGTCATTACACAAATAGTCTTATGTGTGCCTTCTCATTGAATTGAAGATCACACAATAAAGCAACCCCATAATTTGCCACTTTGCAAAATAAATACTCTTGAACTTGTTCAAGTTTTTTTTTTTTTTTGCTATATCATCACCTTTAAAGGTGTCACAATTTGAGACCATATACAAGATACTTCAACATATTTAAAATACTCAATTATTTAAACAAATGAATCACATGCTGGTTACAATAATTTGAGTAACATACACAGATTTCAAAAAACAGGCGCAATCACATGCAAATGTCTGCCCAAATAAAATTAGAAACAAACGTATTTTTAATACAGCAAAACAACCAACGGTTACAAAGTCAGAACGCACATCACAAATTCAAATTTTTGCCAACATATTTTTTCCGATTGTCGAGAATACATACTCAAATAAATAAAATCAGAATTATATGATACAAAACAAAATTGTTTTTTCATCTTCACATATGTAATTGGTTGATTACAACAGAAAACCATTTCAATATAAAATGTATGAACGTATATATATTTCTTTTAATGGAAAAACAGATGTACCGCACTGGTTTTCCAGATACTAGAAAAGATTTAACAAAACTTTTGTACAAAACACACCAAATCCATGCGGACTTTATAAAACCAAAGAGCATGGTGAATATAGAAAAATCAGATTTACGTAAATCTTATATAAATTCAATAACTTCACACAGATATATTGAAAATTATAATTAGTTTTCCGCATACGTTACCAACTGTAAATAGCCAAATTATGTGTACAATGTTCACAAAGAGACACATAGTTTTGTAAATAGACATTTATGTAAAACTAGAGTCGGTTTGTTTTCCTCAAACTCGAACTGACTTTTTTTTCCTTTTTTTTTTTTTTTTTTTTTTGTGTGTGTTAAAACCATAACTAGATGACACAACAAATACTTAAACAAAATAATTAATGATTATCTTATTTCAACAAATATTTAAGGCCACTTGCCTGATGTCTTATAAACATAATTGAGCGTTACTGGCAACTAAAACTAAATTCTATATGAAGGCCTCCACCCAATTGAAATTATTATTCAACATAATAATTTACGTAATTTCTCACAAGGCATAGTAGTGCATAATTTACTTGAACATGAATTTTTCTACGTCAAAAAGAAAAACCAAATTCTGTGCAGACTTCCAATATAAAACATGATGTACGCAGAAAGTTTAAAACTAGAGACTTTTATATTGTCTTAAGATTATTGGATAAATATAACAATCTGCGTAAATAATTAAATAAGAATTACACTTACTTGGAGTAGAAATTAACCGGAAATTTGAAGAACGGAAAATCGACTGAGGCTTGCAAAAGCAATGTCCTTAAGACAATATTTTCGGATTGTTTACGGTGCAACAGTCACTCCCGGTAGTCTCCCAAGATACAATAGTCGGCTACTTCGATATTTGCACAAATTCGAAGCCCACGGCGAACTAGAAATGTAGGAACGGAATTTTGACAGAAGAGTTTTAGAAAGAAATTCACAAATGTCTTATTCTCTCTTGTACAAAACTGATCAGGTTTTGTCTTAGTTATAGATATTTAAGAGTCCTTTTATGAATGGATATGTTGTTTTGAAAAGAGTTATATCATAAATAGATGTGTTGTTTGGAAAGAAACTCATTCATTCCACACATGCACCTATTTGAAATACCCTAATTATTTTATAGGTCTATTAGACATAACCCCCTTAAACATTCAAGTAATAGGGGTAGACCCAAACTTAAACTTGCCATTTTGATAAAAACTCAAACTTTTTGTAAATTACATAATTACCCTCAATCAAATCCCACAAATCCCGTTACTTTACCTTTTGAAATAATATCAAATATCTCCCTATTTTCCCGTTAAAACATTATCACCACAAACCCACTATCAAAACAACTGCAAAACCTCCCAAAACCAGAAATTTGCATTGCCGTGAAACGACGATTTTCGTGGACTCCGAGCAAGCCGCCGTAGGTACGTCTTCGCCGGTCGCTGAATCGCTATCGTCCATCGATTTGTTGATATGTTTTGGCTAAATCGACTATCACGTTTGTGTGATTGCAGATATGTTATAATCGCATACCGAATTCGAGCACTAAATCAGTGATATTGCAACAATTGATGGGCAGGACATCCACCAGAAGTGATATCGTCGTTGGCCGCCGTCGCCGTCGCCGTCACTGCTCCATTCTAGGGTTACTCAAATGTAGGATTACTGAAATCTAGGGTTTTGATAATTCTTCGGCCCATAGTTGATTAACGAGATGCATAGTCGAATTACATCTGTATTAATATACTATCCCATATCAGTTAATACACTATTCAACAGATATAATTTTGCTATGGGTATCGTTAATCGTCTATGGCCGAAGAATCATCAAAACCCTAGATTTGAGCGGTCTTATCATAGACTATCCCATGTATCTAATTCGACTATGTTTTTAGTTAATTGACTATTGGAAAAATAATAATATATATGGAAACTGAAATATATGTTTGTTTGAAATACTAATGAATTAGGGTAATTTTCCTTATTATATGAAAACGATTAGGGTAAGTAATAATATATATGAAAAATAATAATATATATGGAAACTGAATAATATGTTTGTTTGAAATACTAATCAGTTAGGGTAATTTTCCTTATATCATGTAATAGACTGGGTTATTGAGCTAATTCGACTATGGATCTCGTTAATCGACTATGGATCCCGTATTATTCAACCACGTAGTATATTAATAATTACACTATAGTACATTAATCTGATATGATAGTATATTACGGTTATAGTAGTGACATGAAATTGTGTTACAAACAATATAGCACTGAAATGACAAGAACATTGAGAACAACACAAACGTAAAGTATTCCAACATAACCAATAAAATAGTACATTAATAATCTCATAATTTCAAAAGAGAAGCGACAAGCCCTTTTTGTCTTCTTCAACATGTTTGGTATATTTTTTTTTATAGTGATCTATCTCATCAAATTCAAATTTAGAGGTCTCATCGACCTCCATGTTCGTGGTATCTGTGATATCTGCACCAAGTCGGCCTAGATTGGCCAAAGCGTCTGCTGTTTGATTTTTCGCCTTTACGACGTGGAGAATACTAGTAATATTGAACTTTGTCATATCAGTTCGCACTGTGTCTAATATCTCTTGAGCATCCGCATCCCTGTAGCCACTCCCATTGTTGATTACATAAGCCAAGTTTTTGGAATCTGTCTCAAAAATTATTTCTCTCTGTCTTCTTTCTTCGGAAAAAGTTTTAAGCACCACACCAAACTATTCGAAAAGGCCTGTAGCTCTCCTACATTGGTTTTGCCCGATGTGTTTTTCCAAACTTGTTTATGAAGCACCTCCTCGAGGTGGTTTCTGATTACGGCACCACTGCCCTCACCCGTAAGAATTGATTTTTTTACGATGCGGCCCTGACTTGTAGACTTTGATTTATCCTTAATCTCCACAAACTTGGCTGAATAATCCGTCGATATTTTGAGTTTTCCCATCGGTGGGGCTTCCCACTTGAGACCCAATAACAAGAATAAAAACATAAAAATTTTAATCAATTTTTATTCAAAATAAAAATGAATAAACAAATCAAAACCTAAGCCGATGAAATGCGGTGGGGATGAATACATAAAAAGAGAACCTTGGGGGCGGGCTCCGAAGGGTGGATCGGAGGGTTGCCGGAGGAGATCGGAGCTTCGGGGGAGATCTTGGCGGAGTAATGACGGATGTAGGGAGACGAGATTCCAAACATTCTCCGAATAGCTAACATTGTCATCGGGATGGAGTGAACGCCGATTGAGGCGGAGTTGTCGCGAGAAGAGAGGAGGGTTTTAGGGGGTTCGGGTTTTTATGTTTTTGGGACTAGGGTTTTTTCTAATAGACTATCTCATATCCTTTAATATACTAGCTCATTAGTATAAGTTTACTATGGATCTCGTTAATCGACTATGGGCCTAAGAATGAACAAAACCCTAGATTTGAGAAGTGACGGCGGCGGATTGGTCTTTTAAAATTAATAGACTATCCCATATCTTGTAATAGACTATCCCATGTATCTAATGCGACTATGGGTTTAGTTGATTGACTATTGGAAAAATAATAATAAATATGGAAACTGAATTAAACAAGACTACGAACGATATTTTAATGTACTACCCAGCACACTTAAATCGGCTGTTATAAACAAATAAAGCAACTATCGATTGGGTTGAAAAACTCACTCGACCACAGCGGACAATTATTCCGATTATTGCATAAACCAACTACGAAGGTCATATAAAACAACTCTGGTCCGATCTGCGTGAACCATCCTCTTCTAACTCTGTCAATCCTCTTCCAAACAAACATCATCCGGCGAAAATAACGATGTATATATAATCAAGTATCAACACAACTCTTAAAAACTTCTGACCACCGTAGACATTAAAAGGCGATTAAAACGATGGAACGCTGGATAAATCTTCAAAAACAAATTCTACACGATTTGATAGACACGATTTGATATAACGGCCAATGATCTCACGTAATTTTATTCCGTGATTTTAGGCAACGTATCAGCAAATCTCAAATCACGTAGTAATTGAATTAAATGCCGTTTAAAAATAAACAAGGGTATTAAAGGAAAATTATATAATATATTTTGCCAAGTTGGCGAAATTGGGTCTATCTCGAAAAGGGGAAAAAAATTGGATCTACCTCATTAGAAAATGTGAACAAGGGGGTTATCCCTAATAAACCCTTATTTTATTCAATTAAAAAATCCAACATAAGCATGGTTGACATATGTTCACAATTCAAATTCCCATAAACAAGACTGCATATCTTTGAGTGGCTACAACGAAACCCAAAAAACCACATTAAAAATGCTAGCACGTTTACAAAAATCAAAAACCACAGTAACTTAAACATGTTTTTTACACTAAAACAACAATTTTAAAAAACAAACAAATTTACATGAAAAAATACACATTTACAAATTTTTTGGGTTTCACAAAAAAAATGTTGAAAAACACATTACCTATGTAACACATGGACATAGGAAAAAACCACTTGATTTAGAACCACTGAATATGTTCCCAACTCAAAACAGAATATGTTCCCAACTCAAAACAGCTTAAGCAAAACCATACATCTTTTGTGTGGTTTAAAAACCAACCCATAAAACTAGAGGAAAAAATAGCATGTAAAGATCATAAATGCAAAACACTTATTCACTACCTCAGAACATGTTTGGCATATGTTCACAATTCAATTTTTCAGAAACAAGACTGCATATCTTTGAGTGGTTACAACGGAACCCAAAAAAATACATTAAAATGCTAACACATTTACAAAAATCAAAAACCACAGTCACAAAAACATGTTTTTTTTACACTGAAACAACAATTTACAAAAACAAACAAATTTACCTTAAAAAAAATACACATTTACAATTTTTTTGGGTTTCACAAAAAAAAAATGTCAAAAAACACATTACCTTGTAGCACATGAACATAGGAAAAAAACCACTTAATTCAGAACAACTGAATATGTTTCCAACTCAAAACCGCTTAAACAAAAGACCTTATATCTTTTGGTCGTTACAACAGAACCCAAAAGAAACCACACTAAAACCTAAATCATGAAACAAATACGTACCAGGATGTGCAAACCATACCAAGATGTAAAATGCAAAAAACACGCAAAACCCCACTTTCTGGTATACGGATTTACACATACAACACAAAACATCCAAACAACAGACTGCTATTTCCAACATTTTTTGGAACCCAAAAAGTTGTTTCCAAATTAAGCATTCAATTCATAACTATAACCGGACAAACACCCATCACAACAAACAACAAAAATCAACATTTGTTCACCATTTACGGATTTAAAAACTCACCAGCATCTAATTGCATAATGTTGGGACTGGTTTTGGATTTTCTCTTTCCTGTAAAAAATTACCCATTCCGGTAAGCACATGCACAAAACAATAAGAACACCCATTTCGATTAATTGTGGTTTTCCACAAATTGAAGGGAATCAACATCTGGTGGCACCGATTACTTACTTTTCACTGTTGATTTATATACCATCTTGGCGTTGTACAAAATACGAACAAATTTTGCTTCCTCTAGCGGTTTTCGCTTCTGATTTCAGGATAAATCAAAAACATTTTCTACCGTCATTTGGGGCATTTCTGAAACGAGGTATAATGGGCTTAGCCGGAGTGGTTTTTTCTACCGTGATTTGGGGGAAGAGATATTTGGGCGAATTATACGGTAACGTGATTTTTGGGAGCCATTTGAATTGATTTACCTTATTATTTAGTTTAGTAATTATACTAATAAGTGGGGGAATATATGGGTTTTCAAGCCATTGGATTTATCTCAAATACCATTTATAAATAAAGGATTTATCAAGAATAAAAATCCTCACGAAAGGTGTTTGGCATATAGCCCCATATGGGATTATTTGAGATTACCCTCTCATATACAATGTATGCATTAGAGTAAATCCTTTTTTTTTCCCTCCATTTTGAGATAAATTCAATTGTATTTTATTAAACAAATTATATTATTAATAACCTGTTCTACTCTTTCTGAATTTTGTTAACCTACTCAAACCCCGAAACACGTCCCTTCACTCATTCCTCTTCTCCCTTCTTTCTCTCCACAATCACGCTATGATCTCGCCTCACAACCTCGCCGCCTCACCGGATGACCACACCATCTCCGACCTTCTCCTTCTCGGCCGCCGCCCCTCTCTTTTCCCACCACCATCGCCACCCCTCGTTACATAATACCAGATCTGTCCATCATGTTAATCGTCTTCTCACTCGCCGACGAGATCCGCTTACCCACGAAGTTGGTATGTTTTCCCAAAACGCATAACGATTTGTCTCATTCCCTCTATATTTTGTCGGCAAATAGATAAGTTCACCGAGGTTCTCTTTCTCGTCGGCGGTTGTTGATTATAAGGTATGTGAAAATACTTCGCCGCTTTAGGTTTTTTGATTTTCATCCCATAATTTCAGATTTTTTTTATATAAATTCTTCTGATTTCAAACATGTTTTGGTTTTGAAATTTGACAATATCTGATTTCAAACATGTTTTGGTTTTGAAATTTGATAATTTTTAGTAAGGAATTCAACACGAATTAATAAGGTGAAGCACTAAATATTATCGAAAATTCCATAATTTCCAAAAATATTTTGAAATTTTGGATTTTTTTTTCTGAAAATTTAGAATTATAATTTATTTATTGTATTTTTTAGCTGCAATTGGCTATTGTTTGGCTGCTATTTTGCTGTTGTTCTTTGCTGTTGTTTTTGCTGCTGTTTTGTTTTGGTTTTGCTGCTGTTTTGGCTCCTAATTTGCAGCTGATTTTGTTGCTGTTTTGTTGTTGTTTTCGTGTTGCTTTGATGCTATTTAAGATGGTTTGCTGTTGTTTTTGTTGCTGCCATTTTTCCTCTACATCCATAAATAAATTATATATGATGGTTAACAAAATAGAAGTGACAACTAGCTGAATTGTTGAATGAGCTATTATATATATGAGATTTTCAATATACTTTTAAGGCTTCTTCATATCTTCGGTCACTATTTGAATATTTTTTATTATACTTTTGTTGTAATTTTTTAGTGGATTAACTTATTTTCGTAGTGGATTATGTTAATATTTTAGTGGATTTCGATAATTTTTGTAGTGGATTTTGACGAGATTATAGAGTATTTTAAATTCTTGCTTTGGATACCGATTTTTAGTGAATGAAATAAATTGACACGTTGTTGTCTTATTTTTCTTTGGTTTAGGTTCTTGCACAAGCAAGTGATGGCAGCAAGTGGGACGATGTTGGGTGATGATAAGTTTGTAGTGTTTATCACCAGGTCACTCTAACCTAACGAAAACCACAAGCAACACTGTCATAAATTCGGAAGCTTGTAGTGGATTTTGATAAGTTTGTTGTTGATGCATAAGTGTTTTTCTACGATAAGTTTTTAGTGGATTAACCATATATTATGTTAATTTTGTAGTGGATTACTATAACCTATAAAGTGGATTTTGATAACTTTGTAGTGGATTTTGATAATTTTGTAATGGATTACGTTAATTCGTAGTGGATTATGTAAATTTTTATTCGATTTCGATACGTTTGTAGTGCACTATATTAATATGAAAGTTGATTACGATAATTTCATACTGATTTTTACTTTAATCGAATAGTGGTTTTCAATGAATTTATAGTGGTTTTCAATGAGTATGTAGTGGATTCAATCCATATATTACGTTAATTTTGTAGTGGATTACTTTAACCTATTAAGTGGATTGTGATAACTTTGTAGTGGATTTTGATAATTTTGTAATGGATTACGTTAATTCGTAGTGGATTATGTAAATTTTAATTCTACTAGTATTTCACCCGTGCGTTGCACGGAGGTCAGTTTCACAATAAAAAAAATAAAGTTATGTAAACGACTATCTCTTTATAACAATACCAATTCAAGGAAAACAAAATGGAAGGAAATAAAAAATAAACTTTATCTCTTAATTTAGAGTTGTAACATATAAAATTAAGTTAAATATTACAAATAAGAAAGCATGAAGCGCGCATAACACGATGTCATGATTAAGTGAAATCATTTAAAACATATTGTATAATTCTATTTCTTGGATTGCAATCTACTACACCATGTGAATCTTCTGCAAAATAACTAAGGTAAACAACAAACACGGTAGCAGAGAAGTAACACAATAGATATTCAAATAATCTGCAAGTTTATGACTAATGGCGTTCAATTAGTGATGCACGTTACTCAAACAACAATAAAACTTATAAATATAGCAAAAGAGATATGATGTATACGCCACTATCACTACTGGTACCAATGTTGATACCAATACCGATATCAATACTGATACCAATATTGTTACCAATAGTGATACTAATTCAATTAATACTGATACTCATACTCATACTAATACTAATACTAATATTAATACTAATAACATTAATACTAATACTAATACTAATACTAATACTAATACTAATACTAACACTAATACTAAATACTAATACTAATACTAACACTAATACTAAATACTAATACTAATACTAATGTTAATACTAATAGTGATACTAATACTAATATTGGTACAAATACAGGTACTAATATTAATACTAATACTAATACTAATACTAATACTAATACTAATACCAATACCAATACCAATACCAATATTAATACTAATACTAATACTAATACTAATACTAATTACTAATACTAATACTAATACTAATACTAATACTAATATTAATACTAATACTAATACTAATACTAATATTAATATCGATACTAATAATGATACTAACACAAATATTAATACTAATACTGATACTTATAATAATACTAATACTAATACTAATACTAATACTAATACTAATACTAATACTAATACTAATACTAATACTAATACTAATACTGATACTAATACTAATACTAATACTAATACTAATACTAATACTAATACTAATACTAATACTAATATTAATATTAATAATAAAACTAATACTAACACTAATATTCATATTGATACTAATACTAAGACTAAGAATAAGACTAATATTGATACTAATACTAATAATAATATTGATACTTACACTGATAATTATAGTGATACTAATACTAATACTAATACTAATACTAATACTAATACTAATACTAATACTAATACTAATAATAATACTGATACTAATACTAATAGTCTAATATTAATACTAATACTGATACTAATAGTAATACTGATACTAATACTAATACTCATACTCATACCAATACTAATACTAATACTAACAATAATACTAATACGTACTAATATTAATATTCATATTGATACTAACACTAATACTAAGAATAATACTAATATTGATACTAATACTGATAATAACACTGATACTTTCATTGATAATGATAGTTATATTGATACTAATACTAATACTAATACTAAGAATTAGACTAATATTGAGACTAAAACTAATAATAATATTGATACTTATAGTGATACTAATAGTGATATTGATACTAATATTAATATTAATAGTAATACTAATACTAATACTAAGACTAATACTGATACTAATAATTATGATACTGATACTAATACTATACTCATACTGATACGCATAGTAATATTATATTAATACTAATATTAATACTGATACTTACACTAATATTGATACTCATAGCAATATTAATATTAATATTAATACTAATACTGATATTAATATTGATACTGATATTAATACCGATACTCATAGTGATACTCATAGTAATACTAATACTAATATTGATACTCATATTGATACTCATACAATACTGATACTCATACTAATATTGATACTCATACTCATACAAATACTTACAATCATACTGATACTCATACTAATACTGATACTAATGTTGATATTGATATTGATACTAATATTGATACTAATATCGATACTGATACTGATATTGATATTAATACTGATACGCATACTCATACTGATACTGATATTGATACAAATGTTGATATTGATACTGATACTAATACTGATACTAATACGGATACAAATAAGTGAAACTGAAACTGATATTGGTACTGATAGTGATATGATATTGATACTGATACTGATACTGACACCGATACTGATGCCGATACTAATGTTACCGATAATTATACCGATACTGATATTGATACCGATATTGATATTTAGACTAATATTAATACTAATACTAAAACTAATATTAACACTAATATTAAGACTAATATTAATACTAATACTATTACTAATACTATTACTAATACTAACATTAATACTAATACTAATACTAATATTAATATTAATATTAATACTATTTCTTATACTAATACGTTAATATTGTTAATGTTAATGCTAATGTACATATTCTAATGCTAATACTAATTTTAATGTTAATGTTAATCTGGATATGCTTATGTTGATTATAAGTGTAATACTAATATTATCCAAATCCTTATCCTATTCCCAATCCTATTCATATATAACACTAACCATGATTCTAATCCTAATCATAATTCTAATCCTACACCTATTTCTAACATTAATTATAATCCTAATAATTTTACTACAGATAATACTAATGCTAATGCTAATGTTAATTCTAATTATAATTCTAATTATAATTCTAACCATAATCCTAATCCTGATGCTAATCATAATCATAATATTAATACATGTCACTAATTGTAGTACTAATCAATAATCATAAACTTAATTACAATTCTAATACTAATCTTAATCATAATTATAATATTAATCATAATCATAATTATAGTACTATATTAATCCGAATCCTAATCATAGTATTAATACTGAAACTAATTCAAATAATATTAATTATAATCGTAATTCTAATGATAATACTAATCACAATCCTAATTTTGATTTTGCATCAATGTTTTTGCAATTATCTATTATTTTGTATAAAAAACAATTATATTCAATGTCGCAACTTTTATATCAAATTCCTTATGTGTGGTACCTGATACATCAAGAAACACATATTAAATATATTAGAAATTAATATTTAATTATATTATCAAACTGACATTAAAATTATTTGAAATAATATAAGGGTATAAGCAAACGTTAAGACGTGAAAAGAACGATAATCGTTGTTAATAGGATAAATTATGAAAATCCTCATGAACTTAGGCTAAATTACGGAAAGCACCCCCACTTATCGGTAATTACCAAAATCCCCCAGATGTTTGTTTATGTCTTACACGACCCTCTCATGGTGTATTTTTTACGGAATCTTTTTTTATTCCATGTAATATGTGGATTCTACCCTTGCAGACGTGACATTTTTTTTATCTTACTTTTTAAATACAAAAATTACCTTTAGGGGAAGTAATAGTAATACTAAAAAGTTGTGAAGATATTATTTAAGAAGAATAAATATTCCGTGTAAAGTCCCCCTTACGGTAATTTTTGTCTTTGAAAAGTAGCATAAGCAAATATCGTGTGCAGGGTAGAATCTGCATTTTTCGGTGAATATTCCACGTAATAAAAAAAATTCCGTGAAAAATCATACCTTAAGGGGGTCGATGTATGATGGAAGCAAACATCAGGGAAATTTTTACGAATATGATATTAAATTAGTAAAAAAGATAAACACATTCTCTGGTCATGTTCATGTAAAATGTATAATATCAAATGATTTATTCTGCAATATTTTGTTTATATAAATCAAAGTTTATGAATTAAAATACACAATTTTCGTAACACCATCAATCATACAATTATAATAAGTGAAGATTTTAAATTGAATTTAAATTAAATTAATTACTATTAAAATTAAATTAAAAAATAAAACTATTTAGAGTTTCTAATAAAGTTGATATATTTAGAGCATTTTATAAATGGTATGATATAAATATATAATTAAATAATTAAATATCTTTTTTATTTTGGAAAATGGTGACATGTTTTTTGATGATTTATTTTCACCAATCAATTTGCCACATTGGATAAAATTAAGGACATGTCATCATTTGAAATTGACAAATGTCAATCAATTAGGCATGGAATTCAACTTTTATATATTATATAGATTTCGATACATTTGTAGTGCATTATATTAATATTAAAGTTGATAGCGATAATTTCATACTGATTTCTACGATAATCGAATAGTGGTTTTCGATGAATTTATAGTGGTTTTCAATGAGTATGTAGTGGATTTCAATTTTTTGTTAAACTTGCGGTAAAAAAAATAATTAAAAAAATGAAAATTGAAAAAAAAAATTTAAATCAAAATTACAAAAATATTGTAAAAAGAATCAAAAGAAATACTGAAATGCGTGATTTGCATTCATAGAGAGATTTGGGGGAGTTGGTGAAAGATTAAGGGGAGTTACATTATGGGAGTTACTTTAGCAATAATAATTTAATTATATTTTTATAAATATAATAAGGGTAAATGAGGTATTAACCTTAATGAGGGGTTATCCCTAATAGTAAAAAAAAATATGGATTTATGCCTCTAAGAAATTTGTATGAAGGAGTTATCTCATACAACTAGGGGTGCAAGTTGGAACGAAAATTCCAATTTCCGCCGGTTCCAATCCGAAAAGTTCCGATTTCGGAATAACTTTTTTCAGTCCGACTTCCGAAATTCCAATTTTCGAATTTTTCTGATTTTTTTGGATTGGAATTGGAATTATATAAAATAAATTTGGAATTTCCGATTTCCGATCCGATTTGATTTCCGAAATTAATTCCGAAAAATTCCGGATTTTTTTTCCGAAAATACACCTATAATTAATAAATATTATGCAATATTTATTTTTTCGAAAAATACACCTATAAATATTGTTTTACGATTTTGACATAATGAATTGTTGTTAGAAGTTTTATTAGATACTATGTTCACTTTTATTTATTTTTTGAACTAAATTTTAGTAGTTATTAGTTTTACTTTTATCTACCTTGACGTTTTTATTTTTGGAAAATTGTGAACATTTTAGAAAATTTTCTCTATGTTTTGAAAATTTTAAGCTAATGCGATTTCCGATTTTTTTTCGAAATTCCGAAATTTCCCAGTCTTTTGGAATTAGAATTAATTTTTCGATTCCGAAAATTTTGGAATTGGAATTGGAACTGATTTTGTACTTCCGAAACTTTTTGGAAATTTTCAGAAAATGTTAATTCCGATCCTATCCATCCGACTTTCACCCCTATATATATATATATATATATATATATATATATATATATATATATATATATATATATATATATATATATATATATATATATATGATGATGCTAAAATATAGCTCACCTGGGGTAGTATAGAAAACGAGCTGGGAGAGCAAAGCTGATCAGTAGCTAGTCAACTTGATGATCCTGAGGTCCCTGCGAAATGAGCACACGTGAACTAAGCCGGGGGTTGATCCGGCGGAAACCCCTCCAACGCTCAAGTCAGATGTACGGATCGTAGAGATAGTGGAGAGAATAAAACTCGAGATTAATCGTGAATAATTAGAACGTACCTTTACAAATGAGTAAAACGTCTATTTATATATCGGTGATTGGGTTGGGCTTACTTTGTTGGGCCCAAGCCTTACATTGAAGGTGTTTGGGCTTTCGTGTAGTGGGCCTAATTAGTCGATAAATTTGAGGGCCCATTGGGCCGGCCCATTTAGGTATATCATTAAGCCCCCCAACTCTCGATTCGGGACGGGGACTTGTGTAGAGGGGTCCGGGTCGTGTCGAGAGTTAATGGCGTCGTAGATTGAATAGTTTCCGTTGGCGGTGAAATAATTCCTTAATTTAAATAAGGGATAATTCTATTTATTTGGCAGCGAGGTATATATTTAAGGTTTTAAATATTATACCAGGGCCAAATAAATAGACTCCTTCTGCGGTGGAAAGAATTAACTTGAACTCTTGCGTAATAAATATGGGTATGTATTTTTAAATTTAGGTCTTTTTCTGTGCTCTTCTTCTTTTATTCTATAGCGGTAGAGTAGAAATTTTATTTTTCTTGATTGTTTCTTGGGAGAAAATTATTACTCATGTCGAATCCGGATAAGTCGAAATCCTTGCGAATTAAACTTCGAGATCCGGTTGAAGGGGGGGAGAAAACTTTTGGTTCCGTGGGCATGGAACGCGAGAAGCTTGTAATACCGGGTGTAAAAATCGGAGCTAGTGTATGTGGTGCACGGATTGAGGGGAGAAACAAGGTTAATCGTGGCTTGGCTGAGGGGAATGGCTTGAGCCGTGCACCCCCATGTATTGTTATGGGAGAGGGCGCGCGCCTCGAGGGTGCAGCGAAGCCGAGCTGAGCCAAGGAGTCGGAGCCGTGCACGTTTGTCGAGGGGGGGAGAGAGAGAGGAAGATGCCATGGTGGACCATTGGCGGACGGACACGTGCATTAAATGGGGGACGCGCGCGGGCGTCGTTGATGGGAGGGGGGAGGGGTAATGGCGCGTCGGTCGTGCGGGGACGCGCGCGCGGGAGTGGGGCGTACCACGACGCGCGCGCGCTGGAGGAGGTGAGTGATGATGCTGACGTGGGGGGGCGCGCGGTGCCCAATAAATGTGCGTGTGCTGGCGCGTCCGTTGATGTGGCCGAAAGTGGGAGTGAGGCGCGTGGGGGCACGTTGCAGGGCGGTTTGGGGGCGCGTGCGTGCGCGTCCGTGGCCTGTTTTCGGCGCTCTTCGCGGGATAACGTTGTCCAAGCCGATGGGCTTTCAGGTGAAGTTGATTCCTTTCGTGGGAGGGGTAATGGATGGCGAGAAATTATTAATTCATGGAGTGATGATGTGGAGCCGAATGTTAGTATTTTTCCTACTGTTGATGAAGTGGGTTCCAGTAGACGTCGTTATAGGCGTCAAGTCGTGGATTTTGGGAGTGATAGCGATGATTCGAACCAAGCACCTTCGGCGAGTGATCATGCGGTGCCTAGTAGTGAAGTTGAGCCGACGGATGAAGAGGAGGAGGAAGATGATATTCCGCCGGGTGATGTTGAGATTGATACGAGGAGGCAAAAGAAAAGGAAGCCAATTAATTTGGACTTAGTTAATTTTGATAGTGTGTTGACGGAAGAGCATTTGCACTCTATTCGTCGTTTATCTGGAGCGCCAAGTAATGTCGAGCTGTTGTTGCCTCAGAAGGGCGACCGTTTGTATTCGCCACCCGATGGGTTTCATACGGTCTTTTTGGCGTACTTGACGTGTACATCTCAAATTACACCGCATCCCACCTTGTTGAAGGTTTGCGAGGAATTCAAGATAGGGTATAGTCAGCTAACTCCCACTGTTGTTCTGATGTTCCGGGCGTTTCATTTTAGGGTGGTTCGAGTAGGCCTGCCTGTGTCTGTGAGTTTGTTTAAGGCGTTATTTACGTTACATCGGCCTACTAAGCTGCCTTTCTTTTGTTTTCATCCTCGCGTTCCCTACCAATTCGTGAAGAGTGTGAAGTTATCCGTGGGGGAATGGAAGACCCATTTTTTTTATGTGAGGGCTCCCACTTTCGACGTCCCCATAGTTTGGAACCCTACATGCAAGAGTTTCAAGATAACTGCTAATATGGCGAAAAGGATTGAAGAGTCGGGGTTGTGTGATGTGGAATTTGACCCGAGGGTTTTGATTCCAAAGGCGAAGGGTCAGCACCGTATATCCTTTGAGTGATTGATTTTTTCGCTTCTTGTTTTTTTTTTTTTGTTTTTTTTTTATAGTTCTTTGGTAGTATATACCCCATGTCTCTTATGTGTTTGTTATCTTTTGTAGATGGGGGTATCACCTTTGCGGCACTTCGAGCTAGGGCGAATGGGACGTCGAAAAAGGCATCGAAGAAGGTTCCCGCCACGTTGGGAGGTTCTTCAGGTGGTTTGCCTCGTGAGACGGTCCATGTAGAAACTCCTCGAGTTATCGAAGATGACCGTAGCAGTGCTGGTGAAGTGGAGGAGCGTCCAGTGACGAGGGATCGTGGGAAGGGAAAGAGGGTGGATACTGAGTATGTGGCTGTTCCCAAGCGTCCACGGGTAGACCCAGAGGTGACCTATGCTTTTCATGGTGGGGGAGGGAAACAGTTGTTTACCTATGGCGTGAATCGCGATGGTAAGGAGTCATATTGGGATGTGTCGGACCATGATTTGCCGATGTTGAGTACCGAGGGATTCGTTAGGGAGTATGACCGTGCTCGGATGTCTGGTAAGTGCCCTTCTCACATGTTGGAGTTAGCTGGTGGGGACCTTTGTCGAGTGAGTACTTGTTTATTTAAAACAAGATTTTATGTTTACTTTCTCTCTTTTTTGTGTTAAGAATTATTTCTATTTTTTTTTTAGTTAGTATCGACTTGGAGATATCTCATGGAGCACGGTAGGAACGCAGAAGCTAGGAAAGAAGAGGAGCGGGCTCGAAGTCAGTCGCGTGAGGACGAATTTCTGAGCCAATTGGAGATAGCGCGGTCCGATCATGCTCACCGGTCGGAAGAACTTGCCCAGAGGACAGAGGAGCTTGCTCAGAGGACAGAGGAGTTCGAGGTTATCCGAGGTGATGCGAAGGCATATAAGGATGACGTTCATAAGTTGAACGAGTGCTATGACCAGCTGAAGGAGAAATACGAAGTTGAGAAGGCTACGGGGAAGAGATTCCTCGCGACGTTAGGTGGTGCTGCTTATAAGGAGTCCATCGTGGAGGAAACCAAGCTTAGCTTTCGAGGTAACGATGAGTGTGCTGCTATGATTGAGGAGCATGCTCTGGCTGTGGTTTATAAGCCTTTAGTACGTGCTTGTTGCAAATATCTTCGCGATGTGGGTGGTATCAGTGAGAAGGTTATTCGTGGGATGGAAGTTGGTATATCCGATGAAGAGGAGGATGAGGTTGATGTCAACGGAACGGGCACAGAGCTCGTGGATGACATGGTTGTTATGACCCCCCTGTGGGAGCGTCTTCCGCCCGTGGTGGGGGAGTTTAGATATTTTTGCTAGAATAGTTATACTCTTTTTTATTTATTATTGGTATGGATTTCTTAATCTATTTTTATCGCTGATGTAGATGGGTATGTCCTCTACTGTTTCGTTTGAGTCTCTTCATTTTGTGATATTTGAAGTTTTGATATTTAACTATTTATTTTGACATTGTCAAGATTTTTCGTGTCGCTTATGTGTATTAACATTTAGCGTTGTATGTGATGTACTTGAGGAGGGGATCAGTCTCCCAAGGTTTTTGTTAAGGGTCGTGCCCTTTGTTCGGACCGCTTGGGTCTTAAATATATTTGTCCGTGGCCACGTTTTAAAAGTAGCACCTCGTGAAACAGTTAAAGGGACTTAGATAATCCAGCTGGCCAGGCTATACGGATTATCGAAATCTCTCTAAGTGTTTGTAAGGTTATTGAATTGAACTCATGGTAATAAGTAATTCGTGTAGATGTGTCATCACAAAGATTAAAGCAAAAATAAATTTGATTAATTCAATGATAGTAAAGGTGCATTGATACAAGCCTATGCGAGGTGTATGTAAATAAATAGCTAATGCGATAGGCCTACTTGAGGCGAAGGTAAATAATTTCTGTTAAAGCAAGTAAATTGACTCGATAAAAATTCTTCTAAGTGATTGTACTACACTTGTTCTTCTTCCGCGTCTTCTTTGTACTCGTTCGTTTCGCTGTGCTGATGGTATATTGACTTTCCTTTGGCGTCTTTATGCTTGTCAGGTATAACAGAAAGAAAGGAATTTTGGTTACACATTTGTACTGAAGACTTAGTGATTGAAGTTGTGGTGATGTGTGCTGCACTTTCACGTACCCTACTACGGGAGCTGTTTTCTCTTTCTCACACTCCGTATATGAGATCAACTCGTGAGTTGCTATGTGATCATGTCTGCTAGTGGAATTATTTTTTCACGTTAGTATGAATACTAAAGAGCATGCATATGGTGTATTCTAGTGGAAGTATTGTTACCCTTTGCGATGCGGTATGGAGTGTCTTCGCTCTTTGGGCCATTGATTGAGTAATATGCATCCCCTCGTAATTGGTTTTCGATCTGTAACAAGATGGTGAGATGTGATTATAAATTTCTGATGTAAAGAAATTTAATAGCCCCCCAGTTTAGGAAGGATGTTAACGCACCGAGTTATGTAGCATTAAATTTCCAACCATGTAGAAACAGCTTCACAAGACGAGTGACGTGGAAGGTCGCAGAGCCTGCAGGGGTGATAATTTGTAAATAACTTTCATATAGAAGGGATATGGGTGGTGACTTCAACTAATCTGAAGTAAGGTAGATGTATACCTTAGGTGTAGAACCGTTTGAGGTTCCCTATATTCCATGTTCTGGGTATAGGGTGTCCGTCAGCGTTCTCGAGGCGATATGCTCCAGCGTTGACCACTTTTGTGATTTTATATGGTCCCTCCCATTTTGGGTTGAACTTACCAATGGGGTGAGAGGCTTCAACCTTTCGGAGGACTAAATCTCCAACTTGAAAGGAGCGAGGGCGGACCTTTGAGTTATATGCTTTGGCCATGCGTGATTTGTACATCTGTTGTCGGATGTATGCGATCTCTCGTAGCTCATCTACGAGGTCTAGGCTTCCTCGCATAGCTTCTTCATTAGCTGTTGGATCATAATTGGCGATTCTCCACGATGGTTCACCTATTTCAACGGGTGCGATAGCCTCTGTGCCGAAAGCTAGGTTGAAAGGCGACTCTCCAGTTGCCGCGCGTGGGGTTGTGCGATAAGCCCATAGGGCGTTAGGCAATTCTTCCACCCACTTCCCTTTGGCACTTCCAAGCCTTGTCTTAAGGTGTTGGAGGATTGTGCGATTTGTAACCTCTGTCTGGCCGTTGGCTTGTGGATTTGCTACCGATGTGAAGAACTGTTTGATGTCCAAGCCAAGGCACCAATTTTTTACTTTGTCAACACAAAATTGGGTTCCATTATCTGAGATAATAGAACGTGGGATTCCAAAACGACACACGATGTTTTTCCAAAGAAATTGGATGACTTCTTCTTCTCGGATGCGTGCTAAGGGTTCAGCGTCCACCCATTTGGTGAAGTAGTCTACTGCTACAATGAGGTATTTGCGTCCTCCTGTGGCGGGCGGGAGTGGTTCTACTAAATCCATTCCCCATTGGGCGAAAGAGATGGGGCTGTCAATTGGTTGCATTAATGCTGCTGGCAGGTGAGGAATATTGGCGTGCTCTTGGCAAGGCTTACACCTCGGGACTGATATCTTCGCGTCTTCATGCATTGTTGGCCAATAGTAGCCTTGCCTCAGTAGTTTGAGAGCTAAGGTTCTCCCGCTCAAGTGATTTCCGCAGATGCCCTCGTGCACTTCTCTAAGCACGTAATCCGCTGTGGTCGGGTTGAGCCACTTGAGGTAGGGGAATGAGAACCCTCGTTTGCACAACTATTCTCCCACTATGACGAAGCGAGCGGCTCTCGTTTTTAACTTTCGTGCTTCGGTGGGATCCGTTGAAAGTTCTCCCTTCTTGAGATACTTCAGGATTGGAGTGAACCAGCATGGTTCATCCTCCTCGGTGTACTGTACTTCAGTGGGTGAAGTTATCTCCGGCTGAGGTGAGGTGAGGATCGTCACCTTCCGACTTCCGATGCTAGCCATGGAGCTTCCAAGCTTAGCTAATTTGTCAGCATGGACGTTATTGGAGCGAGGTACTTGTCTTATCTCGTAGCTCTCGAATTTAGATAAGAGAGTGTGCGCGAGAGCTAAGTATTTGGCCATGGTGTCTTCTTTAGCCTCGTAAGCTCCGAGTATTTGGTTGACGACGAGCTGAGAGTCGCTTTGGATTAGGAGCTTGCGCGCTCCAGCTGCTAGGGCGAGGCGGATTCCCGCTATCAGTGCTTCGTATTCAGCTACGTTGTTTGAGGCTGTGAATTCGAATCGTTGAGCATATTCGAATTCGTCTCCGTCGGGGTTCGTTAGGACGATACCCGCTCCACCTCCAGTGGCAGTGGAAGATCCATCGACGCTGACGGACCAAGTTGGTAGAGAGGTGCTTTCTTCTACTGAGGTCATTTCGACTAGAAAGTCAGCCAATATTTGCGCTTTGATAGTTGGGCGGGGTTTGAATTCCACTCCATATTCGCTTAGCTCTATTGTCCATTTTGCTAATCACCTGGATGTCTCGGGACTTCTTAGTATCTGCTTCAGAGGATAATTGGTGAGAACCACCACTTGATGCGACTGGAAGTAGGGTTGAAGCTTTCGAGCTGCATTGATGAGGGCGAGAGCGAGCTTCTCCATATTGGTATAGCGTTGTTCGGCTCCTTGGAGGGCGCGACTTATGTAGTATATGGGTTGATGACCTTTTCCTCCATCTCGGATGAGGACTGCGGTGATGACATCAGCCGAGATAGCTAAGTACAGCATGAGGGTGTCTCCCGGCTGAGGTTTTGTAAGCAAGGATGGTGATGCGAGATATGACTTTAGCTCAGTGAAGGCTTTTTGACATGCCTCATCCCACTCGAACTTTTTTCCGCCCCTTAAAATCTTGAAAAAGGGGAGAGCCTTGTCCGCTGATCTTGAAATGAATCTGTTCAGGGATGTCAAATAGCCGTTGAGCTGTTGAACTTTCTTGATCGATGTTGGCGGAGCCATGGAGGTGATTGCTTCGATTTTCGCGGGATTAGCTTCGATTCCTCGCTGCGAAATCATATAACCCAAAAATTTGCCTCCCCGAACTCCGAATGAACATTTGAGGGGGTTGAGCTTCGTCTTATATTTTCGCAGGGTGGCGAAACACTGATCCAGATCAGTTAGGTGGTCCGAGACCTTGACACTTTTGACGAGCATGTCGTCGATGTACACCTCCATATTTTTACCGATCTGATCTGCCAACATTTTGTTCACTAGACGCTGGTAGGTGGCTCCTGCGTTTTTTAACCCGAAGGGCATGACTTGATAGTAGTAGATGCCTTGGTCAGTGATGAAACTAGCCCTCTCTTGATCTTTTAGCGCAAGTAAGATCTGATTATACCCTTGGTATGCATCGAGGAAGCTGAGGAGCTCGCATCCTGAGGTCGAATCGATGAGTTGATCGATTCTAGGTAGAGGAAAAGGGTCCGTAGGACAAGCTTTGTTGAGGTCAGTGAAGTCTACGCATAGTCTCCACTTGCCACCTGGTTTGGGAACGAGTACCACGTTTGACAGCCATTCAGGATACTGAACTGGTCGTATGTAGCCTGCTTCAAGGAGTTTTGCCACTTCCGCTTTGATATGCTCGTTGCGTTCGGGACCAAATGTCCGTTTTCTTTGTTTGACTGGCTTCAACCGTTTGTCGACGTTGAGCCGGTGCAAAGCTACTTGAGAAGGAATGCCCGACAAATATTGGGCTTTCCATGCGAACACATCTCCATTGTGCCGCAGGAAGTTGATTAGTTGTCGCTCTGTGGTTGGATCTAGACCGGATCCTATTCGTATGAGCATGGAAGTATCTCCGAGAGTGAGCTCTATGAGCTTAAGCTCTTCAACAGCTGCTAGCTTGATGCTGTCATCTAGTACACTGATAAGGATTTCTTTATTATCCTCAATGATCGCGTTGACCCACTTCCGTTTGTCGGATTTTTGGGTGTCGTCTCCCCTTCCTGACGGTTTAGGCTTCTTGGAAGGTTCTCGTAGGGCCCTTGCATAGCACTCTCGGGCGAGACGTCTATCTCCAAGTACTTCCCCCATTCCGTAGGGAGTAGGGAATTTCCACTTCTGATGGTAGGAGAAAGGTACTGATTTGAAGGTATGGATTGCTGACCTCCCTAGGATGATGTTGTAGGGGGATGGCTTGTCGACGACGAGGAATTTTATTAGCTTGGTGATTCGACAAGGGTCTTCCCCTAAAGACACGGGCAACTCCACTTCTCCCATGGACAAAATGCCCTCTCCTGTGAATCCTTTCAGGGGCGTGGAGATGGGACTAAACCGGGCATTATCTATGCCCAGCTGTTTAAAAGCGTGGAGGTACATGATGTCAGCTGAGCTCCCACCGTCCACTAATATCTTCTTGACCAAGAAGTTGGCCACCGTTGTTGTTACTACCAACGCATCGACATGATCTTCATCTGGACCTTCAAGGTCGGAGGAGCTGAAGACTATGCTATGATCAGGTCTTCTTATTTGATAGATGCGTGCGGATGGAGAAGCACGTTCTTGATTCATGCGTGCTGATCGAGCGAGGGTGCGTCTTGCATTTTGTGAATCGCCACCCGCCGGTCCTCTGGAGATAAAGGAGATGATTCCCCGGGTAGGTTGGTTATCGTTGTTATCTGGGTCACGTCGATGACCCCCATCCTCTCGTCTTTGTTGTTGATCTCGATTATTATCTCGGCGTGGAGGATCATCACGGCGCTTATTTCGAGGCTTATCAATGTATTCGCCTAAATGGCCCTGTTTGATCAGCCTCTCAATCGCCACTTTGAGTTGTGCACATTCCTCCGTAGTATGTCCTCTGTCTTTATGGAATCGACAATAACGATTCGACTTTTCTCGCTTTGCATTTGGCTGCATAGGACGTGGAGGTTCTGCTAAACCTTTCTGTTCTATCACGTGAAGAATTTCAGTGAGGCGAGCGTTTAGCGGAGTGAACCTGTTGTAGGAGGAAGAGGGTTGGCCTTGCGGTGGAAGTGGTGGACGTCGATCATCGCGCCTCCTACTGTCCTGACGGTCATCTTCCGTTTTCCTTTTAGGAGGAGCATGGGTAGAGGCTTCCTCTATCCGGACGTATTTTTCGGCTCGATTCAGCAACTCCTCTAGGTTGCCTGGGGGTCTCCCGGCGATAGATTCTTTGAATCTACCCGGTTTCAAGTTCTGCTGCATAATCCCGGAGAGCATGTCTTGCCCTACACTGGGGACTTCATGGACTGCTTCTACGAAACGCTTAATGTAGTTGCGGAGCGTCTCGTTATCTCTCTGTACTACAAAGAAAAGATGAGCTGGGGTCTTGGCATATTTTTTGTTGATGGCGAATTGGTTGATGAACCGGGTTGACAACCGAGCGAAGGTGTCAATCGACCCTATGGGTAGAGAGTTGAACCAATTCATTGCTCTCTTGGAGAGAGTTGTGCGGAACAATTTGCACATCGCAGCATCCGTTGGGCCATATGAATCCGCCATGACACTGAATTTCTCTATATGCTCTTGTGGGTTGGTGGTCCCTTCAAATTGAGGCAACCCCGAGATCTTTACTCCTTGATGTAATACCTCGTTGAGAATGTCTATGGTGAAGGGACTGCGTCTTGTTGGGACAGGCGTTCTTTCACCCATTAGATTATTTGGTTGGGGGAAAAGATTTTGGCGAGACATTCTGATGTTTACCTCGCCTTCTCCCTCATTGAAGAGAGGGACTCTCTGTGGTGACGCGTTCCCCCGTGGGGGTGAGCGCTGACGCTGCTGTCTGGGCTGTGCCCCTCTGTGATTAGTAGATAGCTGCACTCGGGACCGTGGGTCCGAGGTAGAGGAGGAGACACTTATTTGATTCTGGATTGGCGGTGGGGCCACACGTGGCGCTATAGGTGGAACTGGCGCTGGTATCGCATTGTGAGCGTTTGCTCCCATCGTGGCGATATATTGAGTTACGGCCTCCGTGGCGGCGCGAGTTGAGGCTTCTGCTATCATGCGTTGGAGCGCGTCCTCGGTTATTTGAACCGTTCGAGGAGCAGGGAGTGGTGGATCGGCGAGTGGTGGGTCCCGAGGAGGGATCACCTGAACCTCGCGAGGTGGATCTGCAGCACATGGAGGAGCTGGCTCCGCGGCACGTGGAGGAAGTGGCTCCGCGGCACGTGGAGGAAGTGGCTCCGCGGCACGTGGAGGAGGTGGCATGCCAGATCCTCCACGGACTGGGAGGTTATTAGCTGTGTCATTTTCTCTCCGAGTTGACGCCTCAGGAGGATCTTGATTAGCCGTGTCATTTTCTCTCCGAGCTGACGCCTCAGGAGGATCTTGATTAGCTGTGTCATTTTCTCTCCAAGCTGACGCCTCAGGAGGATCTTGTTGGCTACGTGATCTGGTTTGCATCGTTCCCACAGACGCCGCCAAAATGATGATGCTAAAATATAGCTCACCTGGGGTAGTATAGAAAACAAGTTGGGAGAGCAAAGCTGATCAGTAGCTAGTCAACTTGATGATCCTGAGGTCCCTGCAAAATGAGCACACGTGAACTAAGCCGGGGGTTGATCCGGTAAAAACCCCTCCGGCGCTCAAGTCAGATGTACGGATCGTAGAGATAGTGGAGAGAATAAAACTCGAGATTGATCGTGAATAATTAGAACGTACCTTTACAAATGAGTAAAACGTCTATTTATATATCGGTGATTGGGTTGGGCTTACTTTGTTGGGCCCAAGCCTTACTTTAAAGGTGTTTGGGCTTTCGTGTAGTGAGCCTAATTAGTAGATAAATTTGATGGCCCATTGAGCCGGCCCATTTAGGTATATCAAAAAAAAAAAATATATATATATATATATATATATATATATATATATATATATATATATATATATATATATATATATATATATATATATATATATATACATCAAAAACTCGTATCTTTTCAACAACAAACTCAGCATGTATATTTAGTAGCTTATTAGCGGTAATTAATATGGAACTCAAATTATGGATTCTAATTGCTCTATTGCCTATGTTGGCTCGAACCGTCACTGCTCAAATTCATCTATGTATACCCATACCTGGTTCACAATTTCTTTATCAATATTTTGTTCTCCTCCACCACCAGCACCACGTAGGTCTCAGCCACCACCATCCCCGTACCACCTCCACCTCCTCCATCTCCACCTCCACCTCCGTCGCGTCTTTGCTCAATATCACCCTCCCAATCATTTGCCCATCCGAACCATCACCATCACCTTTACCAACTCCACTTTCCACGTCCACGTCTTTGCACAATATTCAGGGGCGGTACTACATAGGGGAGGGGGGGCACTTGACCCCACAAGAAATTTTTTTTTTTTTTGCTGTTTTGGCATTATATTTTTTGAATATTACTTTTGGCCCCCAAAGGTTTTGTAAATATGTATCTTAACCCTTAATTTTTTTGTTTATTCTCCACAATTTTATATAAATTATAGATATATATTATATTTAATATAAAAATATAAAATAAAATGGTTAAAACTTTATTATTTTAAATAAAATTTATGAATATTTACTTATCGATCTTTGATTTTTTATATCAATGTCTCTAAAAAATAATACGAGACGTGCCATGAATCCCATTAAGTGCAATATATTATTAGAATAATTTAGATTTTTTTGTCATACTTGAAATATGATAAAATTATATATATATATATATATATATATATATATATATATATATATATATATATATATATATATATATATATATATATATATATATATATATATATATATATATATATATTATTTTAATTAAAAATTCGCTGTATAAACCTATTTTTCTAATGTCTTGTGAACCTAATTTTTTTTTCGGGACACTGCCCCGAACCCCGAAATTTTAGTTAGCTCCCCCTACTTTCTAATCCTGGCTCCGCCCCTGACAATATTACCTATCCCAATATTGTGCTTATACCCACCACCACCACCTGTTATTTGATTGATCCATATGATAAACCTCTGTCACACTAAAACGTATCATTCCTGCCTTCCAACCCTCCATTTCTACAATAATAAATTTTCTATGCACGTTAAATAATAAATATCCTTGTTAAGTAGTAATCTTTCTTCGATAGAAAACTTAGTAGCTAGTAAATGTCCAAAAATGAAATCGACATGCCTAACAACCTTCTTCAAGAAACAAAGTTTTTACACATGAAAATCGCATCTTTTAACTCCATATATATGACATCAAAATTTGTAGTCGCGACAATGTTATTTGTGTGGGACGAACTAGTTATATGTAATATAAATAAAATTGTGCGTCGTCATGGAAAATTTGATCATCTTAATTTTTACTTCTTAATTTATTATATGTTGTGTTATGGATATTTACCACACATTGCACGCGTTAATAACGATATTAGACATAAATATGTTCCACACATGTGACAGAATTGTTGGACAATACAGTGCTCATTCGAATGTCTAAATAGTTCATATTGTTTTTTTTGTACAACATATTATCTCTCTTCAATATCATTTATTTTGGTACAAAATATGTTATTAGTTACATTTAGGCCCCGTTTTGGTTGGCAAGATTAACCAAGATTAACTAAATAGTAAGGTTTAGTTTGATCTTTGGTTACCCCTACTATTTTCCGGGTCGACCTGCCGAAATAGTTTTGTCATGGCTTATTTTAGCTAATTGGACCTTGAGAGCTCAAATAAAATTATTGTGCTATGATTAGATACATTAACGACAAAATTGTCCTTCTACCTTTCATCTATTTATCACAATAACATATTCAATTATTTTTTTTGACAAATAATAAATATAAAAAACAAATAAATAAATAATTTTTTCGAAAAGAATCGAATATTATTTTTTTTCGTACAATATTTTTATCTGAAAAAAATCGAAAAATATAAAAAAAAAATCAGAAAAAATTATTATTTTTTTTCGAAAAAATAGTTTTTTGATAAAAAATATTGATAAAAAAAAATCATAAATCGGAAAAAAAAAGCGAAATATAATTTATTTATTTATTTACAAAAAAAATAATTTTTGTTTTTCGAATAATAAAATAAATATCCGAAAAACTGAACAAAAAGCAATTCCGAAAAAAAAATTCTGAAAAAAATAGAAAAATAAAAATAGTTTTTTTCGAATTATTTAAAAATAAATCGGAAAAAAATTCGAAAAATAATTTTTTTTTCAGAAAAATTAAAAACATATTTTTTTCAATGTTTTTTTTTTCGAAAAGTATAAATATATCGGAAAAACTGAAGAAGGCAAAAATTTCTAAAAAGTAAAAATAAAATATTTGTTTCGAAAAAAAAAATAATAAATAATAAAATATAAATATTAAAAAAGAAGAAGGAAAAACTATGCACAATAAGAAAGGGTAATTCGGTCATTTTTATATAATTGGGTTGATGTTAAGAAAACAAAACATCAAATAGTATTAAATAATCGTGAGATAAAAAAATTCTAAATTTGATAACAAACATCTTATAAAATAATAGGCCTATTATTTTATGAAATTCAAATTGCATGAATAAAAATATTACAATTTATTTCCACCTTTTGATGACAATTTCATATGAATTACAGAAACATCAATGAAGGTTTAATAAAATGGTATGTGATATCTCTAGCACAAAAAACTATAAGATATAGGGGTCATACTAATGATAAGCTCAAGCCCATATCCCATTTGAAAGAAAGCGCACTTGGGTTTAATCAAAAATTAATTAGTCAAAATATTATTATAATGAAGAGTATAAATGCTTCTTAATTTTTCATGCAATGAGAAAAAAACGATTCTCAAAATAAAATTAGTAGGAAAGTTTGTATGCAACTTACCATATGAATGTGAATGCACTGGTAATTTTTCCATCTATTCTATTCACACAAATGACGCACTGTCTCCATTATGCGTCTTAGGTTTTGGCAATGACTTGTGAAAACACGTAGCGGAGAAAATCGCAAAGAAATATTTCATTATATTTTCAGAATATACATCAACAGGGAAAATCCTATGACTTGTTCATGAGTATTTTGTTTCTTCTAATAAGTATATTTTCTTTTTTACTTCCATATATGATTATATTTTTCTCATTCATTATATGTATATGATATATGGTTATTGCACCTTCATCATTTATTAATTAAGTAGATTATGAAGCTAAGGATAAAATAAAATCTCATTTAAGATACCCACTTACCCCTCCAACTAATATTAGAGGAAAAAATTAAATTATAACCTGTTATTAAAAAATTAAAATATCCTCTTGTAATGATTAAAACACGTAAAAGTTAAAGTAATTACTAATGGAATCTAACTCAAATGTAATTTTAGAAGTTCAAACAAATTTAGAACAAACTTGTACTATGTGAATTTGTCTTGTCTCAATTAGATTGCACCCTTGTACACAATTTAGTTATTTGAATGCTAATATTTAATACCATTCATTAAACTATGAGATATAAACGACGTAAATATTAAAAATCTATTAGCCCCTTTGATGCATGAAAAATTCTAAACATACGCGTTTTCGCGCTTGCTGTTTTAGAAACCGAAACTCTATAATACATATCTGAAATGTTAATGGTTTGTTTCCATAAATACTTAAAAGTTTTGGGGATATTTCTAGTAATCATGAAAAATTAGAAATAAGTCTCCACCGAGTAAGATCCGGAATTTATCTCAAATAGCATTGTGTACCATTCATTTTTTTTTTAAATCTGTCCCACATATAATTTGTGGACTGATAATAAGATGGACTTGTAGATTGTATATCATTTGTGGATCATATCCACAAATTATGGAAATACCCTTCTATTTTTTTTTATTTTTTTTTTGATATTTACACGTTTCATATTCCGTTATCTATTTTTTTAAGATATAGGGATTTCCCTTGTCCGTTTCCCGTTTATCAATGTCTGCATTCCCGTGTCAGTGTGCTACATATGTTAGCCCTTTTAAAAGCGAGTTATTGAAATAGCATATTAAAATTTAGATCTTTGGTTTCATTCACTTGCAAGGTCTGAGTAATTATACTTCATATATCTTTGAATTCTAACTAGAAATTCCACCCGTGCGATGGAAAATATATCTTCCTAATTAATATTTTATATATATATATATATTTCTTTGAAACGAAGAATACTTCAACAGTATAAACAAAAAAAACAAAAAAAAAACAAGAAAAAGAAATCGAAACATATTTTCTACTGCAATTAAATCCTATTAATTATCTATTGCAATCCATTAAAAAAATTATGTATGACAAATTTGCAATGCATCATTGATGTTTACAATTAGTATCCAATAATATGTATGATGATTTTCTGTTAATCACTGAGCAAATATATATATTCTAAAATTTATTTTGGTATTGCTAATGAAGTTAGCCGGGATAATTACAGTTTTGGTCCCCCAAGTTTGCACGTTTTTCACTTTTGGTCCTCCATTTACCGCCGTCAACAAAATACACACTAATGTTGTCACATTTTAACACATTTAGTCCTTCCGTCTGTTAGACCGTTAAGTAGTAACGGTCAACGAATGAATTTGGGGGTTTTCTTTGATAAAATTGCACTAAGACCCCTGTATTCTTTCAAAATATTATAAAAACATCCTAAAATTTTATCAAAACATAATTTAACCACAATTTCATCAATTAGCCAATTTTAACCATTGACCCCGATTTTTCAAAATTTGGTAATCCGACGTTGACTTTCTTTTTAACTCGGTTGACTCTTTTTTTTATTGATCTTTTTTTGCCGATGTTGACCGATGTTGAATGTCTGGTTAACAGCGTTGACATTTTTTTCTTGCATATTTATTAAATTGTTGAGTAATGGAAAAATATAATTTAAAAAAAATTCAAAGCTGATAATCGGCGAGAAAATAATATCATAAAAAAGTCAAAATAATGAAAAAAGGAAAAAGTCAACGCATCATCTCAATGACGGAAAAAATTTAATACAAAAAAAATAGATAAAAATTAACGGCCGGTGTTAGCCCCAAAAACCGTTGTACTAGAGTGGTTATCTCATTCCAAATTACTCCGCACATGCCTAATTCATCTTACTCATATTTTTTTGGGAGGAAATTTGGGATGCACTGACACTTCCATGAAGAAAAAATTGAAGGGAATAAATTATGGATGTTAGAATTTTCTTAAAATTGTATTTAGGCCCTAGAATCTTAGATAAAAACTTTTGTAAAAGTTTATAATTTTAGTATTACGATACTAGATATTAATATAGTATTGTTGTGTTATACAATAATTGTTTTGATCGGGAAAAAGATGTAATAGGAAAAAAGTTCGATAAAAATCAAGAAAAATAAAAAAGTCAACATTGTTAACCGAGAATACCATGTCGGTAAACGGCGTCAAAAACAATATTAAAAAAAAAAGTCAATGCCGAAAAAGAAGTAAAAAAAAATCAACGGCGGTCAACGGTCAGCGGTAATGCTGGTAAAAATCGGGGTCGTTGTCAAAATTGATTAAATGATGAAATTGTGGTTAAATTAGTGTTGAATAAAATTTTAGGGGTTTTGAGAATATTTAGAAGAATGCAGGGGTCATAGTGCAATTTTCTCTATGAAAAATCCCAAATTCTACCCTAATTCAACAGTTGACCGTTACTTCTTGACGCTCAAACAGACGGAGGGACTAAATGTGTTAAAATATGACAATATGAGTGTGTATTTTATTGACGGCGGTAAATGAGGGACAAAAAGTGAAAAACGTGCAAACTTGGGGGACCAAAACTGTAATTATCCCGAAGTTGGCCTTTTTGTTCAGTAGTCCACAAATTATGTAAAAAACAAGAGAACCTCACTTTCTTTTTACTACACTCAATCACTTGCAAACAACAAAATAATACAAATAAGTATAGATGACCTATTTAATTTATTCATTTTGTACTTCTTTTGTGAGTCTAGCTTGCCTAAATAAATCGACAGCAGCGCCGGAGGTGGTGATGGTGACAGCCGATCCATGTGAGCGGCAAGCAGTGAGCGGAGATCTAATGAACTCGGCGACACAATCTTGCATGGTCTATTTTGCCTCGTTGACGATCTTTATATGGCCTAGAAAAATATAACTTATTTGTAAGAGTCTTTTTTAGCGGACCTGTGTTGGTCAGCTTCTCGTTTCAACTCTCGTTAGTAATTCAAATTGTGGATACTTTTGTAGGGGATAACTGTTGATTCATTATAGGTACGTAACCTAGACATTGTATTCAAATGGTCAATTATACACAAATATTTTTGAGAGGGGACCGATAATAATAAAAAAATGTTGAGAGGTTATTTTTTTTAGTATCGGATGATAGATTATTGGGGAGTGGTGAGGTCATGGCCCCCTATAGTTTTATATTGGTTTCGCCACTCAAAATATGAAGTATCGAAGGAAACTGTGATTGAGTTTTGTGATTTTGCTCATGCATTGCGGTCCTATTTAAAGGGCGAAGAAAGTAAATGCAACCTCATTTTGAGGTGAGCGGATGAGGATGACGTTAATGCATTTATAATGAGAGATTCAATGTGTTCTTATCCGTTTAATTTTTCGATTTTTTTTTCTTTTTCTATATCCTTCATATATAAGAAGGTACAATATTCGAACACTAAGATAATTGAATGTTTGACCGAATATTATACTCCCCAACTCAATATTTCTCAGTGAAAAACATATGTGCATTTAACTTGTTACTGAAAAAGGGATACAAATATGTATATAGATCGAGAGGGAAAAGACATAAATGTGCCATTGATTGTGTTATGAAACAATGTTTCTATGAAAAATTACTTTACATTATTAATTATGCGTCGTGATACAAATTTGTATTTTTTATATAATAAAAGGGGTTCTTTGATATAACCCCCTCAATACTTTTCTTCATAGGGAGATGCCCAAACTATTTTGCACCATTTGAGAAAAATCCTTTCCAAATTTCAGCTACCCATTTTACCAATTATGCCCATATCACCTCATCAACACTATAAACAATAATGCACTTGCCATCTCATCGACAGTTTGTTTTTTTTTTTATTTATTTATTTTTTTTTTAAATTTTAATTTATTTAAAAATAAATAAATAGTTTTTTTTCGTTTTTTAACAGTTTTTTGATATTAGGTATATTAATCGGCTATGAGATATAAGCATAGTCGATTAAGAATCTGACCATTAAAAATAACAAATCACAACTACAAAATAATACAAAATCAACTATATTTTACAAAAACAAAAAATATACAAACATTGTAATTGATTTATACAATTGGAATCAATAAATGAAAAATAAAAAAAAAATGGAGTTGATTGACCTTAATCGACTACCAGAGCATAGTCGATTAGCTTAATCGACTATTGATAACCTATATAGTCGATTAAGGTTCCAGCCTGCGCGGATTTCTCTACCCATGTTGTTATCCGTCCGATCCACCAAAAAATCCTAAATCTACCTCCCCATCGTCACCACACCGCCGCCACACCACACTTTGTCAACCAAGTGGGAGTTCGATCTCCCAGTTTCCCAGTTTCAAGAACTGGAATCCTTCATTAACGACTTTACTGAAGAACTCCATTAAAATATAACAAGAAGAAAAGAGAGGAAAAAAAACATATAGAAGAGAGACGATGAATCTGGAAATTCATACTTTGTTCCCAACAAACTGTAATCTTGTCAAAATCAACAGAAAATTCTGATAGATCTACTCATACTCATGACATATTTGCATAAATTAATCTCAATACAAAATGGGTGTTGTTTTTTTCTCTCTTTATTTCTTACGCGATTTATTGTAAGAAAACATAAAAATAAAAATAAAGATATTAATGTGTATACGGCTTCAATCCCGTTGATGATATGAGTGACGACATTTTCCGTTTGTAAAAAGAAGAAGAAGAGGAGGAAAATGAGGAGAGAGAGAGAGAGAGAGACAGAGAGTACTGTAGAGAAGAAGAATGTGAGGAAAAAGGAGTGAGAGAGAGTTGATACGCGTAAAACCTACGTATGAAAAACCGCAAGTGTACAGTATTGCGTTTTGTAGAATAGTGAATTCCAGATATCGACCCACAGGGAATTAAGTTCCTAAATTTACCAAGTACCGTAATTATACTATCCTAAACTTTATCTAGACGGACGAAAGAATGGGGGATGAAATGAAGCCAAAAGGAAACAAAAATAAAAACAACGTTCCGCCAGGACAAGCGAGGAATTCCGACGTGTGATGGCTTCTAGGGTAAAATCCACCAGTGTACTATCGATAAAGATCTACAAATCCGAGTCTAATGTCAATTCTATGTTCGCTAACCCAGACACTAAAATACCCTAACCCCCGTCTCCAATGTAGTTAGAGTCTACCCACAGGTCCGACGTCTCCGTTCAGAACCTGATATTAAGAGAGCATTTAGGTCAAGTCCTTAAGGGTTACTCGAGGTGCATCACGTCTCCGTTTCCACAACCCGAGCTATGTTTTCCTAAAATCAAACGAGAAATCCTCTCTCGAGTTCATTAACATTTAGAATCAATTCAACTGTTGGCCAAACAATCGAAAGCATTTAATACAGGAAAACATAAACAGAATCAAAGAACGACAAATAGATCTCAGATCTGGAAATCAAAATTGATATGCCTATTGGCCCAGCCCAATAGACCCATATTTCCTGGAACACATGCCTAGTTTAATAGTTATTTCTACGGAGGCCCAAACACATTCAAATTAGGTTTGGGCCCAACAAATTACCCGCAACCCAAATCGACAAGGTATAAATAACGACATAATTCATTTATTAAAGGTACGCCCTATTATTTGAGGAATACTATAATTTGTATTCTCTCAACTATTTCCACAATCCGCACGTCTGACTTGAGCGTCGGAGGGGTTTCCGCCGGATCAACCCCCAGCCTAGTTCACGTGTTCTTTGTTCACAGGTATCTCAGAGCCATCTAGCACGTGAGCAGTGATCCACTTTGCTCTCCAGCTCCCTTGATCTCAACTACTTAAGGTGATCTATTTTTTGCATCATCAAAAATCAATATATACAAGGTTTCATTTCCCTAAAGGAAAATGCTCAGTTCATTACAAACATAGCATCCAAATGAAGAACACGAGAAATCATAAACTAAACGTAAAGAAAAACTTATGAAAAACCCGAGTCGAAACCCTCGTCGAAGCTTCCCGCAAAGAACTGGCGAGAACCGAAGAGAAAACCGAAGAAAAAGGTCGAGATATGGTCGAGAGATCGTCGAGATTTCGAAAAATGAAAAAGAGACCTTCTATTTATAGTGAGAAATCAAAGAAAAAATATCTAGTCTCGATTTTTGTGCCCAGATCGCGATCTAGGCTTCTTGGATCGCGATCTGGCAACCTCGAAAACTGCGCACCGCCTTCCCAGATCGCGATCTAGAAAGTGCGGATCGCGATCTGCCCCAACTTTTCACTGCTACTGGAATTTGCCACCAGATCGCGTTCCGGTGATTCTGGATCGCGATCTGGCCTCTGCATCAACTTCAAACACTTTTGTCACCCTTTTTCAGCCCGAATTCGACAATTGTGCATTTCACAAAAGTAGTAGCCCTTGAAGTTGGCTTTCTAAATCCACTTGAATCAGCTCAATCGGAGGTCGTATGTGAGAGTTATGCTTGAAATACCAAACACTGCCATAATACGCGAGAATGTACTTTTGCACGTGTTTGGTTTGATTCTTGGTTTCGCTTCCAAAATCGTCTCGAATCGGCAAAAATAGCTTCTCTTAATCTAAAATATAAATAAAACAAAAACAACATAATATATACAAATAAAGCCAAAAATTCGGGAGAACGAAGACCAAAACTCGAAGAATTGATAAGTGAAAATCATGCAAATTGAACACTTATCAAGATTGTGTGTGTGTGTACGTGAAAAGAAAAAGAGGGGGAAAGAGAAGGAGAGAGAAAAAGGAAGAAGAGGAAGGAAAAGGAGGGGAGAGAGAGAAAAAAAATGTACGTAAAGAAGAAGAAGAGGAAAAAGAAGGAGAGAGAGTGTATTGGACAATTAAGGATAATTTTGGAATTATCAAAATATCATTTGGGTGCAATATTAAATACACCGAGAAAAGTTTGCAATATGAAATTCAAATTGCATGAATAAAAATATTACTATTTATTTCCACCTTTTGATGACAATTTTATATGAATTACAGAAACATCAATGAAAGTTTAATAAAATGGTATGTGATATGTCTAGCCCAAAAAGCTATAAGATATAGGGGTCATACTAATGATAAGCTCAAGCCCATATCCCCTTTGAAAGAAGGCGCACTTGGGTTTAATCAAAAATTAATTAGTCAAAATATTATGATAATGAAGAGTATAAATGCTTCTTAATTTTTCATGCAATGAGAAAAAAACGATTCTCAAAATAAAATTGGTAGGAAAGTTTGCATGTAACTTACCATATGAATGTAAATGCACTGGTGATTTTTTCATCTATTTTATTTACACAAATGACGTACTGTCTTCATTATGTGTCTTAGTTTTTGGCAATGACTTGTGAAAAGACGTAGGGGAGAAAATCGCAAAGAAATATTTCATTATATTTTCAGAATATACATCAACAGGGAAAATCCTATGACTTGTTCATGAGTATTAAGTGGTTTAGGTAGCTCAGCTGGTCTAGCAAAGGACTGAAAATCCTTGTGTCAATGGTTCGAATCCACTTCTAAGCGGGCGAAGGGTCCAAAGGACACGTAGCCGGGAGCAAGCTGGATTTTTCAGTTCAAGTGAAAGAGTCAGCCAAAAAATGTGAGCGCTCCTGCACTATACGGCTTTTTGGCGTCCCCCTATCTTGTCTTGCTGGAGGCAGATTTGATAAAAAAAAAAAAGCGGTTGTTGTTTCTTCTAATAAGTGTATTTTCTTTTTTACTTCCACACATGATTATATTTTTCTCATTCATTATATGTATATGATATATGGTTGTTGCACCTTCATCATTTATTAATTAAGTAGATTATGAAGCTAAGGATAAAATAAAATCTTATTTAAGATACACACTTACCCCTCCAACTAATATTAGAGGAAAAAAATAAATTATAACTTGTTATTTAAAAATTAAAATGTCCTCTTGTAATTATTAAAACACGTAAAAGTTAAACTAATTACTAATGGAATCAAATTCAAATGTAATTTTAGAAGTTCAAACAAATTTAGAACAAACTTGTACTATGTGAATTTGTCTTGTCTCAATTAGATTGCACCCTTGTACACAATTTAGTTATTTGAATGGTAATATTTAATACCATTCATTAAACTATGAGATATAAATGATGTAAATATTAAAAATCTATTAGCCCCTTGGATGCATGAAAAATTCTAAACATACGCGTTTTCGCGCTTGCTATATGTTTTAGAAACCATTCATTTTTTTTTTAATTTGTCCCATACATAATTTGTGGACTGATAATAAGATGGACTTGTAGTGTATCATTTGTGAATACATATCCACAAATTATGGAAATACCCTTCTATTTTTTTTTTTATATTTACACGTTTCATATTCCTTTATCTATTTTTTTAAGATACAGGGATTTCCCTTGTCCGTTTCCCGTTTATCAGTGTCTGCATTCCCGTGTCAGTGTGCTACATGTGTTAGCCCTTTTAAAAGCGAGTTATTGAAATAGCATATTAAAATTTAGATCTTTGGTTTCATTTACTTGCAAGATCTAAGTAATTATACTTCATATATCTTTGAATTCTAACTAGAAATTCCACCCGTGCGATGGAAAATATATCTTCCTAATTAAAATTTTATACATATTTCTTTGAAACGAAGAATACTTCAAAAGTATAAAAAAAAAAATAAAAAAAACAAGAAAAAGAAACCGAAACATATTTTCTACTGCAATTAAATCGTATTAATTATCTATTGCAATCCATTAAAAAAATTATGTATGACAAATGTGCAATGCATCATTGATTTATACAATTAGTATCCAATAACATGTATGACGATTTTTTGTTAATCACTAAGAAAATATATATATTCTTAAATTTATTTTGGTATTGCTAACGAAGTTGGCCTTTTTGTTAGTAATCCACAAATTATGTAAAAAATAATAGAACGTCACTTTCTTTTTGCTACACTCAATCACTTGCAAACAACAAAATAATATAAATAAGTATAGATGACCTATTTAATTTATTCATTTTGTACTTCTTTTGTGTGTCTAGCTTGCCTAAATAAATTGACAGCAGCGCCGGAGGTGGTGATGGTGACAGCCGATCCATGTGAGCGGCAAGCAGTGAGCGGAGAATCTAATGAACTCGGCGACACAATCTTGCATGGTCTATTTTGCCTCGTTGACGATCTTTGTATCGCCTAGAAAAATATATCTTATTTATAAGGGTCTTTTTTAGCGGACCTGTGTTGGTCGGCTTCTCGTTTCAACTCTCATTAGTAATTCAAATTGCGGATATTTTTGTAGGGGATATCTGTTGATTCGTTATAGCTGCGTAACCTAGACATTGTATTCAAATGGTCAATTATACACACATATTTTTGAGAGGGGGCCGATTATAATAAATAAATGTTGAGAGGTTATTTTTTTTAGTATCGGATAATAGATTATTGGGGAGTGGTGGGGTCATGGCCCTCTATAGTTTTATATTGGTTTCGCCACTCAAAATATGAAGTATCGAAGGAAACTGTGATTGAGTTTTGTCATTTTGCTCATGCATTGTGGTCCTATTTAAAGGGCGAAGAAAGTAAATGCAACCTAATTTTTAGGTGAGCGGATGAGGATGACGTTAATGCATTTATAATGAGAGATTAAATGTGTTCTTATCCGTTTAACCTTCTGATTTTTTTTTCTTTTTCTATATCCTCCATATACAAGAAGGTACAATATGCGAACACTAAGATAATTGAATGTTTGACCTAATATTATACTCCCCAACTCAATATTTCTCAGTGAAAAAAATATGTGCATTTAACTTGTTACCGGAAAAGGGATACAAATATGTTTATAGATCGAGAGGGAAAAGATATAAATGTGCCATTGATTGTGTTATGTAACAATGTTTTTATGAAAAATTACTTTACATTATTAATTATGCGTCGTGATACAAATTTGTATTTTTTATATAATAAAAGGGGTTCTTTGATATAACCCCTCAATACTTTTCTTCATAGGGAGAGGCCCAAACTATTTTGAACCATTTGAGAAAAATCCCTTCCAAATTTTAGCCACCCATTTTACCAATTATGCCCATATCACCTCATCAACACTATAACCAATAATGCACCTGCCATCTCATCAACCGTTTTTTTTTTTTTTTTTTAATTTTTTTAAAAATAAATAAATTGTTTTTTTTTTCATTTTTAACACTTTTTTTGCTAAAAATAAATAAATTGTTCTCGTGTATACCCCTCACTCACCTATTCCATATCGAGGCTAGTAATCTCAGACAACTCATGAACACAGTAAGCCAGCTATGTTCCTCCTCGAACCATGGGGCGACCACCCGTCCCTCTACCGGAGCACCCAATATCATCTAAACATCGTGGAGAGAAATAGTCATCTTACTCCACAACATATGTAAGTTGTTCATCTATCCACGAACGCGTACAACAACGGAACATCTATGCCCGAAAATAAAGGAGCGGGCTAAGAGCAACAAGCCGGTCAGCTGCAGAAATTGATTTTCCTCAATCCGGTATATGCCGGCAGGAGCCAAAACTTCTACTTGTCGTATGTGAACTTGTTCAAAGAGTTGATACAGGACTCCACTCGTTCAATCAGACGCTCCCGCAATTAGTCATTGCCTACACATATTAATTAACATGTAACAATTAAATTTATTAAATAAAAACAGTAAATAACTCACCGATTCTTCCCAAATGTATGCCGCTGTGTGCGATTGAAACTCGGAATCAAAGTGTGATCAAATGGGCCCCTCGAAAATGGACCATGTAACACATGCGGATCTAACGGCGCGGTCCCGACCGCCACGACCTCCAGCTGCAAGTCAACGACCTCCACGAGGTACATCAACATCCATCTTCGGAACGGGCTCCATCACTTCCTCCTCTGTATGGGAAAGACCAACATCAACATCGGCATGAGAAGCCGACGCCCCAATTCCAACAACTCTCTGTTGCCGCGTCGACATAGTCATACGCTCCTATTCCCGGTGCTGAGCATCTGAAGCAGCTGCTCACATAAGTGCCTTCGACTTGTCTACCATCTATGGAATAAGACATTAAACAAACTAATTTAATGTATAAATAATTACAAGAAATTAAAAAGAAAAAAAAGAAAAAAAGTACTATTTCGTGTAAAATTACACCAAACATAAGCTCTATTTCATGTAAATCTACACGAAATGGGGTTTATGTAAAGAACTTATCTATTTCGTGCTACTAAGCAGGAAATGGAGTGTATTTTTAAGAGTTTTTAACAAGCGACCCATGTGATAAGTCTAATTGCTGCAAAAGCCTCTGTGTGAAAAGTATTAGCAGTTACCCCCCTATGAAATATAGTCAAAGCCATGAAACCCCCTAACACGTGATCGTGCAATACACTCGCCAATTATGTGAGTGGGAGTGTGTTTTTCAGCTTGAAAAGTCTTAAATACCCTTTAAATCAGAAATTTAAAAAATTATAGAATGATCCCAATATTTCTGTAACCAAAATGAAATTTTCAAAAGTTTCAATTTAGTACCTGCTATTTTCAATAAAGCCCTCTCTCCCATTGAAAAAAAAACACGTAGTAACACACACAAATTCACACACTTCCACTTTAATTTCTCTATCCTAGGTTTCTTAATTTATATAATATCTCCGCCGGCTCTCCAGCTCCCTCGCCTGCCTCTACCGCATCCTCGTCGTCATCCTTCGCTCCTCCCGTCCCTTCTCCTCCCACCCCTCCTATGACCACGCAACCGTCGGGCCTCTTCCTCATTCTACTTGACGAGCTCCCCCCCCCCCCCCCCCCCCCACACCACCCCCCACCAACCACGTCACGGAGGTAGAGCTGATATTTTCGAAAAAGCGAATTCTTCCCACTGTTTTTTCCTTTTCATTTTCTGGTTTTGTAGCTGAAAGTGGAAAAACGGGGGATTTACATCAGAAGAAAACTCAGCCCCATCGATAACATCAGCGTCGGCCGCCGCCGTCGGATTCGTCGTTTCTCTTTGATGTTGACCGTGTTTGAGAGCCAAGTAAGAATAAGAAGAAAAAGTTTCTGCCTCACCGGTGGGTAGACATGGCCACGGGACGGGGCGGGTCCGGGTCCGAATTTTGGAGGACCCGAAACCATGGTTCGCCGGCACAGAACAGTCGGCTGTCGCAGACACTGCCATTCCAGTTCCATTGCAACTTCGCGGTTTCGTCGCGGCTCAATCGCGGCCGGAACGGACTCTTTTTAATTAAAATGCTAAAATATAATTTATTTCAAATATATTTTTAATACCAACATTACAATACAATAATATGCTAAAATTATTAAAACTTAAGAATTAAAATATTACAACAACCTTACATTAACATTATATAATTACAAGCAATGTCAATACCACGTAGAATGCCGAGCTGGTTCAAAGCTTTCAAGATTTTCTGTTAGAGAATCAGTCGGTAAATGTGACCCATATTGTCTTTATTTGTAGTAAAACAAATTATGTTATGAATTAATTTCAAATTAAAATGATTATATTTAAGTATTATAATATTGAAAATAAAAAAAAAAGTTAAATAAATTTTAATATTATATATATGCGAATTTTCTATATTTATTTATTATTTCTATTTTGATATTTATTTTCCATTTTTTAAGAATCAGTCTTTAATTTTATTTATTTCTTTAAAAAAAATATGTATTATTGCTCAATTTTATATATGATACTTCGATTAAGGTGGTGTTTGCAAAATGATTATTTAAAAGTAGAAGTTTGTGATTGTGATTTAAGTTAGTTTTAAGTGCTTATTTCTAAAAGTTGGGGGTGTTTGCAAATATTTCGGAAAATGAACTAAAATTGAAAAAGCAGGGTTAAGGGTGCTTTTAAAAAAATAGCTTAAAGTAGATTATTTTAAGAGAAGCAAAAGCAAAAGTTGATTTTGCAAACACCTAAAAACAGATTATGAGCAAAAAAACCGCATAATCACTTTCAAAAAGCATTTGCAAACACCACCTAAATACATAAATTTTAGTCGTGTTTTACTTATTGTTACTTTCTCCTATTAATAGGAAATTAGAGGGATTAGTGGGGTCTCATTATCCCACAAAATTAGCTCTTAACTCCATAAAAAAAAAAAATTAAACTCTTCTTTAATTTAAACTTTTTTTTTAATTTAAAAAATAATTTAGACTCTTCTACAAATTATCTCGTTCCCAATTTTCCTTTTTCTTTTTATTTTTATTTTTCAATTTTTTTCCGTCAAGACAAGGGTCTCGTTCCCAATTTTCTCTTTTCTTTTTCTTTTTTTTTTTACTTTTTCTTTTCCGTCAAGGGCCAGGCCGTTCCGGAGCCGTTCAGATCGTTCCGGCGCCGTTTCGGTGCCGTTTCCTGGCTACGTCTCGCCCGTATCGGTGGTCCGCCGCGTCAAGGGGGAGAGAACGGTTTTGTTCGGGATTCCGGAACGGCGGGCACCGTTCCCATTCCATTCCGGCCGTTCCGGCGAACACTGCCCGAAACCGATCCGTGGGGAGGCGGGGCGGGTCCGAGTCCGGGTCCGAATTTTGGAGGACACGAAACCGACTCGTGGGGAGGCGGGTCCGGGTCTGGGCGTGTCCACCCGGGTCCAGCTGAGTCCGGGTCGGGTCCGGGCCGGGTCTGGGGGTCCAAACCGATTTTCTTTTTTTTTTTTTAAATAATTACAAGAAAGAAAAGAAAAATTAAATTGAAACTTGAAAAAACTTGAGATTAACTTTAAATTCAAAATTACAAAAGAAAAATTGAATTTAAACACTAAACAATTTTAGAAAAAAATGAAACGATTAGGACCTTGATACATAAACTAAATAAAATGAAAGTTGTGAAGATTGGATTAAGGGTATTTATAAGTGAAAATAATAATTGAGAAATTTTTCGAAATTTCAAAATTCAAAGAAAAATCAAAATTCAATTTTTCTGTTAAATTAAATTGTTATTTTTTATGTTTTTTCAAAATTAAATATTTATGTATTTGTTATTAGTGGAGATTTTTAATATTAATAATAGTGAACATGTCAATTAATAATTTATTAAACATTAGTTATACAATTACTATAATCATTTTACAGTGTTATGTATATTTATATATTTATAGTTAGGATTTATTATAACAAACAATATATATAACATAAACAAAAAGTGTAAAATGATTATAATAAATAATGTTAAATAGATTATTAATTATCATATTCATTATTATTAAATAACTTTAATTAAATTATTAACAAATATAATACCATAAAAAAATAAAATAAATTGAAAGGACTTGAGATTAATCCATTTAAATCTTACGATTCGATTCTAATATTTGAATAAAATGTAAATGTAAAAAAAAGGATTAAATCATATGATATTCGATTCTCTATATTTTTTTAGAAGTTTTTCATATTGCATTTGTTGATAATTTAATTAAAATTATTTAATAATAATTAATATGAAAATTAATAATTTATTTAATATATTTGTATGTCATTTAAATCATTTTACACCGGCGTTTTATATTATATATATTCATTGTCTACCTTTAACTAAACCTGTTGGTTGGCCTATTGGTAAGTATTGCCCATTCTTTCCACTCTTGCCCGAGTTTGAACCCCCTTGTGTCCAAACAATGATGTTTAATACTGGGGTCCTGAAATTGGGAACCCTAAACATTGGCGGGTCCGGTTTCGGGTCAACAGGGCAGGGCCGGGTTCAGGCGGACCCGGTTCAAACCCGATCCGTGATTGTGTCTACAAGTGGTATTGCGGAAGAAGATGACTTGCAGCCCCTTTCTCTCATAAAATTTTTTTTTTTACACAAATAAAACTATATTTTACCTATAGTATTATAATTAGGGTAGTCTAGTCATTTCACCAGAGTTAACAGCAAAATATGATAAAAGGGGTCGTACACTAATTAAAACTCATCTTAAGGGGTCAATGTTAATTTTTTTAATATAAGGACTTTTCCGGCAATTAGACTTTTTACATGGGGCTCTATGAAACTAACTCGTATTTTCAAATTATTGGTTCATCTCGTGCAACTGTACACGAACCGGAAGCTTCTGTTTCGTGTAGAACTACACAAAATGTACCCATAATTTCAAAATATACTATGTTTCGTGTAACGAAACATGAAATAATCTCCCATATTAAATTAATCGATGGAATTCGTAAACTAAACAATAATAAAACGTTAAATTTATGTAATAAAGTATTTGTTTTCAATCTGAAACTGTTGTCGAAATTGCCCGTCTAATTTCCGAGAGTTTTGAAAGGGTTTGGGGGAGTTTGAGGATTTTGGCTTTTTTTTGAATAAAAGTTACAAATGAATTATTTTGCACTGCAAGATAGTAAAACTCGCACTATGAATAGCCTTTCGGTTATGCAATTGGGTGTTGATGGCCTAATTCCGTGTGTGTGTGTGTGTGTGTGTGTGTGTGTGTGTGTAATCTAAAATCAATATTCATATTAATTTTTGATTGATTGTTTTGACATTAGCCTATAAAGAGGCCGGTCGGTCTACACTTAATGTGATATCAAGCCTTATGAAGTTTTTCGTCGGAACTTCGAAAATTTCAAAATATTTCCTCAAGTTGGATTGCTTGTTGAACTTGAATTAAAGGTTAGTCCTACATCATGTGAAAGAATTATTGGTATATTTGGATTGAATGATTTGATTTGATGAAACAATTTGGAGGAATGATTTGAAATTCCTCCAATTTGGAATTATTTGAAATCCTAATTGCTTAAAAAACAACTAAAGACGAGGAGTGTGG
The DNA here is from genome assembly GCF_056151865.1 of Erythranthe guttata. Lineage (NCBI taxonomy): Eukaryota > Viridiplantae > Streptophyta > Magnoliopsida > Lamiales > Phrymaceae > Erythranthe > Erythranthe guttata. The sequence continues at coordinate 8,252,644 of NC_142537.1, read as the reverse complement.
ATTTGAAATTCTTTGGCAAATCCCTCAATCCAAACAAGTGCAAGGAATTTATTATTATGGATTTAAAATCCATGGGCCAAATACATCCATCCAGATGCACCCTATGACTAAGTTGTAGATAATGATAATTAGAGCCATCGTTTTATTTTAACTTGTACTTTAAAATTCCATTAATGCGTCCACTAAAGTATATTTATCTAAAAAAAATCATAACACTCTAAAAAATATATAAAACTAATCAAGATATCTTAAGAACAAGCAATAATCAAAGTCTAATAGTACAAACTAACCGGGAAAATTATTGTGATACGAAGAGTATAAAATGCCATCAAAATTTCTTAAATGTGCTAAAAGATTATTATTCCAATGGTGCAAAATGAATATCTTTTAAAAAAAAAAGTACAAACTAACCGGGAAATTATAGCCTCTTCCGGAACTAATTCTAAGTTGCATAATTGATAATTAAATAAATAACCGAATTGTACAAAAAAAAACCTCTGCTAACGAGGGTTGGGTTTTTAAAATATATACATCGAATATTAATATCTTGATTCGATTTGTTTTATCCATTGGTAATTAATTGTTCCAACAATTAAGTCGTTCTAAATCATTGACAAATTTCGTGGTAGTATATATAATGACTTCAATCAAGGACATGATGTAATTTGCTATCATGAAGGAAAATGTGAGTAGATTTCCCGTGAGAATTAAATCTAAAAAAAAAAAACCATACATATTAAACGTTAAGAGTAAACTGCAAATACTACCCCTGTGTTATATCGAAATAGCGGAAACCCCCCTGTGAAATTTAGTCAAAGGCAGAATCCCCCCTAGCTGATTTTTTAGACTTGAAATGACAAAATTGTCCCTCAAAATGTATTTATATATACATATTATATGTATATTTATTCTTTTTAATTTGTTTGTTTAGAAATTATAAAAATAGTAAACAACTAAATTGATTATTTTTTAAATAAAATAATTAAAATATTTATAAAATATAAGAATTTATTAATTGCAAGACTCCAGGGGTATTTGTGTCTTTTTATATCAAGTCAACCCTCAAATAGTTCCATAGGGGGGTTTTTGCTATTTAAATAATTTCACAGGGGAGGTTTTTGCTAGTTTATTTATCACAGGGGGGTTTTTGCTATTTAGAGATTACACAGAGGTAGTTTTTGCAGTTTACTCTAAACGTTAATATAAGGAAATAGGGAGAAGAACAAAAAAAAAACGTTAATAGAAATGTCTTATTTTAAAAACATTTTATGTAAAAACATTTGCAGTAGGAACTCCTGGTCGTTTAGGATAGATACAACAACATTTGCCGTCCGGCTGACAACCACATGATATTTTAAAATCGAAGAAAAAACACATATACACACAATCTCTCTCTGTTTGGCAGTACGTTATTTGTCCATCTGATGAATGTTTTCTACCCATCACATTTCCACCTTCCACTCTGTTTTCTGCACACACACAAAAAGATTAAAAAACAAAAAAAAAAAAAGAACTAATTATAATATTCATAATTAGAATTTAATTTATTATATATAGAGAGATGTATAATATATATACCATTGATGCCCAAAGCCAAAAGCACTATGAATGCCACCACCACCACTGAAACTTTTCCCATGATTTTTGATATTGTTGTTTGATTTTCTTGTGTAGCGGAAAAGTTTGTGTATGTATCCTTTTTTTTAATTCATGGTTGGATATTTATACAAGAAAGCCATAAACTCAAAGAGTCAATCGCGCTATGACAAAATAAGTAGTATACATTTTCTGATTTTTACTTCTATTCTAATATATTTACTTCCTAATATACATATACCTAAAATGTATACACACGCCAATAATGTGCATGTTTCTGTAGAATGTATTATGGATTTCATTTAATTGATTGCAACATTCTAGGACATTTGTCAATATCAATTTGAATTTATATAATTTAAAGCATGGACACGGATACAGCGATCGCCATTAAAAAAAATTAAGGGTATGTGGGAATATGTGCAAATATTAAATATATAGGGGTATATTTATAATTAATTAGAACACACACACACACACACATTTATATATATATATATATATGTGTGTGTGTGTGTAATCTTTTTATAAATTTTATTTATTTCTATATTTCAATATAAATTAATGTCTTCGTATATATATCTATACTAATTATAAAAATGTAAATCATAGGGAGGTTTCTTCCATTTATGAAGGTACAAAAATGTCATTTATGTAAGTAAACTGTGAAGGACAATTAAGTAATTTTATTTATTTAATAACGAATTAGTAAACTAGAATATTTGTCCAATAGGTGTGGTGTACTAACATAATTTAAAGACAAAGACGACATGGTACGTTTTGTTTTTTCACCTTCTAATTAACCTTTCAAATGGACTGGATTCATACAACGCTCTTCTCGAAAAGAAAAAGAAAATTAATTAAGTTGAAACAATTGATTATGCAATAAAAGCAATAACAACTCCTCATTAACTTATAACAAGAAATGGAACATCCGATAGATATATAGTCCATTTTTTGGTGACCACCGGAAAGAAAAGAAAAAGGTCACCGTGCTTTCTTTTATTGAATTCTATCATATTCCATAAATTTAACTTAAAAGCTCATCAGATATGTCACAGAATATAGCTACGGCTACTGGAGTGAAGTCCTCAGCAAAGCAGGTTAATTATATTCTCAATCCAGTTCATTCGACTGTGTTCTAAATTTATTTTATAATTTTGATGTTTTCCAGTACGTAGGCTAATCATTTTTGGTGTGATGTAGTTTTAAACGTGTTTCAAACTATATTATTGTAATTTGTAAAAAATATTGTACCCTTGTATAGGAATTGGACATTATTCAAATTAAAAATGTATTGTATAGTTAGATTAAGTTTAATATTCCGTAAATTTTATCGTAAATCAGGAAGGTAAAGAGATAGACTAGGACATTTTTGGTTCACCGGCCATCATAGGTTGCACATATCGGCCAACATATTTGGTGTTTCAAACAAATCTAGCTTTCCTGTAGAAATTAGGAGGCATTGAAGTTGAGTCATCTTACGAAGATCCTAATTAGTTGTACGTTTGTACTAAATTATAGAACTCTTTTATTCGTACTTCATGTTATAATAAAGATATATGTTCAATTCGGAGCTATTCGGCTATATATTAGAATCATTATTATATATTTGCAGCTTCTTGTTGACCAACACTGCACCAAAATATATATTCAAATTAAATATTTATATTAAATGACCATTGGATATATAATACTCTTTGTTGATTTTTTTTTTCTATTCTTGTGATAGTACAACATATACTTACAGCCTACACATAGTGAAAACACCATTCTTATTTAAAAATATAATAATAAACAATATTTCCTCTATGACAATTCTTGAAGAGGAATTATTAAAAAAAAATCCAAGTAAAAGTCCTCTGAATCGGATGCGGAATAAACTTTGCTTCAAATATTTCAGGAAGTTGGTTATGATCAATAAAGAAATAAGTATATAAACCTTAAAAAAAGTTAAATTTGTTTCCAATACAACAAAGCTAAAGACCAATAGAACCTATAGGAGGGGGCGGGAATTATAATAGTAATAGTCGATGAAGACCTTCAATATTTCGTTGGCCACTACACAAAAAAATAAGACGTACATCATTTTTAACGATTTGTTCTAAGGAGCAACCCAGCCATATTTATTTCAATGTTTTTTTACCATGTGCAGCATTTAAGTTTTAAAAGTTTGTTGATTTACACGAGATCTTTATATTTGTGTTTTTATTGTTGTTTCTTACTAGAGGGAAAACCAAAGAATCAATACACACATCGGTTGAAGAAGTAGGAAGCAAATCAACAATTATTTAAGGGGTTTTCGCTCATAAGTCTCTAACCAATCATTTTTATTATTCTAGGTTTAGGGGTTATATCTCTTTCGCCAATAAGTTGATTCCTTTAATGTGTGTTATAAATAAAGGATAAATTCATGTATATGACAAAATTACCCCCAACTCTTTACACCCAGTTCTTAATTGTAATCCCAATTTAATCAATTTTGAACATAAAAATTCAATTTTGACTTTTTTCTTTCAAAAACTTTTTTTTTTCAAAAAATATTTTTTTTTGCCGGTTTCTGGCTTTGATTTTTCGATTATTTTCTGGACTGTTTTTTCCGCAGCCGGATTTCGGCGTCGACTTTTTATAGTGGTTTTTTTTTTGTTTTGTTTTTTTTTACGCTCACCGCTAAACGTTGACCGTAATTGTGTTGTCATTAACAGTAATTATACTGTCACTGACAGTAAATTAACGTAATTATACTGTCACTGACAGTACATTAACGTAATTGTATTGCCGTTGACAATACATTTATGTAATTGTACTGCCGTTGACAATACAATTAGAGTCAAACGACAATATTTTTTTTTTTGTTATTTTTCTTTTAATTTTGTTTGAGTTGTTGACATGTCAACGTAATTATATTACTGTCGTTGACAGTAAAATAACTGTAAACACAATAATATTAATGCAACTACATCAATATTAATATTTTTTTTGGCTTTTTTGTTTTATTTGAGTTATTCACGAAGTAACGTAATGATATTACTGTCTATTATTGTAATATTACTGTTAACACAATAATATTACCGTGGTTGACGGTAATATTACTGTTATTACATACTCTATTACATAATAATAATGATTTTTATTGTGTTAATATTATTGTCCATAAAGTTTTGTTTTGGCTAAAAATTGAATAATTTGTGAAATTTGGGGTCAAATTGAGGTTAAATTAAATTAAAGGATGAAATTGGAGCATATTAAAATGTGAGGGGCTATTTTAGTCTTTTATAAACCTCTAGGCCATGTCTGGACTTTTTGTAAAAAAAAATTATTGGTGTGGACCCATTTATCAATAAGTACCCATTGATGGACATATTTGTAAAGTGCATTTTATTTAATTATATCATATATCCGTTTCCGCTGAACACTTCAAATGATAATAGATGGAGATAGTTGAATCTGGGGACTGTGAGGGCATAAAATTGTTGTTCTCATTTTTATTTTTATTTTTTGTTAAGGAAAAGTTTAAGTCGATAAAATATGAGCTTACTGTTGAGTGTAGATTTTACACTCAATACGTTTACTTTACGTGGATCTTTTGTTTAGATTTAATTATATTTGTGCTTTAATTGATTGATTTTGTGTTTTATAGGTGAAAAACGAGAATTAGGTGTCCATGAAGGAAAAAAGATCAAAAAGAAGGAAAAAGTTGCAAATAAGGAAACAAATCAAATTGGAAGAAGGAATCTCGCCACAGCTTTGACAGTGTCCACGATTTCGAGCATATCTCTCTCATACAAACTCCGAATTAGGTGATTTTGGCGGCATTGGAAAGCTAATTTCAAGGGCTACAATTCTTATTTACACAATATTCCAAAATTCGGACTCCAACATGGCGAAAATCGAATAACAAGTCCTGATAGGGGGAAAGTGGCGGAAATTGAGTCCTATTAGGTTTCTACTACTTCCTTATCAAGAAACGCCTATAAAAGCAACATGTCTCTACACCATAAGCACGAAATTTTACACCACAAAACACGAAGAACGAAGATCAACGAAGACTCAAGCATAGTTTTTCTTATTTCTTTTATTTTTATTTTGTTTATCATAAGAATTACGAGTAGCTAAGTTTTTATTCTAGGATTTTATTGGAACCCTATGTGGTAACTCGAACCTGTTTTTCTACTTTTATGCAAGTTTAATTCTTCGATTATTTCTTCTATCTTGATCTTATTTAGCGCATGAACGTAGCTAATTTATGTTCCTATGTGTTATTGTTAGAATTGATTGACAGATCGTTTTAATAATTAGAACAGGGATAGAAGAGCCTTCGAGTAGTTCTCACCGAATGTGTGTGTTAATTGCATGTATTATCGTAGACATATAGATAATACCTTAGGTAGCCGTTTGCGAGACTTGCTATTTAATGCTTTATTTATACTAGGTTTGCATAGACATATAGTGAATCTTTTATGAATAATAGGTTTATAGCGCAGCGACAGCTGGTTATGAGTAATTTCGTGTCTTGGGTTAATAATCGAGAATCGTAACTTGCATGATAGGAGATTAATTGGGTGAAGAATTATCGCATAGGGGGAAGATAAAATCCTAGATCCGTTTTATATTGATATTTTTCTCGTGTTTAATTGCTTTCTTAATTAGTTTAATTTATTTAGTTAATTAATTTGACAACCCTGCGTAGGCTGGATAAAAATCACAATTGTTAGAATTTGGTACTTAGGATTAAATAATTTGCGTATTCCCTGTGGGATCGACATTCGACTCTCACGAGTCTACTTTACTACTTGTTTGCGATACATACACTTGCGTGTTGGTATTTAGCACCCAACACTTACAAATGTGGCTTTAGTTGTTTTCTTCTATATAAGTGTTCAAGCATTGTAGCATTATAGAGACACTGTTAATTTCTTGGGTTTTGAAACTTGGAATATACTGTTTGGAGGCAACAGGCAAGGAAGAAATTATTTCTTACATTAATCCATATACAACATATTATGATTCATATTCTAGCTACATGTAAGTTATGTCAATTTATTTGCGCTAGGTATCTTAGTAGAATAGTTTTCTTCTTTTTCTTTTGCACTTCAATATTGTTAACATGTACTTGTGGACAATTTTAGGGCATTTTGCATGAAACGGCAATGTTGCTATGCTATCAACAAGTCATGTTATCAAAGCACCAAATTGTTATTATTTCTTCCAAGTTGTTTTTTTTCTTCTTCTAAATAAGGTCCCGAAAATGCATTTAATGTGACAAGGTTTGTATTGTAATATAGTTTGCGACAAAGACTACTATACTAATCTGTATATTTCCATTTGATTTCCGGTGTTGACATTGTCGTTTTCTATTTGATTTCCGCTGTTGACATAGTCACGACACGTGCAACGCACGTGCACCTGTCTAATTTTATAAAAAGTAGCACTCTGTTGCACATAAAAAGTGAGAGTCATTAAGAAGTCCCATTCATAAAGTTTTTTTAAAAAAATAGGGGTTTTCACTTGAAAGAGGTGTCCAAGGTGGGACACGTGTGTCCTATGCTTTTCATAATTACAGACACAACCCGATACGGGTTCGTATTAAGATGAAATTATGGACATGGCTTGACACGGGTGTTCGGGGGGTGTCCCCGAGTTTCCGAACGTCCGAAAGACGGACACCTCAAGTCCTAGTAGTGTCCGTGCATTAGAGTCACAAGTATTGTTACATATATATCGAGCAATGTACATAAATATTAATATCAATTATTCATCGACATTCTAAAAATACACACATTATTTGTATATACATGTATGATTGGGTAGGGAGTATCTTGTTCGATGTAAATATAGAATACAGTTGATTTGTCCCGCAAGGGATGACCTAATGGTTGGAGCAAGTGGACTTGCGTCAACTGACCCAAGTCCGATCCCCTTTCCCATGGTCGCTAGGTCAAGCTTGTCACACTTGGTTAGCCTAGTCTGGTTTACATCTCTAGCTCGTATGGTTTTTGCAAGCTATTATACGAAAGTATAGGTTCACCCAATGACTATATGGTTGGTTGCGGATTCCTTCATTACCAAAAAAAATTACAGCTTTTCTTCTTCCCACGGCCTCGCACCCAGTATTGTAGCCATGCTTCAGTTTCTTCTTCAACGGATGGTGGTAGCATAAGCAACCGCAAAATATTAGAAAGTCGGCCGCACATGGCCGGTTTTGAGGAGAGGCAAAGTAGGTGGTCGTCTAAGATCCACGGATTTTACGAAAATTTAGGGCCCCAAATATTTTTATATATACTTTATATATTAGTACTTATTTTTTGAAATTTATTATATATAATATTTTGGAACATCAATTCTAAAATAATTTTAAAATCAATGATCAGTAGATATTATTATTACAATCTTCTTAACATTTGGGCCCCTAAATATTAAATTTATGTCTTAATTACTAACTATTATTTCTAAAATAAGAATCGATATCCATTAGTTTATTCAAGTTTATTTTTATAAATTTTTGTGAAGTCTATTTGCTATAAAGATTATAAGTCACGGGAGGAGGTGAACGAACAAATCATTCGGTTAATGTTGAAATTTTTCCATACTTTTAATTATTTTATAATTATACATTTCAAAAAAAAAAAACAAAACAAAAACAAAAAAACCGGGGGCACTGCACTGCCCCTGAACCCATGTAATCTTTTAATCCATCACTTTTATTAAATGTTGTTTATATTCTTTTACTACATTCATTTCAAACATCCTTATAAAAAAAATTGATTTGACAAATAACGGGGCCCATTTTGAGTTCTTTATATCTCGGATAGGGTCCCCGAATTCTCAGGAACAGCCCTGCGGCCGCGTGGTATCATCAGCACCACCTAAAACGACAACAAAAAATTGGGAAGCCCAAGGCGAAGCATCATCAATACTGCCCAAAATGCCTGCCGTTGCTGCCACCACTGCCACCACCGCCTCCAGCGCCACCCCCAATTCTTTCGGAGCTGCCCGGTGCTTCTTTGTCCTATTCCATTTCCAATTTTCTTTCCGCATAAATTGGCACTCTATGTGGGACTCGTAGACAATGATTGACGTTTCCCAAGAGCCTCTTTCTCTCCGTCCGCTAGCTCCTTCTTTCCGCCACCTCCAATTTTTGATGACTCATTCCGCTTCTATTCACGCCTGCTTATTTTGACTTACATTTTTTTTCTTTGTTGCCGCTCTCATTTTCTGCCACCTCACTTCGCCTCCTCCCATAAAAATGGATCTTTTGACTTGGATCGCGGCTATGAGTTTCTATCTTTGTTGCTTTATTATGTTAGTGCTTCTATTATTGGAACTTTCATGATTGTCGATAGTTATACTGAGTAATACTAATTAAAATTATGTGGAGATTAATTTTATTTATTTACTTACTCAAAATTATGAATTAAGTTCAACACAAAATGTCTCTAAATTTGGAGGAAGGGAAATGCCCAAATGGTCAAGGTTCGAAATAAACGCTCGTGTGGCGACGTCCATCGATCGATAATTCGATTGAGCTTGAGCTTGTGGTATAAGTTTCCAATTATTTGGTTTGGGCTTTAGATAACTTAATTAATTAAATTATTTAAGCCCAACCAAACTAAATAAACTCTTAAATTTAAGTAAATAAAATAACTAATTATCCTAGTCAATCTTTTGAACCAAAGATGTGTCGTTTTAGAGACGTCGTTCCAAACAAAAGTGGGTCTTCACTTTCTCCAATAGTTTCCTCCCTTTATGAATCAAACTCTAGCTCTCATAAATAAGGTAAGACTCTGGCCAATTGTTTACTGAAAAAATCGGACAATTGAGTTTATAGTTCTTCATATCATTCTCTTTTGTGGAAGTTTCTTTTCCGTTGTTCAAATTCGTTTGTGGGTTTGATTCTCGTGCAAGGTTAAAAAATCCGATCGTTGTACCTTGAGAGACTACCGGGAAGAGATTGTGCACCTTCGACAACCCCAAAATATTGTTTTAAGGGAATTGCTGAGGCGAGCCTCGATCGTTCTTCGTGTTTTCACAATTCCTCTTTTCGACAAACAAGTAAGTATTTTCGTTCATTTACGCAGATTTATATATTGATACCAACATCTATTTGGTTTATTTTTTCTTTAACTGGATTCAAACAGATATTCTAGTGATCATTATATGTATTTTGAATTTTAGTTGTATGAGGTTGAATTCGTCCTATAGGAGTAGGGACAGTTTTTTGAGAATTTTGTTTGCATGTTGATGAAATTTTTATTATGAATTGTTTGTGAACAAAGTGCTTATGAGCTATAAAATATAATATGAAGAAAATAGGATATTTGTAAACTAAAAACCTTTATCCTTTTTGTGAAATTGTATTGGAGTGCAACATTCTAGCAAATTTTTCATTGTAGGTTCTACTATTATGGTTTCAGAACATGTTTTCCATCAGGATTTTATTGTTGCGTGTTAAGGAGTAGAGATTTTGAAAGTGTTGTCGTGATTACTAACACATTGAACAAAAGATATCGCGACGAAAAGAGATATTCAATTTCCTCTTTTTTTATGCTTCTCTTGATTTTCAATTTCAAGTATTTGATTTAGAGTTGTCCTTTAATTTGTATTCTCTTCGCAGTTAGAAAAAAGTTTGATGACAATTAGATCAGGCCTTTATATTTTTTCAAAGTTCGATCGTAGTTTGATAAATTGACGAATTGACATGATAGTGAGTGCAGCTCCATGCAAATTTTCCTTTTGATAGTGTCTCTTTATTCCGGGTGGACTCCCTTATTCATTCACAAAGATATTGGAGATTCAATGTATTTCTGATCGAATAAAAGTTATGTTGTGCTATCCTTGTCAATCACAAAATTCATCAAAACATTTGTAATGATAATGTGATCCCAAAATAAAGTCAATAAATTATCAGCAAACTTATAAGGCCATCTGCCACATGGTGGAGGAGGCCCAACAAACACCGAGCCCACCCAAACTCGTCGCACTCAACTAAAAACTAACGAAAATAGCGTCAGAACATTGGTGATGTACGGTAGCTAGCAAGTGATCTTGATCGGTCCTGGAGCTTCGAGGTGATCGCACAGATGGTGGGTGGTCAGTGGCTATCTATTTTAGAGTGAGAAAATAAATAACAAAAAGGAGGAAAGCAAAAGAAATGGGATCATAAATTAATGGGCACAATTGTCATTTCAAGTGGCTAGGGAGTAAATCTTAAGAAAACATTAAAAGTATGTAGTGGTAGTGGAAATATTGTTGAATATGGACTAAATCATAAGTTTAAATATTGGTTGAGAATTTTTTAACAACTTTCTCTTGCATATTACCCAAAAAAAAGGATTATTAGCGAGAACCCCCTCACTCTTATGTGTAAATGAGAATGGATCCTATCCATTTTCCAATATTAGTGAGACCCCAACTCCCACAAATTGTTTAGTAAAATAAATATTCAACAAAATTTATTATAGTGTCCCTTAATTTACCCCTCTAATAAATAAACCCTAACCAGGCATTCACCCCTAAAATTCGTTCATCTCTTCTCTTATTTCTCTTAAATGTTCGTACAATGCCTCAGCCACCAGCGCCGCCTTGTCCCTCTACGATTCCACCTCCATCTACCGCCGCGCTCGACTGCCACCGCCCCCGCGACCGCCAAATGATGATGGAAGACCCCCACCACCGCGCTCGACTACGAATTCAAATTTTGTTCTCTATCTCCAGCCCTCGTCCTCGCTGTTGAATCTGGAGACCACGTCGCCACCACCACTGTTGTAGTTCTCTATCTAGTTGTAGAAGACGACAACAAGAACTCATAAATCCCTCTCTACCTCCACCGCTCGCCTTCGCCACTGGATCTGGTGACCTCGTCAACGCCTCCTCCCCTTTCCACCTTTGCACCACCACTACCACCATTGTATTGATTCCATCAAACCTAGGAAACTCAATCTTTGTACTGAGATTGAAACCTAGAGTATATGAATTTTGTCTTCCCCAAATAATTTGTAACACCCTTCATGACTTTTAATTAATTAAGAAATATTTTAGTATACGATTTAGAAAAATGGACTTTATTAAAAATTAAAGATCCAATTTTAACTTTGGGAAAAAAAGTTTAGAATTTATCGAACCATTTTCCTTTACTTTAAATAAAACACACAACTCAAAATTACAATTTTTATAAAGAGTGCGCTACATAAAACATAATCGGGGTTTAGAAAATACTCGTAAGACAACGGAAGGAAAATATACTTTATTTACATACCCCATCCAATAGACTAGATTCCTAAATCAGAATACAAAATAAAATCATAAAAATCTCCATTTTATGTGAGACTTTTGTTTAAAAGAGAAAGCAAAACATAATCTTTTATGAAATTCGGATTAGATGTGCAAGGCATCAAGGCTCGTGATTACTCGAACTCCGCTCCGTTGCGCACTCAGATAACTTCGAGAACCTGAAAAGGGGATTTGGGATTTGCATAAAGTGAGAGCCCAACCACTGGCTCACTAATAATTTTAGCTCGACGATACTCACTTATGTCTCAACATGTCACGCATGTCCTAAAAGAGACCTAAAGTCCTTGCTCTAGGTTCTTTCATGTAGGGATAAGCCTAAAGTTTCTATCTCATCTATATTCAATTTATTTCTCTAGATCAAGACTTTCGCTCATATACGTGAAAGCACATATCACCACATACAAATACAATACTTTTATTCTTTAAATCTAAGAACAATTAAGCATGAAATCTTATCATAGATGATCACGAAATTACATAATACATAGTCGAACATATAGTTATACGGATAAATATGTATTTATGTTTATCTCAACCTTGTTATAGTGGATACACAGTCCCCTTTCGTATTATACAGATACAAAATCCTCGTATTGCTTGCTGACATAAAGTCCCTATGGTACATAAGGACGAAAAAGTCCTTATAGTATCAATTTAGTAATTTAAGCGCATAAATGCAGTGCAACGGTCAATAACCATCTAACACAAATTAATAGATGATAACACATAGGTCACAAAAACACACAATTTCCACATAAATCACTGTAATATGCAAAAATAACCAAAAGTCCCTTGAATGCAGTGGGTGTTAAAATCCATTTTAATTTCATTAGATCTGTGAAAAAATTAATTTATGTGCTCAAGCAATAAACTATAAAGCGTTTCAATCCCGTTTTTTGGTGGGAGCTACCTATTTTTTTATCCTAGTTGGATCTCGGCCCATCGTATCCGGTTTATTCACTTAACCATTCCATTAATTTTCCAATTTTCAAAACACATGATATGCATGGACATGAACACCAAAACCTTAATTGAATCCCCATTTAGATATCACAAATATCAATAATGTGCGGCAGAATATAGTAACACCAAGATTATTATTCATAATATTATCACATAGACTAATTAAATCATAACATATTACACAAATACATACATGGCGGTATACACACATATTTCACATAAATATGGTAAATTTCACGTAATTCAACTAATCGAAACATATATGTAATAGTACGAAACAACTTAATGAACAATAGTTACCCATACTAATTAAACTAAACTTATTCTATTATATATAGACTTAATCTTCTTAGTAACTTGATCCAAGTTCAATTCGTCCATTGTTTTATGTCTTAAGAATTTAAACTATTCTTTCAAACATCTCTTTTTATTCAAACAATTTATTTTAGAAGATTATGGAAATTTTGATTATTTAAGAAAAATCGTATCTCTTAGATCGTAGAACAAATCACCTGAGATTTTCACACAATGCTCATCTATAACTCTATAATACCACATCAAAACAGTTCAACAAATACTTAGTCTACTTAGTCTTTTAAGAGAAATAATTAGCTTAGAACAGTAACATAGTCAAAATTCCAGAGTAAAGCAACTTCCTTCAAAAAATACCAAAAAAACCATTATTTCAACGAAACATAATTAAATTTTACAGACAATCATTTATATAAGTCTATAATCATATCTAAGTGGAATCACATAAATCTGATTAGCTTAAAGTCGTATGAAACACATAAGTTATGAACAACTCATAAATTGTGTTGTTACAGAAAACGATTCATAACTTAATCATTATAATTCTGATTCATTCATACTGTATATCAAATTGAAGCTAGAAGAGATCTCTAGACACTCCTAAATAGTTATAACACATAAAAATCATATTATTATTATTATTATTATTATTATTATTATTATTATTATTATTATTATTATTATTATTATTATTATTATTATTATTATTATTATTATTATTATTATTATTATTATTATTATTATTATTATTATTATTATTATTATTATTATTATTATTATTATTATTATTATTATTATTATTATTATTATTATTATTATTATTATTATTATTATTATTATTATTATTATTATTATTATTATTATTATTATTATTATTATTATTATTATTATTATTATTATTATTATTATTATTATTATTATTATTATTATTATTATTATTATTATTATTATTATTATTATTATTATTATTATTATTATTATTATTATTATTATTATTATTATTATTATTATTATTATTATTATTATTATTATTATTATTATTATTATTATTATTATTATTATTATTATTATTATTATTATTATTATTATTATTATTATTATTATTATTATTATTATTTATTCCTTCTCTGAAGAGAGGGAAATCGAAAGATTGATGGAGCTTTGGATCGAAATTCTTGGTGCGTGATGTTGATTTAATTCCAGGGCTTTGATTTTGAGTTTGAGGATTTAGGAGACTTCTTTCTTTTGGAGATTATATTTAAGGGAAACTTGAGGGGAGGGAGAGAGAGAGAGAGATGGAGGGAGGGAGGGAGGGAGAGGGGGAGAGAGAGAGACTTCTATAAAGAGGTTTCTTGGCTAGACATGAAACACTTGGCTATGTTTGATAGTATTAAGTGCTTAATGCTGAATGCTGAATCAATATCTGAATGGTTAAGAGGAGTACTTGAATGCTGAATACTAAACATTTAAATCGTTTGGTAACTAAAATTTTATTACGTCTGAATCGTATAATTTTACTATATTAACCTTCAAATTGTTTGAACATATGCATTAATAAACAAAATTACGAATAATATTTAAACAAAAACATAATCGTAACCATAACCTTAAAAACATATTTGTAATTATAAACCTAATAAATTAAATAATATTAATTGAATAAAAGTAAATACGAATAAATAAATTTAATTCTAATTCTTTCACTAGAAATGTTAGACAAAAAGTGGTAAATAAGCATAAAATAAATTTAATCCTAAAGTTTTTTACTATAGATGGCAAAATAGAAGTGGTAAATTCCAACAAAACCAACACAAAGAATTAAATAATCGTATATTTAAAATGAAAAATAGTAGGAAATTGCAAGAGAGCATAGTGGCGTGAATTGTTTTATGGGATAAATTAGTCAAATAGCCATTCAGCTCGACCTCTGATTGAATAAGATATATGTTTTAAACTGAATCATTAAGCACTTAACCATTTGATTCAGATGTCCAAACCAAACGTGCTGAACACAAGAAACGCTGACCGAATCAGGAATTGCTGCCATTTAGAGATCATTCAGACCAATCAAACAATGCCTTAATCTCTTCAATTTGAGTATTGTAGCCAATGGTGCGGAGGAGAAATGAGAGTGTTTTGGGTGTGTATTTGTTGTGGAATGAAGAAGAGAAAAAAATGGTGTTGGGTTGTCGTATGATGAGGCTAGAGAAGAGGAAAGGTGAGGTGTTTTATGATGTTTAAGATGAGAGTGTGTGTGGTGTGTGGTGTGTGTGTTGGTCGATGAGTGAAGTGAAGAGTGGGAGTGTTGGTATTTATAGGGCAAAAGTTAGGGTTTATTTGCAATAAGAAAGATGTTAATAACAATTAGAAGAGCGTGAAAAAGTGATTAATTTCTCTCTCCGTGAGAGGCACCCCTTCTCTCTCCATGAGAGGCCCCAGTTTCTGCAATTCCTCTGATCGTGTCTTGAGGGAGTTTATTATGCTCTTTGTTTTCTTGCTAAGAATGCTTACTTGATTTTTATTGGCTGCCTTCTATTGTCCGTTTGTTTATGCCATATTTTGTCGATCTATTTTTTAGGATTTTCTCGTTTATTAATTGTGTGTGGCGCCCTCCGTCTCGTTTCTTTTCTTTTCATTTTATTTCCAAACCCTAATCTCTACTCACCACCACACTACCTATTTGTTATCAGTACTCAGTCACAAAGTCTTGCCGGCGACCCTGTCTTGTCAAGGTTACAACTCTATCCCTCTCCTTCCTTGACATGGATACCCTGACTTAAACATTGGCTAAGAAGTTTTCCCTCACGGTAGAAGAAGAAGAGGGTGTGGTCGTGGAGCAGTCCGATACTGGGGCTAGGGATTTAGAGAATCACCACAAACTTGTCGGCCGTGTGGTCTCGTCCAGAGAAATATCTTTCCACTCCATTAAACTGAATACTCTGAGATTGCTAGCGCCAGTCAAAGGGTGCAACATCCAATCAATCGGTCCCAACAAGATCCTTCTACAATTTGAGCATACGCTCGACAAGAAGCACGCCCTAGAAGGGTGTCCGTGGGTCTTAGAGAGGCATGCTCTTATCTTCCGAGAACTGGCTGATGATGAGATTGCATCCGAGGTAGCGGTTAACTTCATGAACATTGTCGTGCGTATCTACCAGATTTCGGCTAGTCATAGATCGGCGGAGACGGCTAGGCTAGTGGCAAGTAAAATCGGCACGGTCATTCAAGTGGTGAACGATAAGCGGTTGAACACAATTGATTACATAAGGATTAAAGTCTCTTTCGACGTCACACAACGGCTGAAAAGAGGGACCTTTCTTCTCATGGCTGAAGGGGCCAAAGTATGGGTCGAATTCAAATATGAACGCCTGCCGAGTTTCTGCTTTCTTTGTGGGATGTTGGGTCACGGTGAGACGAAGTGCCCGACTAGGTATGAAGTGGACTTTACTGATCCGGGAGAGAACCTACCGTATGGTATGTGGATGAAGGCCCCTACTTCTAGAGATGGTGACTACCCTCGGTCACCACTGCACCCAATCCAAGCAAACCTGCTGAAAAACATAAACCGACACAACAATTCGGCGAGAGGAAAGGATATCTTCGAGTTCACTTCGCAACAGAATGGAATAGAGGCTCATAGCCGAGGCTACTCCGCACCTCAAGGTTTGGATATATCTGCACGTGATCTCAACCTAGTTGAGAACCCGATACAAGTTCTAAACAACTCTACTGTAGATCAGTTGGTCAGAAAGAAGGTGTACGTCTCTGGCAAAAACAAAACAAAGAAGGCGGATGAGGCGTTTGGTACTGGTCAACCTCGGAATGGAAAGAGACAACAACTTGTTCTTCGGGACGAGGAATCTGAATCTACGGCGAGGACAGCAGTCCCGCCGATCGTCATGAATTGTGTATTCTGAAATTGTCAGGGGCTCGGGGTACCCTTGACAATTCATGCAATCGGAGACATTCTCCGAACCATCAACCCCAAGCTGATTTTTCTATTGGAAACAAAAGCAAAATCAGCCCATGTACATAAACTTATGACGAGGTGGAATCTCTTTGGCCTAGCGGTTGACAAGGTCGGTCAGTCTGGCGGCTTGGCTTTATTATGGCAGAAAGACATTTGCGTCAATCTTTTTAGCTATTCGGTAAATCATATTGATGTTCAAGTTCAAGAGAAATTAGTCTCTACGAAATGGCGTCTCACAGGTATATATGGATGTCCGGAAGTACACATGAGAAGTGTTACGTGGAACCTCCTTCGCCAACTTAATTCCCACAGATTGATGCCTTGGTTGATCGACGGCGACTTTAATGAAATCATCGACAACTCCGAAAAACAAGGTGGTCCGCCTCGGGCCCCGGCCTTGATGTCTTCCTTTCGTGAGGTGTTAGATGATTGCAACCTCTCGGACCTTGGCTTTCAGGGCGTGCCTTTCACTTGGTCAAATAAGAGAGAAGAACCCAATACAGTGAAGTACCGTCTCGATAGGGTCTGTGGAAACAGTGAAATTTTGAATGTTTTTCCACACATAGAAATTCAGCACATGAATTATGATGGCTCTGGCCATATTCCAATCCTATTATCCATGCAAGCTCCGGCTATGCACACTCACAGATTTGGCCGAAAGCCGTTCCGTTTTGAAGCTATGTGGGTTAGGAGGGACGAATGTGAGGAGCTAGTCAAGCAACAATGGGAAAGTAACACGGGAGCCGATCCTTTTGAGGCAATCTTGAAGAAAACCAATGGTTGTCGCGTCGTCCTCCATCAGTGGAGTAGGGCGGTTCTTGAGCAGCCCCGAAAACAAATTAACACTCTCCAGAAGGAACTTAGCAATCTTCGTGCGGGCCAGCAAACGTCAGAAGCAATCTCCCGCCAAAAGGATCTTCGAACAAAGTTGGAGTGATGTTACGGAGACCTTGACACTTATTGGAGACAGAGAAGTCGGATCCAATGGATCCAAGAGGGAGACTGGAATACCCGTTTTTTTCACGCTAAAGCTACGTCTAGAAAGAAGAGGAATTGGGTACACAAAATTAGAGACGGGGAGGGGAATTGGAAAGAAGATAGAGGAGATATCGAGAAAGTCATTGAGGGCTACTTCAAGGACCTGTTTCAGTCAGCTACCGTCGAGGAGAGAGAGGTGGATAGTGTCTTGGAACATGTCGAGCAGAGGGTCAATGGCGAGGCGGCTCATCGGCTAGCTCTCCCTTTCACCGCTGATGAGGTAACCCATGCTATCTCCCAAATGTCACCAACTAAATCCCCCGGTCCTGACGGCCTTCGCGTTCTATTCTATACCAAATATTGGCATATTATTGGATCTAGTGTTATTGATTGTATTCTTGATTTTTTGAATAAACGGATTTTACCTCCTTCAGTTAATTTCACATTTATTGTGTTGATCCCAAAAGTGTCTAACCCGGAAAAAATGACTGAGTACCGCCCTATTAGCCTTTGCAACGTTATTTATAAATTCGGTGCTAAAGCCATTGCAAATCGTATCAAAGTGGTGTTGAGCAATATTATTTCTCCTTCCCAATCTGCTTTCGTGCCGCAACGATTAATAACCGATAATGTGTTGGTTGCCTACGAGCTCAACCACTTTATTAAAACTAACTCTAAATCTCGGTCGAAATTTATGGCGTTGAAATTGGACATTAGTAAAGCTTATGATAGAATTGAGTGGTTTTTCTTAATGAAAATCTTGGGCAGACTAGGCTTCCCTCAGTCATTGATTACGTTGATTATGTTATGTGTTCAATCAGTTTCTTACTCCTTTTTATTTAATGGCTACCAGTGTGGCTCGATTACTCCGTCTAGAGGGCTCCGTCAGGGCAACCCCCTCTCCCCTTACTTATTTATTATTTGCACAGAAGCTCTTAGCGCTATGATCCATAAAGCAACAGAAGATGGACGGCTACAAGGTTTTAGGGTGGCTCCCACAGCACCAATCATCTCGAGTTTGTGTTTTGCAGACGACACGCTGATCTTCTGCGAAGCCTCGGAGTCCAATGCTCGTACCATGCAACATATCCTTCACCAATACGCCCGAGCATCTGGACAGGTAATTAATGTCGACATGTCCACCATTTGCTGCTCTCCGTCCACGCCTTTGGAGGAAAAAGAGTTGATTCACTCGATTCTTGGTTTCCAAATTGTGGATCAGCACGAGAAGTATCTTGGGTTGCCCGCATCTATGGGAAAGACGAGGAGGGAAATTTTTGGTTATCTCCGTGATCGAACATGGGCTCGTATTAGGGGATGGAGTACTAAACAATTATCCAAAGCAGGGAAAGAGATTTTAATCAAAGCGACTCTCCAGGCCATTCCAACTTATGTGATGTCGTGTTTTGCCTTACCGCTCGGCCTGATCCATGATATCGAGACCGCGATCAGACGCTTCTGGTGGGGCAGCGGAGAGGGCAAGAAAGTGGCATGGGTAGCGTGGACACATTATGTAAGCCGAAAGAAGTGGGAGGTATGGGCTTCCGGGACCTGAAGAGTTTCAATCTCGCCTTACTTGCAAAACAGGCGTGGCGAATTCTCACACAACCGGATCTCCTCCTCTCAAAACTTCTCAAAGCTCGCTACTTCCCACATGGTGGCTTCTGGAATGCTGTACCGGGTAATCGTCCATCAGCCACGTGGAAAAGTATCGTTTTAGCGCGGCACCATATCCGAGAGGGTCTTCGAATACGTATTGGAAATGGGCATTCTACTTCCATCTGGGGGGATCCATGGTTGCTGGGAGAGGGCAGCCCGAGGATCTTAACCCCGAGACCAATTACCTCAAGCTTTCCGAACCTCATTTCGGATATTTTTAATCATAATACAGGTGGTTGGGATTTGGAGTTGATCGAACAGAGTTTTTGGCCATGTGACCGGCATCAGATTTTGGCGGTTCCAATTGGCGGACCATCAACTAAGGACCGTATGGTTTGGGCTTTTTCAGAGTCGGGGCAATTCACTGTCAAGTCATGCTATCATAACATCATGGAGCGGCATGCGTCGGGTAGTAATTCAAGGGGTACATATGACGGGGCACCAAGCGGCGCCTCTACGAGGAATTGGAAACGAGTGTGGAATCTTCCCATTCCGCCAAAGATTAGACATTTTTTATGGCGAGCTTATGTGGATATTTTACCCTCAAACCTGTTACTTTTCAAGAGAAAGATATCAATGGACCCGTTTTGTCGTAACTGTGGTATGGCTGTGGAATCGGCTTCTCATGCTATTTTTGATTGTGCAGGGCTGCAAGAAATCTGGGATCGTGACCCTTTTCGTGCTTCTCGCCCCGCGGATGGTCTGCCTTTTTGGGCATGGCTGGACCTTCTTGAGCATAAATTGTCCAGGGACCTATTCCTCTTGGCGGTGGTTGTCTGCTGGAAACTTTGGGATCGAAGAAATCGAATTTTGCATGGGGAGGAAACCCTCAACTTGAACGAAGTTGTGGGCTGGTGCAGCTCCTTTCTCCAAACCTATACAAATGCCCAACCTCAACGCTTCAGGTCAACTACTCCTACCCACCGAGAGGATTGGTTGCCTCCTTTGCCAGGAACCATAAAAATCAACGTTGATGCTGCCTTTCCGACGAAACAAGATCACTTCAACATATCTCTGGTTGCTCGGGACTCATATGGCAGGTGTGTGTGGTGGAAGGTGAAGAGAATTTTAGGTCGAGTTCGCCCACCGGAAGGCGAAGCAATTGCGGTTCTCCATGCCCTCACAACTGCACATTCGAAGAATTGGAATTCAATTACGGTCGAAAGCGATTGTCTACAAGTAATAGATATCTTACGCCGCAAGGAAACATCGTTTAAGTCTTTTGGTGCAATTTTAGAAGAGTGTCATTCTTTGTCCTACGGTTTCGGTCTTTGTTCGTTTTCTTTTGTCAAGAGACGTGGTAATTATGTAGCTCATAACTTAGCTTCTATGGCTGTTCTTGATTATTTGGAAGGGTTTACCCTTCCCCCCTTCTTGGCCGGCGATGCCTAATAAATTTCTCCGTTTCTGTTCAAAAAAAAAAAAAAACAATTAGAAGAGCGTGAATGGATTTTCATAAAAATTTTGCACGTTAAGAATTATACTAATCTATTCACATGTATAAACACATGGCAACATAATTAACACCTGCACACTCCAACACATAACACATGGCACACACATGCGCAGAACACATATATTCATGTAATTAAAATGATTAAAGGGAAATTGCATAAATATAAATAATTTCATCATCGTATCAAAATTTTCAAATAGATTATGTATATTACCTACAATATTCATTTAATATTACAATTGACATAGATTAATAATCTCATTAAATCATATATATCAATTCCCATAATAAAATTCATGAACTGAATCACACAATCAATTTAATTAGAAATGAACCAAATTATAAAATCTAATAAACCTAAACATTAAATTATTACAAACACTATAATTCACATAAACACTTATGATACATGGAATTAACTAAGGGTGAATGACAAAAAGGCCCATCACATGTGACTTAAATGCATTTTGGTCCACAAAAAAAACAGTCTCTCAATTAAGCCCATCTCCATGTCTTTAGTCTAAAATACCCTCAATAATATAATTCTTATCAATTCCACCCATTATGCTCTAACTTCCTTAATATTACACATTGACCCCGGATTTTAACAAATATATCACATTAACCCCAAAACTTTTTTTTTTCAGAAAATATTTTTTTTCTGAAATATTTTTTTTCTGGCCAGATTCCGGCGTTGACCGCCGGAGACCGCCAATCTCCGGCTTTGACTTTTTTTTTTTTTTTTGAATTTTTTTTCTTAGAAGAAAAAAATATTTTAATTAATATTACTGTTTTAGCTACTAAATTACTGTCTCAGACAGTAATATTACTGTTTGAGACAGTAATATTATGAATATTATTTTTTCCGAATAGTAATATTATTAATATTATTGTCTAAGACAGTTAAATTACTGTTGAAGACAGTAATTTAGCATCTAAGGCAGTACTATTAATTAAAATATTTTTTTAAGAAAAAAAATGAAAAAAAAGTCAATTAACAGTTAAATTATTGTCTCCGACAGTTAAATAACTGCTGGAGACAGTAATTTAGCAAACAAATACAGTAATATTAATTAAAAATATTTTTTTTAACAATAAAAAAGTCAATTAGTAGTTAAATCACTGTCTCCAACAGTTAAATAACTGCTGGAGACAGTAATTTAGCAACGAATACAGTAATATTAATTAAAATATTTTTGAAGAATAAAAAAAAGTCAACAGCTAAATTACTGTCTCCGGCAGTTATTTAACTGCCGGAGACAGTAATTTAGCAGCCAAGACAGTAATATTAATTAAAAAAAAATTTAAGAAAAAACAAAATTATAAAAAAAAAAGTCAACGCCGGAATCTAGCCGGAAAAAAAACATTTCAGAAAAAAAAATATTTTCTGAAAAAAAAAATTTGGGGGGTTAATGTGATATATTTGTTTAAATCCGGGGTCAATGTGTAATATTACAGAAGTTAGAGCATAATGGGTGGAATAGATAAGAATTAGGGTTAAAATTGGGGTCAAAAGTGAAATTATGATTAAAATTGGTTATTTGATGAAATTGGGCTAAATTGTGGTGTAAATCATGAAATTGGAGTTGAATTGAGTTTCAATGAATTATGGGTAATTTTGGTATATATAAAAGGTTTTTCCTTATTTGCAAATAAGTTTGAATGAGCTGGATTTATTTGAAAGACAAAAAAATTGGATATCCCTCTTTTAATTAAGTGCCCTTGTCATGGGCCTATTTGCCATTACCCCATTAACTAATTACTAATCATAGAGTGAAATAATTAAACTATGAGCACATATTAGTTAACTAATTCGATTAAATTCTATAATAAATTCTAATTCACATAATTTGTAGGAGTAGAGTAATTGGATCACATAACCACATGACTGAAATTACTAAATCATTTAACCAAGCAAGTACACATACTTCAAATATAAACATAAATATCCAAACTCATAAAGATCAAGTAAATATTTAGAAGGCATAGAAATTAGTAATTAATTCATGATTTATTATAAATAATTTAAATGCAATGCGGGGTGTTACACAATCCCCTTTCGATGTTGCCTACGATCAGTTTCCCCTTACTTCATTTTTAGGATTAAAAGAATTAGGGTTTTGAATGGTTGCCGAAAAAAAGCATTTCCCATAAGGAATTTGTCTTTATGGTAGTATTCTGGGTAGTTTGTGTATATAATGGGTTAATTATATCTGTATATATATAATTATATATTTTGTACGAATTGATAAGAAATTAGAAAAAGAATGATATAGTGCATCCAACGAAAATTAGAGAAGATGTTCAAACTTTTCTTGATAAAAAGCACTACCAAAAGTGCCAAATAGAAACCCCCAACACCAAGTTTGAGGAATATTCTTTAAACGGATACAAATAAGAAATTATCAAGTGTTAACTTAGACGTTAATAATCCTCTAAAATGCGCGTAGGGAATTGTCCTCCAGATGTTGAGCACGTGTTCCATTTAATCAGGTGTAGAGGAATCACGTGCTCCCTTCTTCAAAACGCCGTTGCTCGTCTCATCCTCAATTGATGCCACAAAAATTTGGTTTCTTCAAGATTCAATCTTTACACTTTCTTCCAACTCTTCTCTTCTTCTTTCCCCAATTCACAAATCTAACCATGCCGGAACTCTAATGCTTCTCTTCTTCTTCCATCCGTGCAATTGACACTGGGAGTCGGTTGGTCGCGTAATGTCTTTTATATATTTTTTTAAACATTAAGAAAATAATTAAAATTTTATTATTAAAAGAGTCGATTGATCGACATTACGCGACCAACCGACTTTTGAGTAAATTAAAAATTACCGACCGACCAATTTATATATGGGTTGGTGAAAATTACCAGCCGGAAAATAAAAGTTGTCGCCCAAAAAAAGTGAATCAAAAGTGGGTCGATTGACCGATAAAACTGACTCATACCCAGTCTTAAAGTTACTAATATTTAAATTGTAATATAAAATTATAAATAAGAATACAATTAAAAAATAATGTAATATTAATGACTTCCCTTAAAACCTAAATTTTCAAAATGGTGAAAAAAATGCAGAAAATTTCAATTTAAATTTTAAACTGTAAGTTTTGAATATATTTAATTATTTTAATAGAAACTATAAAATTTAGGGAGTAAGTTGAAACATTTGAAAACTTAAGTGGCATCAGAACTAATATAAAATTGTGAGGCGTCACCAGCCCTAAATTCCATTTCCGCCGCCCCGAAGAACACCGCCAGAAGCCGTTCGACCCCATTCTAGTCCGATAAATTGCCGTTCCGGCGGATAAATCGCTTCTTTTAGATTTTAGAACACGCCAGCCGCTATATGCCGGAACTCTGTCGCGGTGGCCCCCTTTCCGGTTCCACTAACCCCGCTCCGGCCGCTATAACGGCGGTCCGGTGAACCATGGACTCGTCCTTGTAAGTTGAAATGTATCTTACAGCGAAAAGGTCAGATCTGTTTACATGCAATGTTGATTTTCATTGTCTTGAATTGGGCGATTTTATTCTTCTCCCTTTTATACAATGTGATCATGTGAGTCGTCGGTGTTGTAAATTTTTTTAATTTTAGGTTTAGGTTCAACTTTTTTCTTTTTTGTTTAATTATTTTGTTAATTGGTTGTTCTGGAATAATATTTGGGTGTTCAATTTTCAGTGAGATTTGAGAGTTGAGAGACTGATGGGAAGTTCAGGGGAACACAGTTCTGGAGAAGACACTGACATCAGTGATTCCGAGACTGAAGAGTATACCGAAAAATCGTATGAAGAACTGAAGAAAGGTAAGCACCAGGTTAAATTATCCGATCAAGCTTACACTTGTCCCTACTGCCCTACTAAAAAGAAAGCCTTCCAGTACAAGGATCTCTTCCAGCATGCAAATGCAATCGCCACTTCGCCGAAAAGAAATGCACGAGAGAGGGCGAATCACCTCGCTCTGACAAAGTACTTGGAAACTGATTTGTCCGTTGATGCCGGCGGCCCTTCGAAGCCTACTGGGAAATTGGATACTCTTGCGGACCATGATGGTGACGAGATGTTCGTCTGGCCGTGGATTGGCATTGTTGTGAATATTCCTACCGACTTGAAAGACGGTCGCTATGTGGGGGAGAGTGGTAGTAAGCTCAGGGATCAGTTGGCGAGGAGAGGGTTTAATCCGTCTCGAGTTCGTCCATTATGGAATTACCAAGGCCATTCGGGAACTGCGATTGTCGAATTTCATAAGAATTGGTCTGGGTTTACGAACGCCATGTCGTTTGAGAAAGATTACGAGGCTAATCATCATGGACGGAAGAATTGGCTAGCAAAGAACGAGAAGAAGTTGGATCTTTATGCATGGGTTGCTCGAACAGATGATTATAATTTGAATAACATTATTGGAGAAAATCTTCGCAAGATTGGTGATCTTAGAACCATATCCGATATAATGGAAGAGGAGGCTCGAAAGACGAACAAACTTGTGGGGAATTTGACGAATGTTATCGAGGCAAAGAAGATGCACTTGATTGAGATGGAGAGCAAATTCAAGGAGACTGACAGCTCTCTTCGCCAGATGATCATGGAAAAAGATAATCTTCATCAAGCTTACAATGAAGGTTTGTTCACGTATAAAGTTCGAATCTTTTTCCGAATAAATTTTTTAATTGAATGTGTACTTTTAAACATGATGTACTCTTTTGTGTTGATCAGAGATTAAGAAGATAGAGTCAAGTGCCCGTGATCATTTCAAGAAGATATTCAATGACCACGAGAAGCTGAAATTTCAACTCGAAACTCAAAAGAGAGATCTTGAGCTCCGGGGTCAGGAGCTGATGAAACGCGAGACCCACAACGAAATTGAGAAAAAAAAGCTCGCGGAAGACCTTGAACAGGTTTCGCATATCTTTCTTAGATATTTTAATTTTCTTTTAATCTTCTGCTTTTCCCTCATAGTATTTAATGGAGAATTTGTTCTTCCAGAATGCAGTGAAAAATTGCTCCCTTCAAGCTGCTGCCGAGGAACAACGGAAGGCTGATGAAAAAGTGATGAAGCTGGCCGAAGAACACAAGGTATTTGTTTTTCCCAGTTCCCACTTAGAAAAGCAATTGAAGTTAGTTGTTTTAGAAGTGATATGCTACTGGGATTTGTGATTTCAGAACGAAAAGGAGAAACTCCATAAGAGAATCATTCAACTGGAGAAACAATTGGATGCTAAACAAGCAGTGCAGCTCGAAATTGAACAATTGAGGGGTAAACTAAATGTCGTGAAGCACATGGGAGACGAAGGCGATTTAGAAGTGTTAAACAAAGTTGATTTGGTGCTCAAGGCATTGAGGGAGAAGGAAGGAGAGCTTGACGATTTGGAAGCTTTAAACCAAACTTTAGTTGTGCAGGAGCGCAAGAGCAACGACGAGTTACAGGATGCTCGCAAAGAATTAGTTAATGTAAGTTCTTCAATTCTTTTCAATTAGTTAATGATGAGTTGCTGTATGCTGAAAAAAATAATTAATTTTGTAGGGATTGAAAGACATGTCATTGAATTCTCATATTGGTGTAAAGAGAATGGGGGAGCTCGATAGCAAGCCATTTCATGATGCAATGAAGAGGAAATACAACGAGGCTGAAGCAGATGAGAGGGCCACAGAGTTGTGCTCGTTGTGGGAGGAGTATCTTAAAGATCCTGAATGGGATCCCATTAAGGTCGTTACGATTGATGGTACACCTAAGGTATGCAGTTATCTTTTTATTGCTCACTTCAACAATGAAACTTTTTACTTTACGGGAGTTCGATATATACATCTCTCACGATCTTCATGTTGTCTTAGGTCCCGTTTGGTTGGTAAGATAAGATTAGCCAAGATAAGATTAAATAATCTAATGAAACCCAACTATTTTATTGGAGCTTGAAACGTCTAACAAAAAAAACTCATTAGAAGGCAAGATAAGCCAAGATAAGCCATGATTATATAATTTTGGCGGGTCGACCCGGCAATTTATTGAGGATACCAAACATCAAATTAAGTCCAACTATTTAGTTAATCATGGCTTATCTTGACAACCAAACGGGGCCTTAATCTTATATTTATTTTCTCAAAAAAAAAGCACCTATTTTAAATGTTTTAATGGTCTGGACACAGATTTTATCCGTTTTTATATAGTATGAAGTCATCAATCATATACCTAATTAGGCTTCTTGTTTCAGAATGTGATAAATGAAGATGACGAAAAACTGATAGACCTGAGGGAAAATTACGGTGAAGAAGTTTACAATGCTGTGAAAGCAACTTTGTTCGAGATAAACGAATATAACCCGAGTGGAAGGTACGTTATTTCAGAATTGTGGAACTACAAAGAAGGTAGGAGAGCTTACCTAAAGGAAGGAGTTGCTGTTCTACTGAAGCAGTGGAAATTCTTCAAGCGAAAGAAGGGAATGGATTGACCGACTCTGTCGAACTGCGCTCAACGCCCACTCCTGTTTGGAATTTCTAGCCTTTCCATTTCATGTTTCAAGAAAAATAAATCGAACTATGTTTATGTATCTTTAGGGTATGGGAATTGATCTACTTCTAAAACTTATGACTCCGACATTGGTCGATCTTCTGTAGCTAATGAAAACCGATGGTTCACTTCATTTCTTATCTTTCCTTTTCTGTTTTCTGCAATGTTGCATTTTCTTATATGGTCGAAAAATGATGCAAATTTTTGAAGAAATTTGATATCAGATGGATCCTCAAATGGCCATGCGGGGGGCGGGGGCGTAATCCAACAAATTTAACCTGACTCAGTGGTAATATTTGAAGTTCATCTCAGGTTTGAGCTCGAGCTCGATCCAGTTATCTAATAATTATCCAGTTACCTAATAATTTTTGAGCTTGATTGTTAACTTGTTATTGTTATTCAAGTTAAACATAGCTTTTCATTAATCTCATTCTGCACCCTTGAAATATGGCATTTTTGCACTTTGCACCCTCGAAAAAAATTAATACCACTTTGCACTCTTAGAACACAATAAATCATGAATAATGCACCCCGAGTGAATTTTTAAAGTTAATGAAGGTAACTTGTTATTGTTACTAAAGTATCGATGCACTATTAAGATACTCAAGATTGCTTTCTAATCAGAGAATAGATTGCACTGTGCCTGCTCTTTGTTGTTGTTCTAATGAGAAATTGATTGCACATGTTTGGAACAGAGATTCGATTCATGTGGTATAGTGAAATGTGAAGTCATAATTAATGATAAAACTTTGGTTTTTCCAATTTACCAGAAGACAGCAATCTTTTTGAGTTTAACATGTTTCCAACATGATAAAATTTTAAATTATTCAGTTAATAAAAAAAAATCATACTATTTAGTAACTTAATTTCTCGAATTGATTAACTGATGATGGTATCATAAACTTTACTGAAACAGGTAATTTTTACCGAATAAAATCTGCACTGTCCTACGGGTATAAAAAACTTACAGAGGTTCTCATGTTGCAAGAAAACTGCATAAGCGACGGCATAAAGAAGTTCTTCGTCAACACACTTAATCGGAGACATGCGCTAGAGATGGAAAACCGCGTGGCGGCATGTGTCAAAGGAAGATATTATAAAGTCGCTAATCTGCATGGGAACTGCATGAGTAGCTTTGAGGGTATGATATACGGGCAATATTTCTTTAACTATACCTTACCCTTTCCCAGAATACCTGAAAATGTTCGCCCGGGCCTCGCTTTCCTCGAAAGTAATGTCGAAAGAAACAGCATTCACGTAGACATCGGTGGTGCTGCAGTGGAAAGCAATGATGATGGAAACAAAATAAACATTGACAAAGAAGCCAGTTCCTCGGAGATTGTAGAAGAACTAACCTCAATGCTATCGTATATTACAATTACTGATCAAAGGTTACGTTAGAGTCTCCTCCAGTGCCATTGGTGCTGTTATCTGCAGTGAATTTGGAGCGACCGCTGAGAAGCGATTTAAACCATTTGGGTTCCATGTCTGGTGTTCCTGCAGTGCAGATTATTAATGATGAGATGTATGAATCCTCACTCTGCACTTCTTGTATCTATACACACGCGCGCGCGCACACACACACACGTGTATATATATATATATATATATATATATATATATATATATATTTAAAAAGAAAACTAGTTCTGATTATGTCTTTGGCTGCTGATGGCTCTGCACAGTAATGCTGACTCGTACGAACTGGAAGACGACTTTCCTTCATCGGATAGTTGTCTGATTAGGTAAGTTTCACCATCTAACAAACTTAATGGGTGAATCTTTTTCTTCCTTTTTATGTATATATATTTCCACGGTTTGTTAATTCGGAGTCGTTTCATTTAATGAACATTTCTGTTGTTTTACAAGGATAATAACTTGCAGTTAGGATTCATGTTGCTTCTCAGCCAGCAACTATTCGTGCCACCATTAATTTTATTTGAGCTGCAACATTGCAACATTAATTCGAAAAACCTCGTATCTGATTAATATATATTATTTTGATTTATGTTTATTCGCAATATTTGCGCTTTTGTTTCATCTTTCTAGGTTGCCTCATACATCAAATTAGCGCAAGGCGTGGTTCATATTAGCGCAAGTCGTGGTTCGTAATAGTACTTGTAATAACTGTAAGGACTATATCTATGTTTGAAACAAGGGACAAAGATATAGAATGTCAAGGTGTTGTATCATTAATACGAAAAATGATTATTTATTACGAGAATAAATGGAAAAACCACACCCATAAGTTGGCTTGTTGGTCACCTACTCTAACAAATTATAAACATCAAATAGCGGAAAATATTCATAGAGTTTACCAGGAGCAACCTTACTTTTATTAATACCTAGTAACATGACCCGTGCGAACAAAAAATAAAGAAAAAAAAATTTCTATTTATTGAGGAATCATGTATTTAAAACGAAGTCCAAAGTTGAAAAAATATAGCAATCAATTAAAAGTTAGAATCTAGACGATCAATTACTGTACGACAGTTGGCTCCGAGCGAGTGCCATCAACGATGGAAATCTTGCCGGACTTCCCTTGCAAGCTATCAGACCTCCATACGCTCGAATCTCCCCGTGGGTCTAGTAGTTTCGACTACTCTCTACCGATTAATCAAGTTGGTTACAAGGAAAACCCCAGGGAGTGAAAGGAAAATCAGCAAGGCTCGGACATGAACGACTAACACTTGGTCAACAATACGGTATCGGCTCATACAGACAGTAAAGCAATTTATCGTCAAGCCATGTGTTCAAGGTCCCGAACTCAAAGCGCAAAAAGAAGAATGATGAGAATGCGGATGTGAACAGAAACAGGGTGACCAGAAAACCCTAATTGCTCCTACGAGATGACGAGTCTTTTTCAACGGTGGAAGCTGCTATCTATCCAGCTCTGCCGAGAGCGATGAGTTGTCTATTTTGGAATTGTCAAGGGTTATGGGTCCCTTAACAATTCATGCAATCGGAGATATGCTCCGACGGTACAACCCCATGTTGGTGTTTCTTTCGGAAACGAAAGCCACATCACACGTGATCGAGACACTCAGAGGGCAATGAAATTTACATGGCATTGCAGTGGATAGAGTGGGACTTGCTGGTGTTTGGCTACGCTGTGGAGAAAGGACATAACTGTCGATCTCATTAGTCTGTCACGAAACCATATTGATGTCGAAGTCTTCTGGACGTAGATCGATCGGAAATGGCGATGTACCGGATTCTATGGTTGCCCCGAAAAAAGTCGTTGACAAATCTCATGGAATTTAATCCGTCAACTCAATACTCAAAGAGACATGCCGGGGATTATCGGAGGCAACATTAACGAGATTCTATGCAATTCCGAGAAAGAAGGTAGGGTTGCAAAACTGCCACATCTTATTAAAGATTTTAGGGCCACTTTAGACGTGTGTGAACTCTCTGATATTAGATTTGCACTAGTAAAAAAATGGCTTTTTTATTACGATTTTTTTTGCTACGGTAAAAAGCCGTAACAAAAAGTACTTTTTATTACGGGATAATTTTGGAGCCGCAGTAAATGCTAGGATTTACCGTATCAAATAAGTATTTGCTACGGCCATTTACCGTAGCAAAGTTTTTGTCACGCCCGTATATACTACGGGGCAAAATTCTAGCAAATGCGTAGCAAAAGCATTGTTACTACGAATTTGATCCATTTTACTACGGTTAATGGTCGTAGTAAAAAGCAATTTTTCTACTAGTGTTGAAGGCCATCCATACACGTGGTCCAACAAGAGAGACCACCCGTACAAGGTTAGGAGTAGGCTCGACCGCATCTGCACCAATGATGGCTGGTTCGAAACCTTTCCTTGTGCCAATGTCCATCACCTATGTACTGGGTCTGATCACTCTCCCATCTTGTTGTTACTCAAAGGGAGGTCCAACTTCAAGCTGCGTAAATCGAAGAGGCCTTTCCGATTTGAGTCAACGTGGATGTGAATGAGAATGTGAGGATGTTATTAGAAGTGTATAGAAGGAACAAGCAGGTTCAGATTCGGTGGAAGACCTTTCTTATGCCAGTGTCCACCACCTACAATATATATGCTCTCAATTCTAGTACTATTACTGCAGAATCCAAAGAGGAAATCAAATATCTCAAGGAGCAATTGGAAAAACATTATTGTGATAATGATGATTACTGGAGACAGAGAAGTACAATGGATAAAGGAGGTAGATCAAAACACCCGCTTCTTCTATTCTAAAGCCTAGGCATGGAGGCTGGTCAACAGAGTCGATAAATGGAAAGACACATTTAGAGTATGGCACGACCGAAATGAGGATATTGAAAAGATTATTGTTGATTACGTTGTGCATATAACAGTCTACCGATCCAAACGAAAACAAGATCGATGAGGTGTTGGAACAGTTGGATCCGAGAGAGACAGTGAAGCGAATCAGATGCTTTCTTCTCCTTACTCTACAGCTAAGGTAACCCAAGCAATTTCTCATATGGCCCTGCTTAAATCTCGTGGCCCTAATGGTCTTCCTGTTCTTTATATTACGAAATATTGGCACATTTTGGGAACAAGCGTAACTTTCTGTGTTCTTGGTTTTTTTGAATAATAGAAATTTGCCCCAAACCTTTAATATTACTTTTATTGTCCTCGTCTTAAAGGTGAATAAACCTAAGAAAATTACTAATTATAGACCAATTAGTCTATGTAATGTAGTGTACAAAATCGGGTAAAAAGTCATTGTTAATCGCCTTAAACAAATTTTGAATGATATTATCTCGCCTACCCAATCTGCTTTTGTACCCGAACGCTTTATTATATACAATATTCTAGTTGCTTATGAGATTAATTATTTCATAAAAACGAATGCGACAGACGGGTCAATTTTATTGCAGTTAAACTTGACATTATCAAAGCATACGATCGGATATAATGCATTTTCTTGAGAAAAATTCTTACCTGCCTAGGCTTTTCACCTGATTTTGTTGCTCTTATTATGCCTTGAATTTCATCCGTATCTTACTCTTTCTTATTCAATGGTTTGCAGTTCGGTTCTCTTACTCCATCTAGAGGCCTTCGTCAAGGTGACCCACTTTCCTATACATATATGCATTTGTTGTGGAGAGGCACTTAGTGTCATGATCCAGCATGCGGTGGTGACGGGTGTCTTACATGGAGTTCAAATAGCCCCCCCACTGCCCCCATTATTTTCAATCTCTGTTTTGCAAATGATACACTCCTATTTTGTCGAGCTACATAAGGGGATTGTTATACTTTGAGGTCAATACTGGATCAATACGCACGCATGTATGGCCAAGAAATAAAGCAACTTTCTAATGTCTCCGCGATCGGTTATGGTCCAGAATTGAAGGTTGGGGTGAAAATCAACTTTCCCAAGCGTGCACGGAGGTCCTCATTAAAGCCGTTCTTCAAGCGATCCCTTCATATTTAAAGAGCTGTTTTCAACTACCCGCAGGGCTGTTGCAACACTTGGAGGCGACGATTCGGAGATTCTGGTGGGGAAGCGACGAGCATAGTAAGATGGCATGGATGTCGTGGAAACGTCTTTGTTCCCCCAACTTAGAAGGTGGGATGGGTTTTCGGGATTTGCGGATCTTCAACTTGGCATTGTTAGACAAATTTGGAGAGTCCACACACTACCGTAGCTCCTCTTTTCCAAAATCATTAAGGCGAGGTATTTTCCGCATGGTTATGTTCTTAGGGCGGCGGTCGGATACCGACCATCGGCTATGTGGAAAAGCATGATCAAGGCTCGACCATTGTTCATGAAAGGAATTCGGACAAGGATCGGGAATGGGCAAGATATATCGATCTGGGAAGACCCCTGGTTATGTGATGATGGCAACTTCAAAATATTGACAAGACGGCCAATGACGACGTGCGAACCAAACAGAGTGTCGGATCTTATTGATCAAAACCTACGAGCATGGGATTAAGAGCTCATTGATGAGATTTTTTGGCCGGTCGATGGTAAAAGAATTAAAGAAGTCCCAGTTGGTAGTCGACTTGCACGAGATAGGTGGGCGTGGCATTTCTCTAATTTGTGGCCACGCCTGACGTGCAGGGCTGCAGCACATGTTGCATCCTTCAAACAATTTATGTTGAGATTTTTTATTAAAGCTTCAAGAGACTCATCTCATGTTGAGGGGTTTTATAGGCACGAATTAAATTCACCACCTTAAACCTAGCTTGAGTTCTAAGAAATCAATGCTAAGGAAATATAATCGCTCATGATCACTATTGACTACAACCTAAATTAGATAAGGAACAATCTTTACAATATCTTTCCTAATCTAATAAAAATACAAACAAATAAATAATGTCCTACTTAAATAAATCTCTATAAATTCGGACTATATAAAATTTCCCAACAAAACACATGGAATAAACTCAATGACAATCTTATAGAGCAAGAAACCCAATTCTTCAAACTAATCTCGAAAATCTGGTGCCAACAAGGAGCGTGCAGCTCATGAATGTGATGAACTTGAAATAAGATCACATATAACTGGAACTTAGTAGTAGACAATACAATTATCAATTTTCTGGACTTCAATCTTTGTCTTTGCAGTTACATCTCTGATAAAATGTACTTAATGTCAATGTGCTTAGACCTTTCATGAATAATAGGATTTTTCATTAGGTGTAAGTATAAAATTGTTAATCCTTTATTCCTTCCTTGTAGCTCTCAAATCAAACATTTGAGCCACAGTCCTGTCCTAATTGCCTCTGTAGTTGTCATATGTTTTGAAAATACGCTTTCCAGCTAACTGTGCCTCCATACAAAGTGAATATATATTCAGACGTTTCCTTTTGTTGATCTATTTACATCCAACCTGTTTTTGATTCTTTGGTTTATCAATAAGAATCCAGGTGTTGTACTTATGCATGCAGAGAGTTAGTTCATCTATAATATTTTTGTAAGCTAATGAGTTGCTTGATCACATCTTATAGATTATCTGAAACTTGTTGGCTCTCAGTTAGAATTTAGAGCATATGCTATCAGATCAGCATCATATCAAAGTCTTCTTCCTCGTCTCCTTCTTCCTCTTGCTCTACTTCTTAGACTTCTTCAACTGTTTATTCAGTTTTCTTCTCATTAAAGGACTCCATCTCAATTTGAGTTTTTCTTCCAGAACTTGAGACTAAACTTCCAGTCTTCCCATGATTTCTCAGTTGATGGGATTTTTCTATTTGCAGGCACAGGATATTTTTGCCAATAATTGTTATCATTCTTGTATTTGCGGTTATTGGTGGTGGTCGTGTGGAAGAAATGCACAAAATGAAGTTGTGTCTGTGTTTGTAAAAAGGACTTATTTTACATACCCTACCGACTAAATAAACTAGGAATATAATAAATCAAAGTCAAAATCATCCTTCGACATACCCCTAATGAGACAAAAGTACTATATTACCCATATATGCAATTTTTGGCCAAAACTGCATTCAGCATTTCTGGTACTGCATTTAGCATTTTCGCTGATTTATTTATTATTATTATTATTATTATTTAATAAACCTGTTTGTTAAATTTATATATATATATATATATATATATATATATATATATATATATATATATTTTTTTTTTTTTTTTTAATTTTTTTTTTCAAATCCATATTTTTTCTGTACTGAAAAATAACTACATATAACTACATGTAAGATGTGTTGTAAAAAGCGGTAATCGGGTCGGAGGCGGTCAGGGACCGACTCACGATTAATCGGTGCGGTGGTGATTAATCGGTGATTAATCGGAAATAAATCGGTTTTTAAAATTTAATATAATATATTTATAGATATTATTTATAAATACTCAAAACATCGATAAAAAAATATTTAAACATAGTTATATCTCCATCATGTATATATTCTAATAACATAATAAAAATTTAATAATAATAAGATCATAATACATAAATATTGTTATAAAATATAAATAAAAAGGCATTTTTTTTAATTTACATACATTCTTGGCATACATTATTAGTTCTTTAACAATAATAATTAACATAAACAAAATAAAGCATAAATTCATATTCTTTTTTATTGAATCCCAACTTTTATTTTGATTTATAAAAAAAAAAAAAAATAAAAAAAAAAAAATAAAAACCGTTTTTTGTCGATTTTTTGCCGATTTTTGCCACCAAAAGTTTGACCCGCCTTAAAGGTTTGACCGCCTCGGACCGCCTCAAACCGCCTCACAGGCAAAAAACCGATTTTTCAAACCTTTACACTAAAATCGTAAAGGTTTTTGGACCGTCTCCGTCTCGGCGACCGATTAATCGGCCGCCTTGACCAATTTTTAGAACACTGCATGTAACTGTAGTAAACTATAGTAATTCGTAGTTATAATTTTTTTTTGTAACTTCAACCAAAAATTTTAACACGTTAAAGGAAATGATCAATGGCCTTCATTAAGCTGCGAATTGCAAAATCAAAAAAAAATTTATTTTAGTGCAAATCAACAAAAATTAAAGAAATATCAAAACACTCAAAAATCAACAAACACTAAGAGAGAGAGAGAGAGAGAGAGAGAGAGAGAGAGAGAGAGAGAGAGAGAGAGAGAGAGAGAGAGAGAGAGAGAGAGAGAGAGAGAGAGAGAGAGAGAGAGAGAGAGAGAGGGAGAGAGAGAGGGAGAGAGAGGGGCCATAGCTGCGAATTTTAGATCAAACCGTCAATGACTCCTCACCCCAAGCGCCTCCTACCAAGCCGCCGCTAACCACCCAAGGTTCCGCGCTCACAAATGCAAAAATTATAGAAAAATAAATCTGACAATATAAAAATGAATAAAATTTCCATCAAAATATAGATCCCGACGAGATGAATCCAGCGGTGAGTAGCCCACCAAATTCCGACTGGCGAAAAACAAATCACATATTTGGTAAGACCACCGTCGTCGAAAAATGACGACTGAAAAAAAATTGCAGAAACAGATCCAGCATTCCAAACTGAACGAAATAACCGCCAAAAGAAAGAGCTCGATGAGAGGAATCCAATGACAGTTGAACCATAGAATACCGACCACCGGCCGGTTAGAGACCTTGAGGGGTGAGATTTGGATCTGGGAATTGAGAGAGGAAGATAGAGACCGATATGCGTTGGCTAGGGTTTAAAACTTATTTAAAAGGGTATTCTGGATACTTCAGAGTGGGTTAGGGAGGTATTTCAAATTATTATCCAAATGAAAAGGATTTGCACTAAGGTGAAAATAACATGATGGTTAGTTATATATATGTTCAAAATGAGGGGTGTCTACAAAATAATCCCTTGTAAAAATTGCAATATTGGAATATATACATATTGACAAAGTAGTGTAGTGAAAGCAGGTTTTGACCCATTTTTGATGATTTTTTTGTAAAAAAATAATGTATATAATTAACTATTGTTTATTATTCTAAGACATGTTCGTTCAACTACGAATTTAGTAGTGCATTTACCTAAATTTGAAGTTAATTATTACAACTTATAGTATATTTCAATTTAGGTTCTAATTGGTTCAAGAAAAATGATGAGTAAAAATTTGAAATTATTAGGTAAATTGATTTTTATTTTTGGCTGCAAAGTAAAGTGGTAGGTAATAAAATTAAGAGGAAAAAGTGGAAAAAAATTACACTAAAACTAGGAAAATACTTTTTCCTCAAAAAAAGTAAGGAAAATACTATGTAATTTTCTTCTTTTCCCTTCTTTCTTCTCTTTCTCTCTCCCTTTTTTCTTCTTTTATCTCCTCTCTCTCTCTCTCTCTCTCTCTCTCTCTCTCTCGATGTTCTCTCTCTCCTATCTATCTCTTCTCTCTCGTCTCTCTCCCTCTTTTCTTTCCTCTCTCCCCTTCATCTTCTCTGTCACACACATCATAATAATAAATTTTTAAATTCGACAGTCTCATTGTTTTAAACATAACAGTAGGTTTTTTTTTTTTTTTTTTTTTTTTACTTTTTATGTCTTTGATAGAAAATAAAATTACTATATTTAATAATTTATTGTTATTTTCACATTTTTTTCCTACAAACCAAGCAAAAGTAAGGAAAATTAGTTTCCAAAAAAAGTCATTTTCATCACCATTTTACGTAGGAACCAAACACAACTGGGACTTTAAAAGTCCTTGAGTTCCTTTTCCTTTACATTTTAATTTTCCTTATTTTGAAATTCATGAACCAATCAGAGCTATAGTAAACTTGTGGGAAACTAAAAAAATCAAAAAAAAAAAAAAATGAAATCAAACAAAAAAATTAATTAAAGAAAAAATGACGAAATAAAAAATTGCACTAGATGTCGAGTAGCGAATAGTGGAATGTGGGTAGTGGAGAGAGTAAAGATGGAATACAAAATTGTTGGATATGTCACTACAATGGGAAATAAGTTTGGCTTTATCCCTATTAATACCAATATTTTGAAAACCAGACGGGACATCGAACCGGACACTCCACTGGGTCACGGTTCGACCGGTTCAACCGGGGTTCGACCGGGTTTTGCACTTTTTTTTTATATAGAATTATTTTATTAATTTAATAACTTAAATGTAATATATTTTATATTTTTTTATATTTCCTTCCCTCTTTCTTCTCTTTAAATCCAACTAACTCCACTACTTTTATAAAAAATGAATTTATAATCATTTCTTTTCTTCTCTCTCATCTCCCCTCTCTCTCCTTTCTTCTTCTTCGTAAGTTTCACGCAGAAACCACCCCTCATCTTCTTCCCTTCTTTTCTTTTTATTTTTCTTTCTCTTTATTCTTCTCCTTATGTTTATTATATTTTCTCTCTATTTCCAAGCATATACTTTATTTTCTCAATTTCTTCATTTCTCCATTTATTTTTTTATTTTTTTTCTTGACCTTGTTCCTTTTCTTTTCCTCGATCGATAGATATGGCATCCACCGCTACGATTGGGTGACAATACGACCCGGATCCGACTAGATCTGTGCACCCACAATCTTCTCCGACCATTTTCGAAGCAGATCCGGCCATGACACCTTTTGAGTTAAAACCCGGTTCTTGGACTGGTTCCCGGTTTTACCAATTTTTACCGGTCGAACCGGGTTTTTGGTAGTTAACCCGGTTTTTTGACGTTTTTGGCTTTTCACATATAACCGGACCGGACATGGCGGCGGTTCGCGGTTGAACCGGTCGGACCGGCCGGTCCGGTCCGGTTTTCAAAACATTGATTAATACTATGCATATGACGAACGACAGGCATTATGTTCCAAAATAAAATAAAATAAATGAATAAGGATCAACGAAATTGAGTAATTATATTTTTAAATTCGCCTATAATACAAAATATATAAAATAGTTGATATCATATATGTCACCGAAAAATCATTTTAAGATGTCAAAATATCACTGAAAAGTCGTAGGAATAAAGTCGTAGGAATGTCTATTGCAAAATTCATCAGAGCAAAAATATATGAGGCCGGAGTTCGCAAAAAAAAATCCATGTAAGAAGATGTTGTTAGTGTGAAACAAATTAAACTTTAGGGGACTTCTAGTAATTACAAATACATGAAGGGTTTATGTTGAAACTTTGACTGCACTTTAATGATTGATCACAAAATTAATTTGTTCAAATTCGGACTTCATTTGCTCTCTCTTATTATTGTTGATAATCAACTGCTCTAAAAACCACTATAATATGAAGATAAGCAAGACGAGGAGCGGATTAGGTCGCTCTATTAAGACAAATTTCACGACTCTTCTCAAATAAGTTGCAACAAGGTTCTGATCGTGTCGTGTATGGGA
The DNA here is from genome assembly GCF_056151865.1 of Erythranthe guttata. Taxonomy (NCBI): domain Eukaryota; kingdom Viridiplantae; phylum Streptophyta; class Magnoliopsida; order Lamiales; family Phrymaceae; genus Erythranthe; species Erythranthe guttata. The sequence continues at coordinate 8,213,204 of NC_142537.1, read as the reverse complement.
TACAACAACCCAACATATCGCTCTGCTGTAACTTCACTGAAACTGCACATTCAAGTGAAGTAGAAGCTTATACCCGACACACAACAAAAGCTCAAAATATATGTATGTAATATAGAGAATATATGGTTTTTAGAAAGACATTTTTTCTTTCACTCTTACACTTGCTAACCTAACAAGCCCCCCCTTTTTTTTTAGTAAATTCAAGTCCATTACAAGGGGATGTAGGGGAGGGGGGGCTCGAACCCTAGACCGTTGCCCTATTGGTAAAGACTAGGTACCAACTCTCTTAATGAGGGTTGGTTAACAAGCCCCCATTTTATAATATATAATATGACCACCATAAAGTATTTATTTAATATAGATTAAAGAAAATTTATGGTGTTTTATTTAGGAAAATAATAGTTACGGGGGTTTCCGAATAGTGGTCTAATTGACCTCACAAATTCGTCAAAGAAAATATCAAGTAAAATATTATTTTTATTAAAATCCCTCAACAGTTTATGGTAATTCGAAAAAAAAATTATGTTTTTTATATTTTATTTAACTTAAAAGTATTATAGATATTATTTATTTTTCTTGTTAAAATATTTGGTCAATTGTTAGTTAGAGGGTGGTTTTAGCAATTATGAATACCCAGGGGGAGTTCTTTTGTAATTAGACCTTAGTTTAGGGAGTTTTTAGTAATTGACACAAATATTAATGATAAGAGTTGTGAATAAAGATGAGCTAATTGCAAATACCTCCCCTGTGTAATCTCTAATTGTCAAATACCCCCCTGTCAAAAAAAAACTCACCAACGCCCCCCTGTGTAACCAAAGTCAATGCATCTAGACCCCTTAAGGCAAATCGTGTCTCTCACTCGCGGGCTCTGCGAATTTTTATGTTATTTCTAGGGTGAAATGTCATAAATACCCCTGTATAAATAAATAAAAAATCCGAGTGGTCAAATTATAAATAACTATAATTTATAGGACCAAATTGTAAATTTTAAAATTTCCAAAATTGCAATAAGGGACAAAAATTGAAGATTTTTTCAGATCTTCTTCTTCGTTTCACTCCGCCGCCCACCTCCCAGCCCGGAAAAACTTCGGCATCACCGCCGCCTTCTGGACCGTCGAGCACCACCGTCGCTCTCTGGCCTGTCTCGCACCACCGCCGCCTTCTGGACCGTCGAGCACCGCCGTCACCGTCTTTGTTCAAATTGCAGATCCACTGCCATAGGAATAGTGAAATTGGAGGAGAATTGTACTACGCGAATGTCGGGGTGAAAGAAAGATGAGCCGGTGGTGGGGCAGGGAGAAGAAGTGTTGATTTGGGTGGTCGTGGGGTGGGGTGGGGTGGGGCGGAGCGGGGAAGAAGAAGAGCTATTTTTGCTCTTTTTTTCTTTTCTTTTTTTTTTTAATTTAAATTAAAATTTAATATAAAAAAATATAAAACATATAAAATCTTTTAATACAACAATACATGTTTAATTTCTGTTAATATTTTATAATTTCAAAATTATTAATAAATAATGTTTATAAAATTAAAAATAACTACACAAAAATTAAAAATAATTGTCTAATAAATTTTGGTTTAATTAAATTAATACAGAGATAAGAAAATTTTAACAAATAAATATGTACAATATATATTTTACTAATTGCTGAAAAACCCGTAGGGTATTTGTGTCATTTCACTTTTAGTCAATGCCTAAAAACACAGAGGGGGCTGTGAGTTTTGAAATTGATTACACGAGGGGGCGTTGGTGAGTTTTTTTTTGACAGGGGGGTATTTGCCAATTAGAGATTACACAGGAGAGGTATTTGCAATTAGCTCGAATAAAGAAAGGGACATGTCTGAATTAAAAAATTGAAACACATGCAAGGAAAAAAGTGAATGATTGTGGAGAGAAAAGAGGTTAAAAAGTCCCATAGTCCAAGTGTACGTCCTATAATAACTAAGATTTGAGGAATAATTTTCATTTTTCTGGAAAACAAAAGGATGAATACTGTTGGAAATGGTGACAAACAATTCCACGTATAAAAGTGATTGATGAGAGCACAAAATTGCACTAGTGGGGAACTAAAATTGACAAGCAACAAGTATGTAATATTATAATTGACAGAAAAAGGGCAACTTAATTGCATCTTCTCAACTTTCAACACGCCTCATTGCCTCAAGCTTGAAATTGTACTACGTGGAAAGTAATTTAAAGACACTTGGAAATTGTACTTCTTAGAGATTGTCTAAAATAATGGTGTACAATTAAATTTGTTGATGAAAAGGGACTGACTGCCCTTCTCGATAATTTGGTTCATTGTGGTTTGATGCCTACTTTGTGCACTACTAATGGATAGGATCATTACATTCCTATTACCTAAGCTAGTTTCTTTACATAGATATACTCACAAATATCCATATTTCTTAATTCACCACCAATTCTTTGAATAAATCACTCACTACATAAAGCTCGATAAGAGTTCAAATTTACCACATCATCTCTCCGTTTTTCATTATTATATTACGGTGTATATCCTATATAACACTTACCCCTCAACATCAATTATTTTATATTTTCAAATTTAAAACATAATATTACTCTTAATATATTTCCACGTTCATTGGATGAAATAATTGCAAAATAATTTAAATAGTTTATAAAAGTAGAGTGAGCCAGCTCAACTCCTCTCAACCAAGTGCAAAATCAAGTGAATCTGTGAGCTCTAACTAACTTGTCCGGCTCAGCAAATGTTCATTCTTTAGTTGAATGAGATGCTCTCACTTCAGTTGACTTGAGTAGATCAGATATCTAGTTAGTTTAACCATAAGTCTGAACCATAGCTAACAATTCTCCACCATGACTTAACACCCGGACCATTTTCCCATGCTCTGTTCTAGAAGAATATTGTTGATATATTTGTCTAATCTAATTATTCTGTTGAGACTTGAGATAGATTAATATTAGGACATTTGATATTGCAACACAGTAATTCTTGTCTGACTACAAAAATTAACTGCTTCAATGTAGGATAAAGACATAGGAATTTAATGTGGTTCGAATACAAATGTACCATATATTCACGGGAATCTGCAAAACAAGATCTCACTAGTTCAAAATTAAGTGTACAGTAATTGGACTTAATAAAAACACTAAGGACGCCATATTTATATTATATGTCGTTCTTGCACACGACTCGAACTTGTTGATCTTCATACCAAATAAACTAGGGATAAATCCAAGCCAAAAGCATCCTTTGACATACCGTTGGAGAGGCGAAAGTACTATACAACCCTTATATGCAATTTTCGGCCAAAACTGCATTCAGCATCTCTGGTCCTGCATTTAGCATTTTCGATGATTTATTCATTATTATTATTTTTTTAATAAACATGTTTGTTAAATTTATATATATATTTATTTTTTTTTTTTTTTTTAATTTTTCTAATTTTTAAAAAAAGAAAATTAAAATTTTTTTTTAATTTTTTTTCTTTTTCAAATCAATATGTTTAGTGTACTGAAAATAACTATATATAACTATAGTGAATTATAGTAATTTGTACTTATGTTCCTTTTTTTTTTACCATATTTTTAGTCGATCAAGTATATACACACACGAATACTGGCTTATACAAAATAAATTTATAAATCCCAACAAAAAAATTTACAAATTTCAATATTTATATTATAAATCACCTCAAACACAAAAAAATACAAATAAAAAATACATAAATATATGCATATGTAACTACATGTTACTATATTTAACTAGTAATGTATAGTAATGTACAGTAATGTATACAGTCTGTTGAACAAAGCAAATGTGTTGTTATTATTTCGTGCGAATTAATTATTTATTTGTGTCGGATTAATCTCAAATTTAGTTCCAGATACTGTTTTACGGAGAGTTGCAACAGTTAATGAAACAGTAATAAAAAGCACAAATGTTAAAGTGGTTCGGATACAATTGTACCCTTAAAAAATTATGTGTGTGTGTTTGTGAAAATTGCAATATTGGAATATATACGTATTGATAAAGTGGTTAAGTGAAAGCAGTTTTTGACTGATTTTAGTGAAAAAATAATGTATAAAATTAACTATAGTTTATTAGTCCAAGACATGTTCGTTCAACTACGAATTTAGTAGTGCATTTACCTAAATTTGAAGTTGATTATCACAACTTAGTAGTATATTTCAATTTAGTAAACTTGCGGGCAAATAAAAAAAGGCAAATGGCAAAGAGGGTCATGACAAGGGACTTAAATGCACATTCATTAACAAAAAAAACAGTCTTTCAAATAAACACATTCACATGTCTTTAGTTTAAAATACCCTCCATACTAAAGTTTTACTCTAACTTCCTCAATATAAAATTACACATTGACCCCGGATTTAAACAAATATATCACATTAACCCCCATTTTAATATTTTTAAAATTTTTTTTTTTTTTTAGAAAATAACTTTTTTTATGACTTTTTTTTTCCGGCCAGATTCCGGCGTTGACCGGGCGGTTCTACGGTATTGACTTTTTTTTTTCTGAATTTTTTTTCCAACAGGTCAACCGCGGTCTCCAGCGTTGACTTTTTTTTTTCTTAGAAAATGTTATTTTAATTAATATTAATGTCTTGGCTGCTAAATTACTGTCTCAGACAGTAATATTACTGTTTGGAACAGTAATATTACTAATATTACTGTCCCAACAGTAATATTACTGCATGAGACGGTAAAATATTATGGTTGGAGACAGCAATATTACTGTCAAAGACTGCAAAATTGCAGACAAAAACGATAAAATTAATTAATACAATAAAATTATTGTCTCAGACAGTTAAATTACTGTTGGAGATAGTAATTTAGCAGCCAATGCAGTAATATTAATTAAAATAATTTTTTTTAAAGAAAAAACCAAATTTAAAAAAAAAAAAGAAGTCAATTAACAGTTAAATTTCTGTTGGAGACCGTAATTTAGCACCCAAGACAGTAATATTAATTAAAATATTTTTTCTTAAGAAAAAAAAGTCAATTAACAGTTAAATTACTGTCTCCGACAGTTAAATAACTGCTGGAGACAGTAATTTAGCAGCCAAAACAGTAATATTAATTAAAATAATTTTTTTTTAAGAAAAAAAAAAGTTCAATTAACTGTTAAATTACTGTCTCTGACAGTTACATAACTGCTAGAGACAGTAATTTAGCAGCCAAGACAATAATATTAATTAAATATTTTTTTTAAGAAAAAACAAATTATATATAAAAAAAAAAAAAACAACGCCGGCGGTGATCTACCGGAAAAAAAAAGTTTTGGGAAAAAAAAATGTCAACGCCCGACCGGCGGTCTCCTGTGGTGGCGAGTCAAAATTGGTTAATTGGTGAAATTGGGCTAAATTAGGGTGTAAATCATGAAATTGGAGTTGAATTGAGTTTCAAACAATTGGGGGTATTTTTGGTATATGTAAACGGGTTTTTTCTATTTGCAAATAAATTTGAATGACCAAGAATTATTTGAAAGACAAAAAAATTGATGTACTTTCTTTTTTAATTTAGTGCCCTTGTCATGGGCCTCTTTGCGATTAACCCATAAAAAACCAAAAAAAAAAATGAAATCAAACAAAAAAAATAATTAAAGAAAAAATGAGGAAATAAAAAAGTTGCACAAGATGCCGGGTAGTGAATAATGAAAAGTGGGTAGTGGAGAGAGTAAGATGGAATAAAAAATTGTTGGATATGTCACTACTCACTACTAGACATGGCCACGGTGCGGGTTAGGTACGGGTCCGGGTCCGACTTTTCGGGGACCCGAAACCGACCCGCGGGAAGCAAGGTCCGGGTCCGGGGTGGGTCCACCTGGGTCCATCCGGGTCCGACCCGGTTTTTCAAATTTTTTTTTTTTTTAACAAAAAAAACTTATATTGAAACTTGAAAAAACATGAGATTAACTTTAAATTCAAAATTAAAAAATAATTGAATTTAAACATTAAACAATTTTAGAAAAAAATGAAACGATTAAGACATTGAGACATAAACTAAATAAAATGAAAGTCGTGAAAATTGTATTATGGGTATTTATAAGTGAAAATAATAATTGAGAAATTTTTCAAAATTTCAAAAATCAATATTCAATCTTTCTTTTAAATTAAATCGTATTTTTTTATACTTTTCAAAATTAAATATATATGCATTTAGTCGGGATTTTTGATATTAATAATAGTCAACATGACAATAAATAATTTATAAAACATTAGTTATACAATTATTATAATCATTTGATAGTGTTATTTATATTTTTTTGTTTATAGTTTAGGATTATTATAACAAGGAATATATATAACATAAACAAAAGGTGTAAAATGATTATAATAAATAATGTTAAATAGATTATTAATTATCATATTCATTATTATTAAATAATTTAATTAAATTATTAACAAATATAATATAATAAAAAAAAAATGAATGGACTTGAGCTTAATCCATTTAAATCTTACGATTCAATTCTAATATTTGAATAAAATGTAAATGTAAAAAAAAGATTAAATCATATGATCTACGATTTAATTCTTACGATTTTTACAAACTAAACCAATTATTAAAAGAGAAATCACATCATAATATTTTGATTATACTAGTCATATATAATGTTATTTTTAAAGTAAGAATATTAATTGAAATGAGATATAATATATTTTTGTTAAAATAAACATCATTTATATTTTTAAATAATTATCTTATGATAAAATCCTCAATAATATTAATAAGTTCTTGTCAATAATTGAGGTAAATCGATTTAAATTAATTGAAATGAGTTATAATCTATTTTTTTTAACTAAACATATTATTTTATTTTTCATTCGATTTTTTCACACCATCGATTTTAATAACATAAGTGAATTGATTCAATACTTTATATTTTTCAATAGTGGAGATTATATTGATATATTAATTAATAATAGATGTTTTGAAGTATTGAACCGTGATTATATATATTTTTTCTTATATTGCATTTGTTAATTATTTAATTAAAATTATTTAACAATAATTAATATGAAAATTATTAATTTATTTAACATATTTATCATTTACACCATAGTTGTATATTATATATATTTATTGTCTATTTTTTAACAAATATGTTGGTTGTCCAAGTGGTAAAGATTTGCACATTCCTCCCTACTGCCCCGTGTTCTAACTCCAAATGTGCATTTTTGGACAAAAAAACGGGATAATTCCGGGTTGACCCGCCGGGTCCCTGGGTCCGGGCCCTCGATTCCCCCCGCTGGGTAGACCCGTCGGGTCCCGGGTCCAAATAATCGGGACCCGAAACCGTCACGGACTTGGCCGGGTCCATGGTCAACGGGGCTGGTCGGGGCGGTCAATGGGCCGGGTCCGGGTCAAACCCGGCCTGTGGCCGTGTCTACTCACTATCACTAGCATGGGAAATAAGTTTGGCTTTATCTCTATTAATGGGACTGGGTTGGTTTTTATCCACCAACCGACCCATTACCGACCATATTTTTAGGCGAATAATCATTTTTTAACCGGCCCATTGGATCGGGTCAAAAATTTCAACCAACCCATCTATGATGGGTCGGTTGGTGGTTTCTAATATTATCAAAAGTTGGTTGACCGATAATTATCGGTCATCCAACTATATTATTAAAATTTTATTAAAACTATAAAATAAAGACCGTGTTTTCTTAAGTGATTGTTGAAATTATTAAAATAATTAGTATTTAAATTTTAAAAACAATCAACAAATGAAAAAAAAAATTGACCTAAATCTTCCACTAGTTTCTTTATGCCCAAACTTAAACAAAAAGCCTACAAAACTCCATTAAATCTCTTGTGCATGTTTGAAATTACTTTGAATTTCCTAATTATATTTTTCGTTAAATTGTTATTAATTATTTTTAACTGATAAATGGTGATCGCACCATGGCATTACGCAAAATGTGAATATTTTTACTGCAAAATTAATTTTTTAATTGAATTAGGTGACGGGTATAAACCATCAACCGACCCATTCCGGAACCAAATATTCGGTTGTCAACCATCAACCGACCCACAAAGGTTGGGTCGGCAACGGTTTTCAAATTTGAGCAAAAATGGTTTGACGGATGGTTCGGTTTTTAGACTGGTAATCGACCGACCCAACCCAGTCCCAGCCCTACCTATTAATACTTTGCTAATGACGAACGACACCAATTATGTTCCCAAAAAAGAAAAATATTGTATAAGGATCAACGAAATTGAGTAATTATATTTTTTAATTCACCTATAATACATAATATATAATAACATTTATATCTATCACCGAAAAATTATTTTAAGGTCGTCAAAATATCACTGAAAAGTCATAGAAATGTCATTGCAAAATTCATCAGAACAAAAATATATGCGGTCGGAGTCTGGAAAAAGAAAAGCATGTAAGATGTTGTTAGAGTGAAACAAGTTAAACTGTAGGGACTTTTAGTTATTACACATACGTGAAGGGTTTATTTGGAACTTTGACTCCGCTGTTGATATATATATATATATATATATATATATATATATATATATATATATATATATATATATATTATTGATATACCTAAATGGGCTGGCCCAACGGGCCCTCAAATTTATCTACTAATTAGGCCCACTACATGATAGCCCAATCATATACGAGTGGGCCCATTACACGAAAGCCCAAGCTCCCTCAAAGTAAGGCTTGGGCCCAACAAAGGAAGCCCAACCCATTTAACAACATATAAATAGATGTTTTATTCATTGATTAAGGTACGTTCTCATTATTCATTATCAACCTCGAGTTTATTCTCTCTACTCTCTCTACGATCCGTGCATCTGACTTGAGCGTCGGAGGGGTTTCCGCCGGATCAACCCCCGGCTTAGTTCACGTGTGCTCATTTTGTAGGGACCTCAGGAACATCGAGTTGACTAGCTACTGATCAGCTTTGCTCTCCCAGCTCGTTTTCTATACTATCCTAGGTGAGCTATATTTTAGCTTCATCATTTTGGCGCCGTCTGTGGGAACGATGCAAACCAGATCACGTAGCCAACAAGATCCTCCTGAGGCGTCAGCTCGGAGAGAAAACGACACAGCTAATAACCTCCCAGCCCGTGGAGGATCGGGCATCCCACCTCCTCCACGCGCCGCGGAGCAACTTCCTCCACGTGCCACGGAGCCAGCTCCTCCGCGTGCTGCAGATCCACCTCGCGAGGTTCAGGTGATCCCCCCTCGGGACCCACCACTCGCCGATCCACCACTCCCTGCTCCTCGAACGGTTCAAATAACCGAGGACGCGCTCCAACGTATGATAGCGGAAGCTTCTACTCGCGCTGCCACGGAGGCCGTAACTCAATATATCGCCACGATGGGAGCAAACGCTCCCAATGCGATTCCAACACCAGCTCCACCTGTAGCGCCACCCGTGGCCCCACAGCCAATAGCGAATCAAATAAGTGTCTCCTCCTCTACCTCGGATCCACGATCCCGAGTGCAGTTATCTACTAATCACCGAGGAGCACAGCCCAGACAACAACGTCGGCGCTCACCCCTACGGGGGAATGCATCACCACCAAGAATCCCTCTCTTTAATGAGGGATAAGGCGAAGTAAACAGCCGAATGTCACGCCAAAACCTTTTCTCCCAACCAAATAATCAAATAGGTGAGAGGATGCCTCTCCCAACAAGACGCAGTCCCTTCACCATGGACATTCTCAACGAGGTATTACCTCAGGGAGTAAAGATCTCGGGGTTACCTCAATTCGAAGGGACCACCGACCCACAGGAACATATAGAGAAATTCAGTGCCATGGCGGATTTATATGGCCCGACGGATGCTGCGATGTGCAAAATGTTCCGTACCACTCTCTCCAAGAGGGCAATGAATTGGTTCAACTCCCTACCCATAGGGTCCATTGACACCTTCGCTCGGTTGTCGACCCGATTCACCAACCAATTCGCCATATTTGCAGTTATCACGAAACTCTCACACGTAGGATTCCAAACTACGGGAACGTCAAAAGTGGGAGCCCTCACGTAAAAAAAATAGGTCTTCCATTTCCCCAAAGATAGCTTCACACTCTTCACGAATTGGTAATGAACGCGAGGATGAAAGCAAAAGAAAGGCATCTTATTGGGCCGGTGTAGCGTAAATAACGCCTTAAATAAACTCACAGACACAGGCAGACCTACTCGAACCACCCTAAAATGAAACGCCTGGAACATCAGAACAGCACTGGGCATTAGCTGACTATACCCAATCTTGAATTCCTCGCAGACCTTCAACAAAGTCGGATGCGGTGTAATCTGAGATGTACACGTCAAGTAACCCAAAAACACCGTATGAAATCCATCGGGTGGCGAATACAAACGGTCACCCTTCTGAGGCAACAACAACTCAACGTTACTTGGCGCTCCAGATAAACGGCGAATAGAGTGCAGATGCTCCTCCGTCAACACACTGTCAAAATCAACTAAGTCCAAATTAATTGGCTTAATTTTCTTTGGCTTCCTCTTATCAATCTCAATATCACCTGGCGGAATATCATCTTCCTCCTCCTCTTCATCCGTCACCTCAACTTCACTACTTAACACCGCTTCATCACTCGCCAAAGGAGCTTGATTCGAATCATCACTATCGCTCCCAAAATCCAAGACTCGACGCCCATAGCGACGTCCACTGGAATTCGCTTCATCAACAGTAGGGCAAATATTAATATTGTTACGCACTTCTACATCGTCACTCCACGATTCAATGATTTCTCGCCGACCAACACTTCCCCCATTGAAAAAAACACGCGAATCAGCACCCTCGGAAATTTGCCCGTCAATTTCGCCCGAACCGGGCTCAAAACCGGCATCAAACGCGCCCTCACGCGCGCGCGTGGCCCCAAAAGGGGCGGATCCACGCGCGCGCACACCAACTGCCTGCCCAGAACCACGTGGCGCCTCCCCAATCGCCGGACCCCGCGCGTCAGCATCAATCCCCACTTCCGACGCGCGCGCGCGTCGCTTAGAGGCTGAATCACGCGCGCGCGCGTCGCTTAGAGGCTGAATCACGCGCGCGCGCGTCATCACCCTGTCCCCGCCCACGTGGCGCCTCCCCAATCGCCGGACCCCGCGCGTCCTCATCTGTCCGCCTTTCCGACGCGCGCGCGCGTCGCTGGCGATGCGCGCCCACCTGCTGCACATTTATTGCCGCGCGCGCGCGTCTCTCAACTCCAGCGCCCGACGCGCGCGCGCGTGCCTCTACCTCGGTATCCGCCGTGCGCACGTGGCTTCCCCCCATTGGACCACGTGCGCTGGTCCCCTCCTTCTCAGCCGCAGACCTATCTCCCATCTGCACGGAATTTCGCGCACCTCCGGATGTAGATCCGTTTTTCGCACTCGACACCACAAGATTCCCGCGGTCCAAGCCCACCGTACCAAAAGTTTTCTTGCCCCCCTCAACCGGATCTCGAAGTTTAATTCGCAAAGATTTCGAATTACCCGAGTTCGACATGTGAAGATTTTCTCCCCGAAGAAATAATCAAGAAACAAAAAATTTCTACCCTACCGCAAATAAAAAAAAAAAAAAAAAAAAAAAATTTCAAGAGAAAAATAGCATAGGAAAAGACCTCGAGTTAAAAGTACATACCCATATTTATTACGCAAGAGTTGAAGTTAATTTCTCTCCACCGCAAAAAAAGATTATTTATCTGGCCCTGGTATAATATTTAAATCCTTTAAATATATACCTCACTGCCAAATAAATACAATCATCCCTTATTTAAATTAAGGAAATTAATTCACCGCCAACGGAAACAATTCAATCAACGACGCAATTAACTCTCGACACGATCCGGATCCCTCTGCACAAGTCCCCATCTCGAATCGAGAGTTGGGGGGCTTAATGATATACCTAAATGGGCTGGCCCAACGGGCCCTCAAATTTATCTACTAATTAGGCCCACTACATGATAGCCCAATCATATACGAGTGGGCCCATTACACGAAAGCCCAAGCTCCCTCAAAGTAAGGCTTGGGCCCAACAAAGGAAGCCCAACCCATTTAACAACATATAAATAGATGTTTTATTCATTGATTAAGGTACGTTCTCATTATTCATTATCAACCTCGAGTTTATTCTCTCTACTCTCTCTACGATCCGTGCATCTGACTTGAGCGTCGGAGGGGTTTCCGCCGGATCAACCCCCGGCTTAGTTCACGTGTGCTCATTTTGTAGGGACCTCAGGAACATCGAGTTGACTAGCTACTGATCAGCTTTGCTCTCCCAGCTCGTTTTCTATACTATCCTAGGTGAGCTATATTTTAGCTTCATCAATTATATTGATAAATGTAGATATAGTTTTACTTTTATGTTATATAGAAGTTGTTATTATTTTAAATAGCACTTCTTCCTTTCTTTAATTAGAAAACACGTTTTTACATGATTGGATATAAATATCCAACTCATCTCTCTTGTACCGGTAACTTCACATATTCTGTTAGATGAATAAAGCATTCCTCATCTCTGCAACTCCTTCTTCTCCCTATCATCTTTCTTCTCTTCATACTGATAATCAGTAGATTAACATGGTATCAGTTTAGTTTTCGATTTTTCGCTTCCGCGTATTCATCAATTGATCAGATCGCGATCAATTTCTCAATTTGTTTCTTCATTCGATCATTCTTCGAGTTCTGTTTCTCAAATCCATGGCGGCAAATCGGCGTGTTGATGATGTTTCCAGTCCGTTTTATTTACATCCGTCCGATGGTCCTGGGTTAGTCCTCGTTTCGCAGCTACTCTCTGAAGATAACTTTGCCTCTTGGAGTAGAGCGATGCAGATTTCGCTTACGGTGAAGAACAAGTTAGGGTTCATCAATGGTACAATCACTGAACCGAGTCGTGAAGAAGTTGTTCTTCACAATGCCTGGGTACGAAATAACAGTATTGTTATTTCGTGGATTTTAAATGTTGTGTCGAAAGATATTCAGGCGAGTATCATGTACTCTGATTCTGCTCACGAGATGTGGAAGGATCTGAATACCAGATTTTCACAAACCAATGGCCCGAGAATTTTTCAATTACGTCGGGAATTGTCTAATCTGACTCAAGATACGCAGTCTGTTAATGTGTATTTTACGAAATTGAAGGCAATTTGGGATGAATTGTCAAATTTTCGGCCATCTTGCACCTGTGGAGCCTGCACTTGTGGCGGTGTTCAAAAGCTTAATGAACATTATAATCTAGAACATGTAATGGCTTTTCTCATGGGGTTAAATGAGTCTCTTACTTCCACACGTGGACAAATTCTTCTCATGGATCCATTACCTCATATAAACAAGGTTTTTGCCCTTATTTCTCAAGCAGAGAGGCAGAGGTCCATTCATTATTCTCATAATGAGGTGCAGAACTCATTAGCTTTCTCAATTCGTGGTGATCAGTCTACCAAGCGATCTATCAATAATCAGTTTTATACCTCTGCACCCAAGAGAAAGGACAGAGGATTTTGCACCCATTGCTACATCTATGGGCATACGGTTGATAAATGCTACAAGTTACATGGATATCTTCCTGGTTATAAGGCCAAACCAAGATTTTCTTCTTCTTCTTTGCCTCAAAGTAGGTTTTCTGTTAATCAAGTTTCTGGCATCGAGTCTCCACTAGATTACCCATCTTCAGGTAGTACTTCTCAACCTTCTCTTGTTTCATCTGATCCTGTTTTAGCTAACATGTCTGCTGCTCAGTGCCAGCAATTGATGGCATATTTCTCTAATCAAATGGCTGCCCAGAAACAGGTTTCTGCTCAGCAGTCTCATGGAGATGAGGCTGAAGGTGCACACATTTCTTGTGTGTCAGGTATTTGTTTAGCAACTTCTCTTCATGCATCTTTTCAACCTCATTATTGGATCATTGATTCTGGGGCTTCTCGTCATATGTGTAATGATAAAACTTTATTTTCTTCTCTTCATAAAGTCAATTTTGCTTGAGTTATATTACCAGATTGCTCTCTGGTTGTTGTTGAGTATATGGGAGATGTGCATTTATCTGATGATCTGATTTTGAAAAATGTTTTTTATGTTCCTTCTTTTAAGTTCAACTTAATATCTGTTAGTGCTTTGCTTGACAATCTGCCTCACACAGTTATTTTTTATTCCACTTCCTTTCTTATTCAGGACAAGTTCTTGAAGAAGATTGGCAAGGGTAGCAAAATTGATGGATTATATGTTCTTCAGCCTCACAATGTTTCTACTGATATTTTTTGTAATAAGATTTATGCCACTGTTTGGCACAATAGACTTGGGCATATTCCTCGGTTGCAGTTAGATTTTCTGTCTACTAAATTTTCTTTAGCCATGGATAAGCCTAAGAGCAATTGTTGTTGTTATATTTGTCCTATGGCTAAACAGAAACGTTTGAAATTTCCTATTAGTTCTACTGTTTCTGCTCATATGTTTGATCTTATTCATTGTGATATTTGGGGGCCTTACAGAGTTGAGTCTCACAATGGTTACAAATATTTTGTTACTCTTGTTGATGATTACTCTAGGTTTACATGGGTTCATTTTCTCAAATCTAAGTCTGATGTTTTGACTGTCATTCCTTCATTCTTTCACATGGTTAAAACTCAGTTTAATTGTAATATTAAGATGTTCAGGTCTGATAATGCTCATGAGTTACAAGTTACTCAGCTCTTTGCTAAGCTAGGTGTTCTTCATCAGTTTTCTTGTGTTTACACACCTCAATAGAATGCTGTAGTTGAGAGAAAACACCAACACATTCTCAATGTTGCAAGATCCTTGTTGTTTCAATCTCATATGCCTCTCACTTTTTGGAATGAATGTATTTCTACTGCAGTTTTCTTGATCAATAGAACTCCTGCAGCTAAGCTTAATAATCTCTCACCTTTTGAATTGTTGTATCCTAGTAAGTTGTTTGATTATAACTCTCTCAAGGTGTTTGGGTGTTTGGTTTTTGCTTCTTCCTTACCAGCTCGGAGGTCTAAATTTCAGCCTAGAGCCAAACCTTGTGTTTTCCTGGGATATCCAGTTGGCATCAAGGGTTATAAGCTTTATGATTTACAGTCTCATCAAGTAATTATTTCTAGGGATGTTGTTTTTCATGAACACATTTTTCCTTTTGGTGATCAAGATACGAATTTTGATAAATATTCATCTCCAGATTATTCTGTTCCACCATCTGTTGTGCCTATTTCTACTGACTCTGATCTTGTTGTTGATTATCCTTCTAGCTCTGTTGCTCCACAGGTCACTGATTCAGTTCCATTACCTCCACAGACTAGGAAGTCTTCCAGACACACTAAAACTCCTGCATATTTGGCTGATTTTAAGTGCAACTCTATTATTGGTTCAAATTCTCTTTATCCCATTTCTAAACAGGTTGCTTATCATAAGTTTTCTGCAGGTCATTTTGATTATGTCATGAATGTTTCAGCTGCCACTGAACCTTCCAATTATAAACAAGCTGTGAAGAATCCTCTGTGGGTTCAAGCCATGGATGCTGAGCTTCAAGCATTGGAGGATAATCATACTTGGACCATAGAGCCATTACCAGCCCATAAACACACTGTAAGTTGTAAATGGGTTTATAAGATTAAAAGAAAGCAAGATGGCTCAGTAGACATATATAAGGCCAGATTAGTTGCCAGAGGTTTCACCCAACAAAAAGGGATAGATTTTATTGACACTTTTTCACCTGTTGCCAAGTTAGTCACAGTAAAGATTCTTTTGGCTTTAGCTGCTATTCATAATTGGGAGCTTCACCAATTAGATGTTATTAATGCTTTTTTGAATGGAGATCTTAAGGAAGAAGTATTTATGGATATTCCTCCAGGCTATAAGCCTTCATCAGTTGCTTTTTCTACTTCTAGATTGGTTTGAAAATTGCACAAGTCTTTGTATGGTTTGAAACAGGCTTCAAGACAGTGGAATCAAAAGTTCACTGAGGCAGTGACTTCAATTGGTTTTTCTCAGTCTCCTTCTGATCATTCTTTATTTACTAGAGGTTCTTCTTCTCAGTTTATTGCTTTAATTGTTTATGTGGATGATATGATTATTGCAGGACCTTCTTCCACAGAGATACAGAAGGTTAAAACTCAGCTGCACTCATTTTTCAAGCTTAAGGATTTGGGCAAGCTGAAATTTTTTCTTGGTATTGAGATAGCTAGGAATTCCACTGGTATTGTCCTTTCTCAAAGGCAGTATGCTCTAAAACTGTTAGATGATGCTGGTTATTTGGGCTGTAAGCCAGCTTTGCTGCCCATGGATCCCAAAGCTCAGCTTAATAATGAAGAAGGGGATCTTCTTGAGGATGGCTCTGAGTATAGGCGATTGGTAGGTAGGTTGCTTTCCATTACTAGGCCAGATATCACCTATGCTGTGCATAAGCTCAGCCAATATGTTTCCAAGCCTAGGGTGCCCCATCTTCATGCCATTCATCACATCTTGAGATACCTCAAGGCTTCTCCTGGTAAAGGCATTTTTTATTCTTCAAAATCCTCACTTTCTGTTAAGGCTTTTTCAGATGCAGATTGGGGATCATGTCCAGACACTAGGAAGTCCACCACAGGATTTTGTGTTTTCATTGGGGACTCTCTCATTTCTTGGAAGACCAAGAAACAAGCTACTGTTTCCAAGAGCTCTGCAGAAGCTGAGTACATAGCTTTATCAATGACTTTCAGTGAGCTCATCTGGATTATTCAGCTTCTTCAAGACTTCAACATCCCTATTCAGTCTTCTCTTTTATTCTGTGACAATCTTGCTGTTGTGCATATTGCTTCTTGTTAGAATTTATTTCGTGCAGATATAAATTATTTGTGTCAGATTCAGTTTTTCGTTACTGTTGCGTGAAGTGTTGCAACAGTTCGTGAAGCAGTTCGTAAAAACAGAAATAAACGAGACACAATTTAATGTGGTTCAGATACAATTGTACCCTACATCCACGGGGACCTGCAAATAAAATTTACTAATTTTTAGTTTTACGAATACAATAGTAGGACTTAATCAAAATACAAAGACTCCCTCTTTGTTGACGCCGTTCTAGTATACTACGCTGAATTATAAATCTTCAATTTGCAGCACGTCCCTTGCTCCGCACGGTTGAACTCCCTTCAACGCTGAATCCCTCAGTCGGCGGATCGATCTCCTCCCGAGATCTGTTTAAGCCCCTCTCCCGAAGAACCGATCTTCTTTTGTTATAGAAGAAACAAACTTGTGATACTCCTTGAATCTTGGTGTCTTCACCACAAAGCCTTGAAGCCGATATATTTTCTATGAAAATCACGTATCACGATGGAACAATAAAAACGAGAGGAAAAATATTTTCTGTGAAAAATTTCTCTCGATCAAAGACGTTTCGAGAGCAGCGAAAATAAGAGCAGAAAAATATATTTTTTCTCTCCAATAAAAGGCATGCAACCTTATGCTGAGATAGCTCTCATTTTATATCCTACGCCATAAGATCCCTATGCAAGGAAAAGTCAGAGACCAAAAATATTAAAAATACATAAGTCACGTAAGAATTTAAGTCTTAGAGATATATGAGATTTCTTTGCCTTATCAACAAATCATTCCCATATCTATTAAAACACTACAAATATATGACAATAAAATATAAAAAGATAATTATGCTTGTATAAAGATAATTCCCACTATTAATCAATTAATGATAAAATAAATAATTAAAACACAAGGAAACTCCCCTTCTTATATTACGACATATCTAGACTTGTGGCACGAGTCTTTTACGCGTTTCCTTGCGAAGTCAGAATCCATAGGATTCTAACAATCACGATCCCGTGCTGCTCTATTTATACTTCTACAGGTGATAAGAATCCTACAAGGAAATAGAGTCCATTAGGGTTAGGAAACTCTTAATCACGTAGGAAATAATATTTTCAATACAAGGAAACTCTTTAGAAGAATAATTCATATTATAAATCAATTAATGACAAATTAAAAGAATTAAAAGCTACAAGGACTCTTCCCTTCATTAGCTCACGGTATATGCAAACTTGTGTGATATGCCTAGTTGACCCAACCCAATGGGCTTACAAATTATTTACCTACTGGGCCACGAACCCAATATCGAAAACTACTATCACCGAGGCCCAATCACCTTCAAGTATTGGGCCCGACAATCTCAACTAAGCTATAAATAAAGGTTTGAACTCATTCCTTAAGGTACGTCCTATTAACTGAGCAATACTACAATACGTATTCTCTGGACTATTTCTATGATCAGCACGTCTGACTTGAGCGTCGGAGGGGTTTCCGCCGGATCAACCCCCGGCGTAGTTCACGTGTTCTATGATCGCAGGTACCTCAGGATCATCAAGTTGTCAAGCTACTGATCCGCTTTGCTCTCCCAGTTCGTTTTCTACACTACCCCAGGTGATCTAAGTAATTAGCATCATCATTTTGGCGCCGTCTGTGGGAACGATGCAAACCAGATCACGTAGCCAACAAGATCCTCCTGAGGCGTCAGCTCGGAGAGAAAATGACACAGCTAATCAAGATCCTCCTGAGGCGTCAGCTCGGAGAGAAAATGACACAGCTAATCAAGATCCTCCTGAGGCGTCAGCTCGGAGAGAAAATGACACAGCTAATAACCTCCCAGTCCGTAGAGGATCTGGCATGCCACCTCCTCCACGTGCCGCGGAGCCACTTCCTCCACGTGCCGCGGAGCCAGCTCCTCCACGTGCTGCAGATCCACCTCGCGAGGTTCAGGTCCCTCCTCGGGACCCACCACTCGCCGATCCACCACTCCCTGCTCCTAGAATGGTTCAAACAACCGAGGATGCGCTTCAACGCATGATAGCAGAAGCTTCAACTCGCGCTGCCACAGAGGCCGTGATCCAATATATCGCCACGATGGGAGCAAATGCTCCCAACGCGATACCAGCACCTGCTCCACATGTGGAGCCACCTATGGCACCACCGCCACCGACTCCCTGGGGGCTTACATCTGCCCCCAAAATATTTCGCTCGCCAAGGGTTATCGACTCCCTGGGGGCTTACATCTGCCCCCAAAGGAGACAACTCGCCCGAAATTCAATATACAATCGCAAGCTCAAGATAGCACGATTACGACCCTAGAAACACTTAGAAATATTATGGGAATCTATATAGCCTGGCCAGCTTGATTACTCAAAATTATCTACTTGTTTTCGATGGGTCCTTCATTAAAACGTGGCCACGGTCCAAACATACTTACGACCCACGAGGTCTAACAAGGGGCACGATCCCCATAAAAAACTCTTGAGAGCCTGATCCCCTCCTCAAGTACATCACGCACAAGGCTATATGTAAACACATACAAGCAACGCGTCAAAACATTGACAATGTCGATAAATAACAACTCCCACGAGGAGAATACTAGCTCCGTGCTACTACATTATCGCGAAACAACTCCCACGAGGAGATAACTCGATCAACACTATTACCCCACGACGAGACAACTACCACGAGGAGATTACTTGATCTGTGCTACCACATTATCGCGAGACAACTCCCACAAGGAGATAACTCGATCAACTATATTACCCCGCGACGAGACAACTCCCACGAGGAGATAATTCGCTACTACATCGTCGCGGGACAACACCGACGACTCAAACAACTTACATAGCGACAACTTGGTCGCGCTACGCGCCAACGCGCATTCACGCCCCTCCGACACACGCTCCAACGCGTTTTCGCACACCATCGACTACTACAATTTTCACTCTCGACACGATCTGTCACCCATTTCAACATGGCCCCACATCGACTCGAGAGTGGGGGGCTTAATGATATGCCTAGTTGACCCAACCCAATGGGCTTACAAATTATTTACCTACTGGGCCACGAGCCCAATATCGAAGACTACTATCACCGAGGCCCAATCACCTTCTAGTATTGGGCCCGACAATCTCAACTAAGCTATAAATAAAGGTTTGAACTCATTCCTTAAGGTACGTCCTATTAACTGAGCAATACTACAATACGTATTCTCTGGACTATTTCTATGATCAGCACGTCTGACTTGAGCGTCGGAGGGGTTTCCGCCGGATCAACCCCCGGCGTAGTTCACGTGTTCTATGATCGCAGGTACCTCAGGATCATCAAGTTGTCAAGCTACTGATCCGCTTTGCTCTCCCAGTTCGTTTTCTACACTACCCCAGGTGATCTAAGTAATTAGCATCATCATTGTGGCACAAGTTACATTTAATTCTCGTATAATTAGAATCCAAGGGATTCTAACACTTCTAATCCAACATTTCATGAAAGGATCAAGCACATCGAAATTGACTGCCATTTTGTGAGACAAAGAGTTGTGTCTGGTATTCTTAAACTCATGCCAGTTCCAAGTAAAGATCAGCTGGCCGATTTGTTCACCAAGGCCCTTCCTTCCCCTAGTTTCACTTATCTTCTGGCCAAGATGGAAGTCAAGGATGTATACTCTCCATCTTGAGGGGGGGGGGGGGGGGGTGTATATATATATATATATATATATATATATATATATATATATATATATATATATATATATATATATATATATATATATATATATATATATATATATTTTATATTGATAAATGTAGATATAGTTTTACTTTTATGTTATATAGAAGTTGTTATTATTTTAAATAGCACTTCTTTCTTTCTTTAATTAGAAAACACGTTGTTACATGATTGGATATAAATATCCAACTCATCTCTCTTGTAACGGTAACTTCACATATTCTGTTACATGAATAAAGCATTCCTCATCTCTGCAACTCCTTCTTCTCCCTATCATCTTTCTTCTTCTTCATACTGATAATCAGTAGATTAACATCCGCTTTAACGATTGATCACAAAATTAACGATAAAAGTTGTGAATAAATAAAGGGACATGTGTCAATAAGAAAATATTGAAACACATGGAAGGAAAAGAGTGAATGAATGTGGAGAGAAAAGAGGTTGGAAAGTCCCAAAGTCCAAGTGTACGTCCTATAACTAAGATTTGAGGAATAATTTTCAATTTTCTGAAAACAAAAGGATGAATACTGTTGGAAATGGTGACAAACAATTCCATACGTATAAAAGTGATTGATGAGAGCACAAAATTGCACTAGTGGGGAACTAAAATTGACAAGCAACAAGTATGTAATATTATAATTGACAGAAAAAGGGCAACTTAATTGCATCTTCTCAACTTTCAACACGTCTCATTGCCTCAAGCTTAAATAGTCTACGAGGAAAATAATTTAAAGACACTTTTTTTAGTGTTTTTTTTAAGTTTTTTTTTCTTTGTTTTTTTTTTTTTTGCGTCTGCCGCGAAATGTTGACCGTAATTGTGCTGTCACTGACAGTGAATTAACGTAATTATGCTGTCAATGACAGTTAATTAACGTAATTGTACCGCCGTTGACAATACATTTATATAATTGTTCTGCCGTTGACAGTAAATTAACGTAATATTATTATTATTATTTTTTTGTTATTTTTTTTATTTTGTTTGATTTGTTGACAAGTCAACGTAATTATATTATTGTCCTTGACAGTAAAATAACTGTAAAGACAATAATATTACTGTCAACAACATATATATTATTATTTATTTGGGTTTTTTTGTTTTGTTTGAGTTATTCACGGAGTAACGTAATAATATTACTGTCTATTATTGTAATATTACTGTAAACACAATAATATTACTGTGGTTGACGGTAATATTACTGTTGTTATAGTAATATTGCTGTCAACCACATCAATATTATTATTTTGTGTGGATTTTTTTGTTTGTTTGAGTTATTCACGGAGTAACGTAATAATATTACTGTCTATTATTGTAATATTACTGTGGTTGACGGTAATATTACTGTTGTTATAGTAATATTAATGTTACTCACAGTAATATTAATTATTTTAGTTTTTTATTATGTTTACATTAGTTGAACGGTCAACATAGTAATATTACTCTATTACACAATAATAATGAGTTTTGTTGTGTTAATATTACTGTGCTAGAGATTAATATAGCAATATTACTGTGTTAAACTGTAGTTTAGTTAATTTTACTGTGTTTAACAGTAATATAGTTAATATTACTGTCAATCACTGCAATATTGCTGTTTAAACGAAAAAAAAAATGTTACAGAAAGAAAAAAAAATCGAAAAAGTCAACGCCGGAAACCGGCGAAAAAATCCGGAAGGAAAAAAAAAACTGAAAAGTCAACGCCAGAATCCGACGGCAAAAAAAATATTTTTGAAAAAAATAGTTTTGGGTCAAAATTGGATAATTTGTGAAATTTGGGGTCAAATTGAGGTTAAATTAAATTAAGGATTAAATTGGAGTATATTAAAGTATAATGGGCTATTTTAGTCATTTACAAAAATCTGACCATGTGTGGACTTATTTATAAATAAGTTTTTTGTCTCGATCTCTTTATGAATAAGTACCCATTGATAGGCTTATTTGTAATAACCCCTAAATAATATTTAATCAAATACAAAAAGGCATATGGAGAGTTGATACCTAGCCTTACCAATATGGTAAAGGTCTAGGGTTCGAGTCCCCCCTCCCCTATTTCCACTTGTAAAGGACTTGAAAATTTACTAAAAAACATAATTTTACAAAAAAAAAAAAAAAAAACAAAAATAATAATAATAATAATAATAATAATTGCCGTAATCAAATACAAAAAGTCATATGGCTGGATTTATTTAGCCCAAACTCGTTCACGAAATTTGGGTTAGATTTATTAGTCTTTGTTGGAGTATTTTAATTAAAAAACATATATTTTATATAAAATATAATAATGATTTTAGGGATGGCAATGTGTACGGGTTTGGCGGGTCTTGGACCTGGAACGGACCCGTTTGGGGCGGGTCTGGGTCAGCTAAATGATTCTGGGTCGGGTAATGGGTTTAAGTTTCTAGAACCGGATGGTTCTGGGTCAGGTTATGAGTCTTATTGGAACCGACCCGTATATATATATATATATATATATATATATATATATATATATATATATATATATATATATATATATATATATATATATATATATATATATATATATATATATATATATATATATATATATAATTTCGAGTTTCATTTATCAAACTATCAATTTTCATCTTGTCTATTATCATTTACCTATTTTCACTATTTTATTTTTCGAATATCATTTCTCGTGAGTAATATTTATCACTTGTCGACCACCGCTAATTGTCTTGCATTTTGAATTTTACTTATTATCGAAGTTAAATATAACTAATTGTAATTTTATTGTTCATGTTATGTCACTTGTAGAGATTTTTTTAAAATATTGTATTTTAGTATTGATATTATTTCGTAAAAACATCCAAGCAAAATGTTATGAAAGTTAAAAAATATTAAACTTTTTGTATGTTAATGGGTCTAGCGGGTCTGGCGGGTCGGAACCATTTAGTTATGGTTTGGGTTGGGGCGGGTCTGGGTCTAAGCTAAAGCGGGTTGGGGCGGGTCTTGGGTTTATATATTTTTCGTGGGTCGGGTCTTGGGTTTAGGCAAACCCGGCCCAGAACCGACCCGTTGCCATCCCTAAATGATTTTGATCACTTTTATGAGGTTGTTTAGACCACTATTTTAAAACCTCGAATCACATTATTTTCCGACATAAACCACCGTATATTTCCTTAATTCTACATTAAAAAAAAAAAGTTTCAATGGTGGTAATATTTTAGATTATAAGAATGCGGCTTTCTGGCTTTGCATGTAAGTCGTACGAGAGAAAGGAAAGAGAAGAGAATTTGACTCATATGTTTTCTATATGTATATATGGCCCTTAAATTAGATACTAGTAAGGCCTATGACCAAATCAAATGGTCCTATTTACGGAAGATATATATTGAAAACGTTTGGGCTTCCATGCTAATTTGGTTGATTCGGTTATGAACTGTGTATCATCTGTTAATTACTCATTCTTGTTTAATGGTTCTCAACATGGTGCGCTCCAACTAGCCCGAGGACTCCGACAAGGTGACCCCCTGTCACCCTACCTGTTCATCTTATGCACGGACGGACTAATCTCTTTGATTCAACATGCGGTAGAGAGTGGAGATCTCACAGGTATCAAAATATCTCCGCGCGCCAACGGTGGCGTGTTTGTGCTTTGCGGATGGTATTGCTATTTTTTGTAAAGCCACTCCTTCTAATGTGCGAGTGATTCCGCGCCTCTTAGCCATTTATGTTGAGGCTTCGGGTCAAGATATTAAACTAGGACAAGTCAACTATATCTTTTTGCCCATCTACCCTTGATAATGAGAAATTCGATATTCACGGGATTTTGGGCTTTCGGGTAGTCGATCGAATTGAGAAGTACTTGGGGATGCCAATTATGATGAGGCGGTCCCGCAAAGAGGTGTTCACTTATTTGAGAGATCGAGTGTGGAATGGCATTAATGGGTGGAATTCAGTGCATATGTCTAAAGCCTACACGAAGATCATGATTAAATCGGTCCTCCAAATGATTCCGAAGTATGTCATGGCTTACTTCTTGCTTCCAACGAGAATTGTCAGGGACACTGAGACGGCTATCAGGCGCTTTTGGTGGGGGACGGTGAAGGTAAAAACATGTTGTGGGTAGCTTGGAAATCACTTTGTCGTTCGACGGATTACGCTGGCCTGGGATTCCGTGACTTATATTCTTTCAACATGGCCATGCTCGCCAAACAAGCATGGCGCCTTGTCATGAACCCGGAATCTCTACTTGCTAGACCTCTTAAAGCTTGTTATTACCCGCAAAGAGATTTCTGGTCGGCTATGGAGGCCCACCGCCCATTGGCGACCTGGAGGAGTATAGTAGCAGCGCACCCAGCTTTGGACTGCGGCATTCGAATGCGTATTGGAAATGGTAGATCTACGGCCATTTGGAGTCACCCTTGGTTATCGGGCAAAGGAAAACATCTTTTCTCTTTACTCCGAGACCGATCTCGTTGGCTACACGCAATAGGGTTTCGGACATCCTGGACCCTCTTGCGGGTTCTTGGAATACTTCTATGGTGCAAGAGATGTTTTGGCTGGTGGACAACTTTCGGATTTTATCTACTCCGGTTGGCGGGGAACACGTTGAGGATCGTCTCTTTTGGCCCCTTTCGTAGCAGGTACTTTCACAGTAAAATTGTGCTATTTTCACTTTCTTCAACTAGGGCGCTTAGAACAAATAGTTGTTACAGAGGGAGGTTGCGGTGACCGGACGTAGCGGTGGAAGGATATATGGAGTCTTGCCATTCCTCCAAAGATTTTGTGGTGTGTGTTTTCAGATATTCTTCCTACTAATCAAGAACTCTTTTTTTTGCCACATTGCGTCGACTCCATTATGCTCCTATTGTGGTTAGGAGGTTGAATCTTTGACCCATGCTCTTTTTCTTTGCCGAAGTACGAGTAAGATTCGGCGAGGCGCCCCTTTTCATCTGGCCTCGGATACCTTGTCGTTGTCGTTTCATGAGGTGTTTAGCCGCTTGTATAGTATAGCTTGAATAAGGAGTATCAGGTGAATTGCAATGATCTTGTGCTGGAAAGCATGGGAAATCCGCAACCGTGACGTGCACGGGAGGGAACGTATGGGTGCAGCTGATCTGCTTGGGTGGTGCAGTGCGTATCTACGCACCTTTGATGAGATCGTGTTTGGTTTCAGGAAAAAAAAAAAAAAAAGTTTCCTCCAAAAAATTGTTCTACAAAAAAGTTGTGATAAGTTCCAAAGGTGTGTAAAAGATCAAAATACCCCTTAAATTATAATATACTCAAATTTTATCAATTTAATCCCAAATGAACCCCAATTTGACCATAGTTTTTCAATTTTGACCCATAACCCAATTTTAACCGTCGACTTTATTGACCGCTGATTTCTGATGTTGATTTTTTATTTTTTTTGAAAAAAAAAAATTCCTTGTTTTTTTAGCATTGACTTTTTTTTAATCAACTTTTTTCTTTCTCCAGTGTAAAAGTACTATTACTATTTAACACAATAATATAGACATCAATATTGTTATATTACTATCTGACACAATAATACTAAACAACAAAAACAATAAAATCACTATGTTACACAATAAATAGTGTATAATACGATAATATTATTATGTTTACTGGTCAACAAAGGCAAACTAATAAAAAACTAAAAAAAAGTAATATTGTTATATGTACAGTAATATTGCAGAATATCGCAGTAATATTACTATCAACGACAGTAATATTCTGTCAACTATAATAATATTAGTTATATTGACAGTAATATTACAATACTAGACAGTTGCATTATTGTCAACCACATTAGTACTCTATATTATGTTGACCGCAAAGCAAACAAAAATAAAGAAGAAAAAGAAAATAATAAATAGATGTGGTTGATAGTAATACTATTGTGTTGACAATAATGTTAGTGTGAACAACAGTAGTATTACTGTTAATGGTCATCAGCGGCGGAAAAAAAAAATATCAACGTCGATCTCCCAGAGCAGGAACAAAATAAAATTTTAAGAAAAAATTAAAATTGATATTTGTGGTCTAAACCTAGATTTATAAAGTTTGATTGTTAAGGACCAGACAAAAAAATATCAAAATGAAAGAATATGCAACATTTCGAGTGAAGCTAATCATCATTTTATTAATAATAGAGAAAAAGAAAGAAAAAAAAAAAAAAAAAAAAAAACCTTAACCATCGGAGCAGAAAGGCGGAGGTATCCTTTGTACTATAATTTTAGGGGCTCTTTGATATAATCCCTCAATACTTCTTTTAATAGAGAAATGCTCAAACTATTTTGCACAATTTGAGAAAAACACACTCCACATTTCAGGCAATCTTTTTTCCATTTATGTCCATCCACCTTACACATCCCCATGACCCATCACCCACTACCCATGACTCATCAGCCCACTATCCCCATGACCGTGTCTTTCTCTCTCTTTTTTTTGGTTTTATGTATTATTATTATTTTATTATTATTATTATTTTATTATTATTATTATTAATTTATTATTTTTATTATTTTTTTTTTAATTTTTATTAAATTTTTTTTCGTTTTTTAACTTTTTTTTCTCCATCAGGTATGTTAATCGATTATGAAGCATATTAAATCGACTATGATGAACTATAGTCGATTAAGGAACGGACTACTAAAAATAACAAATCACAACTACAAAAATGCAAATTCAACTATATTTTACAAAAGCAAACAACATACAAACAGTATAATTGATTTATACAATTGGAATCGATAAACAAAAAATAAACAAAAAATATACAAACATTATAAATGATTTATAAAATTGAAATCAATAAACAAAAAATCAAAAAAAAAAAAAAAATGGAGTTGATCAACCTTAATCGACTACCAGAACATAGTCGATTAGCTTAATCGACTATGAAAACATACAAGGTTCCAGCCTGCGCGAATTTCTCTACCCGCGCTGTTATCCGCCCGATCCACCAAAAAACCCTAAATCTACCTCCCCGTCGTCACCACACCGCCGCCACACCACTCTTTGTCAACCATAGTGGAAATTTGATCTCCCAGTCTCCTAGTTTCAAGAACTGAAATCCTCCATTAACGACTTTACTGAAGAACTCCATTAAAATATAACAAGCAGAAAAGAGAGAAAAAAACACAGAGAAGAGATAAGATGAAGAATTTGAAAATTCATACTTTGTTCCCAATAAACTGTAATCTTGTCAAAATCAACAGAAAATTCTGATAGATCTACTCACACTCATGACATATTTGCAGAAATTAATCTCAAAACAAATTGGGTGTTGTTTTTTCTCTCTTAATTTCTTACGCGATTTATTGTAAGAAAAAATAAAAATAAAAAAAGATATTCACGTGTATACGGCTTCAATCCTGTTGATGATATCAGTGACGATCTTTTCCATTTGTACAAAGAAGAAGAGGCGGAAAAGAAGGAGAGAGAGAGAGAGAGAGAGAGAGAGAGAGAGAGAGAGAGAGAGAGAGAGAGAGAGAGAGAGAGAGAGAGAGAGAGAGAGAGAGAGAGAGAGTACAGTAGAGAAAAAGAAGGTGAGGAAAAAGGAGTGAGAGAGAGAGAGAGAGTAGTGTACAGTCAAAAGAAGAAGATGACGAAAAAGGAGGAGAGAGAGAGAGAGGAAAAAGAAGGAGAGAGAAAGAAAAAATGTACGTAGAGAAGAAGAGGAGGAAAAAAGAGGAGAGAGAGTGTACTGGAAAATTAAGGATAATTTTGGAGTTATGAAAATATCAATTGGGTGAATTATTAGATAAGGGGGTTTTCTCTAATTATTTTTGGGATGGGTGTTTCCTTAACTACTTTTCCTAGATGAGGGGGTTATTGCTAATTTTTCCATAATTTTATGTTTCACTTAACCCTTTACACTTAACCGTCTCACAAGGAATGATGGTCTAACGATTAGAGCAAGTGAGCTTGTATCAATGGACTCAAGTTGGAATCCCTTTGCCCACTGTCGCTAGGTCGAGCTTATCACATGGTTAGCCTAGTGTGATTTACATCTCTCATATGGTTTGCAAGTTATTATATGAGAGAATATATATATATATATATATATATATATATATATATATATATATATATATATATATATATATATATATATATATATATATATATATATATATATATATGGATAATTAGTAAAACCCCCCTAATTCATTTACTTATATCAAGGTGGATATAACCTCCTTTTCATTATTAGTGAGAATCCCCTTAATTATTTAATTAAATTAATATTAATACAATTATTAAGTGTTATACCAATATTATCCTTAATTTTCCAAATCTTATATTTACAAACCCTAGCTATATTGTCTGCAACAATACGCCGTTCTCAAATTCCCACAAACCGCCGTTCTCAAATTCCCATGAAACCGAAACTCAGTAGTATCGGCTGCAATGGCGGCGGCGGTGAAGGTGACGAAGGCGGCGCTACATCTCAACAACGACGAGGAAGACCCCTTTCTTTTCTTTCTCGAATTGGGAATCCGACGGATGTGGGGCAAAGAGAGGACGAAGCCGGCTCCAGATCTCGACAACGACAAGGCGCCGCCGCCGAATCTAGGACGGACGGCGGTCTTCGGGTCTCCCCCCTTCCTTTCTGAGGGATGAGCAGATTTGCTGGTATTTTTTTTTTTTTTTTTGTTCTTTCGATTTTAGGAAGCATTCCTGCAATCCTCGTTGGAAGACCACCTCCACCCCCGCTGTAATGGAATAGATTGACCTCGAGCAGGAGGTATTGTTTGGGAGGCTCGTTTGTTGAAATTGTGTTCGTGTTACTCAAAAAGATATAGTTGCTTTCGTTATGGTTGTAGTTGGTTTCAATAATAGTCGTTTTTGTTGGAATTTTGGTGTGTTTTTTTGGTTTTGCTTTTGTGGATTTCAATAATTTGTAGTTGATTCAATACAGTTGTTTTTGTATAGCAATATAGTTGTTTTTGCACAACAATATTATTGTTTTCAATACTTTTTAGTTGGTTTGAATAAATAGTTGATTTAACAAATAGTTGTTTTGGAGATGTTTTGATTAAATAATTAGTTAATCTTACAATGAAAATAATATAATATAGAATTAATTTAATAAATTATGAAACTGATGTATCATGATTTTAATACCAATTGTTTTAATAATACTCGTTTTAATAATAGTCATTTTATTGGCATATAGTTGTTTTAACTGAAAACTAAAACAATATAGAAAAGGAATATTTAAAGAAAAATATTAAAAAATTAAAAAAATAATATTTTTTTTAAAAAAATATTATTTTTTAAAGAAGAAATAAATAAAAAAACGAAAATTAAAATTAAAATAAAAAAAATAAAAAATACATCAAACTAGTGGATAATGGGTAGTGAATAGTGGGAGGGTAAATTTGAGAATAAAAAAAAGAATGGGTTTCTCACTAATAAAGGAAAATGAGCTGGACCCATCCTTATTAAAATAATGTTAAAGGGGGTTCTCACTAATAGTCCCATATATATATATATATATATATATATATATATATATATATATATATATATATATATATATATATATATATATATATATATATATATATATATATATATATATATATATATATATATATATATATATATATATATATATATATATATATATATATATATTATAATTTTTCAAATATTTGAATAAATTAGTTACTCATTAAATATTTACACTAAAAACTATATTTCTACAATAATATTTTTATTTTTAATTTTTACAATTGAACTAGTATTTCTCTCGGTGCATGACATTCCAAAAGTCAAAAAAATAATAATTAAACGGGAGACACTAAAAATGAGTATATTTAAAGAAAATATTAACTGAAAAGTCATCTACAATTTGAAGAGGAAAACAAAGTTATAAAGATGTCATTAACAGTTTCGTAGAAACATAAATCTTTTTTTTTTACAAAGACGTCATTGACAAAGAAAGGGGAATAACAAAGAGAGTTAAGAACAAATAATGATTAGAAAAATAAAAATAGTTATAAAGATGTAAGAGAAATAATATTTTTTTAATGAATAATTACAACGAATAACAAAAAATGTTTGAAAAAAAAAAAATAAAGAAAATGACATTGCCTACGAAAGCAATGAAACTTGTATTTACAGAAGAAGAAGAAAGTTAGGACGATCGTTGTCCGATAAAGATTACTACGACAATGAAAAGATGTTGTCCATAAATTGGTATGTTATAGACTCCAACTCTAACGGTAGAACTTTGAGCCTGAAAACTAAAATATAAAGAGTAAAAAAACAGAAGAACTTGATAAAAAATAAGTCTATGAAATCGGAAAGTACCATGATTAATGAAACAAATAGAATGAACGCCATGATAATTGATGCAGGACTAGTAAAGGAAGTCGGCATTGTTGAGAATATAATTCCTTGATCGAGGAAATTACCTAATAGCCAAAAATAAATTTTGAAGTCGTTAATATTCCTAAGGAATTTGGACCGTAATAATATAATATTCGGCCAAAATTTTGCGGGGAAACATATACTGAGAAAACAAACACAACAAAAAGTAGAAATAGGTGTGAAAATTATTACAACACTTTATAAAGAATGTTAAGAAAACGAAGAACAAATAACATAATTGAATTGTTAACAAAGACAAAAAACATATAATTGCTTACGCTGAAGATTATTGATGTGATGAAAGAGGGGACAAATCAAATAATAATAATAATAATAATAATAATAATAATAATAATAATAATAATCTCTATAAAGCGATAGTGTTCTTCGATGTTCTTGGTAATTATGTATATAAAGGAAAATTTATGGGGGTGAGATGGAGAAATTCTTGAAAAAAACTGCATACAGAAAGTGGGGCAATTAAGAAGAGAAGTTGAAGATCACGTTTAGTGGAAAACAAAAGAAAAAGAAAAAAACAATCACAGTTGATCATGATTAGTGGAGAAGGGGGAAAAAAAAGGAAAAAAAAAGAACAAGATAATAATTATAAAAAAAATTAAAAAAAAAACGTGCAAAAAAAAAAATTCACAGTTGATCGTGATTAGTTGGGAAGGGAAAAAAAAGATAATAATTATAAATAAAAAAAAAAAATGTGCAGAAAAATAAAATCAAAGAAGATAATTAAAAAAACGTGTGCTATAAAAAAAGAGAGAAAAGTTAGTGGTGGAAGGGAATAAAAACAAGAAGAAAAAAATAAAAAGAAAAAAAAAATAAAGAAACGTATTGTATAAAAAAGAATAAAATAATAAGTTTGTATGTGTGCTATAAAAGAGGAGAAAATGAAGAAATAAAATAAAATAAAATAATGTGTATTTTGAAAAAATAAGGAAGAAATAAAAAAATAATTAAAAAAGGAAGAAGAAACAAAAATAAGTTGTTTAAGATGGACTATAAAAAAGGAGAATATAAATGAATTTTTTTAGAGAAACTGCTTTTAGAGTTCTGGGCCAAAACCTTTCTTTTATATATAAAATTATAATTTTGAATTTACATATTTAATGAAGTAAATATTTCATTCAAAATATGATTAGTTATACTATTGTATATATTTATTTTATTAATTTTACATATATTAAAAATATGGACAAAACCCCCTTATCACACAAGCGCAATTACAATGACCCAAATTTATTTCACATTTTTAAGATAAATCCAAAACGTCTTTTATTAATAAAAAATAATGAAGTATCACCATTATACCCTAACCTTATATAACGTATCTTGGGGGTGAACATAAATATACGTCATATTTGTTCCTTTAATATCACGTTCTC
Source organism: Erythranthe guttata (assembly GCF_056151865.1). NCBI lineage: Eukaryota > Viridiplantae > Streptophyta > Magnoliopsida > Lamiales > Phrymaceae > Erythranthe > Erythranthe guttata. The sequence continues at coordinate 8,180,957 of NC_142537.1, read as the reverse complement.
AATTACACCCACAAATCTTGCTCCTTGAATTTAGAATATTGTTTCGTCGTAATGGGAATTACAATCCTCAAAACTCTTCCTTGTTTATCTGAGCAAGAAAGCGGCATTTCAATTATTCACAGTGGTTTTCGATTTCAATATCTGTATCGTTTGTAATTATATTAGCAATTATTGAGAGTGGTTTTTATATTTTTATAATTGGATTAATTTGATAAATAATTTATACATGTATCAACATGTTTGATATAGTTCTTCTAAAAAAAAGCATGTTTGATACAAAGTGATTTTCAATTTTCGTCTTTATGATGTTGATATCCATTATACTATAGCAATTATTCAGAGTGGTTCTCATATTTTCAAAACTGGATTAATTTGATAAATAATTTATACATTATCAAGATGTTTGATACATAGTGATTATCAATTTGTCTTTTATAATGTTGATATCCATTATATTATAGCAATTATTCAGAGTGCTTTTCATATTTTATAACTGGATTAATTTGATAAATAATTTATACATGTTTGATGCAAAGTGGTTATCAATTTCCGACCTTTATGACGTTGGTATCCATTAAACAGTACTAAAATTACGTATGCTAAACAATACTAAAACAATACATTGAGTATTAAAAACCACACACTCCTAACAACACATGCAAAACCACATTGCAAACAAACTGTTTAATTATTAAATCAACAAACTGTGTCTTTTTATGATATTGATACAGAGTGGTTTTTAATCTACTTAGAGTTTTTGACTAATTGGTTTAAATCAAAACAAAGTGCATGGGGACTAATTACTTAATTTTCGAGGATGATTTTCGAATCATCTTGTCATAAAAACAACTACAGTGAACGGTGGCAACAAAACAAAAATTGGGGCTTTCTGCCACTTAATACTATATTGTTGTTATTTGCATTTTCATCCTCTCAACAGCGACCGATCTCGTGAGCAAGATTTTTGGAGGAGATTGGGCTGTAATTAAAATGGGGAGATTTGCATTTTTTGTATTATAGATTGATTGGTTTTATATTGAATATCAATTGCAAAAATGAATTTATTGTGAAGTCAAAATTCAATGAGCGGTTTTTTCAAATAGTTCCTAAAAATATATTTAAAATATAATTTATCGTAAGGGATAAGTGTTAAAGTGATTTTTTTTTAAATGCAATGGATAAGTGTTAAAGTGCATGAACCAATAAATTCAATTTCTATGGAACTAAAAACAAAAACTATCGGTTTTAATCTGATTCAGTTTCTTTCAGTTTTGGGTTTCTTTCCCGGTTTCGATTGGTCTACGGTTTATTTATTTGTTTATTTATTTATTTTGTTTTTTCGCAAGGATATCCCTTTTTTCAGTTTGGTTTATATGGTTTTATCTATCCTACACCCGGTGAAGGTTACACCGGGTGATTTTTTACCATTGATCTACACATACCAATGTCGGTGTCGGTGTGTGTGTGTTTGTGTGTATACGAATGGTAAAGATCTACCCGGTGTATTTCACCCGGTGTAGGATCTCAAAAGCCGGTTTATATCTTCTTCTTCTTCTCTTTCTTTCTTTCTTTTTTTTTTCTAAATTTTATTATTTTTATTATAAATTCATTAAGTGTTGTAATCTGGTAGTTTGATATTTTAGGAGAAAAGAAAAGCTTGAAATTTCTTAAATTGAAAAACCAATTCCAAAATCGTTATCATTTGGCCTACAAATTATTTTTACATGAAGGTTATCTATTGCATACAATTACAAAACGCATAATGTGATTGATGTAACCATATTTATGCTATTACTTCTTTGTATTTTAAGTTGGCTAGCCCATTTTCGTATTTGTGTATATGTATATTATGATGTAAAACAGCATCATTTAAGGTTTCCGCTTCCGTTCGATTCAAGCGCTGTGGTTATCTGCTTGAAAAGCATACACGAACCAAAATATTCGGGTTTTTCAATTTAAGCAACAAAAATTGACTTAGCAAAATATTTGTTCAGAACCCAATTTGAATATTGAATATCATATACAATTACGCAACTTTAATGAAAAAAGATTTATAGTACAATTAAAAAACATTTATAGTACAATTAAGATCATTGAATTCAAATGAAGTTGAGTCCAAAAGAGGTGTGAGTAATAATAAACAACATTGGGAATAATAGAAGCTAAACATTCACCAACAGAGATGAAAATACTATGAATTGAAATGGTAATGAAGATTGTATATCATATATATAACAGTCATTTTAGTCAATCTATAATAAATACAAGGAAAGGGGAAATAAAATAATCCCATTTTTTTTAATAATGTACATCCTCAAAACATATAGAGAGAGAATTAAAGAAGATTCAAAACTCATTTCCAGTGTGCTATTTCTAGCAAAATGGTAATATAAAAATAAAAAATAAAAATAAAAATGCAGAACCCAATCAATCAATCACCTTGAGAAAAGGGGATTGAGATACGACGGGATTAGGGACGATTAAGGAAATATGTTGAAGTAGTGCTAGTGCTAGCTTGACCATCGAAACTCGAAGAAGGTATGATTAGTAGTTCTGCTTCAGCTTGTGGGAATGAACCGTTGGATGGAATATCCAAAAGCATATCCTCTTCTTCGTAACCAAAATGGCAAGACTCGTAATCATCATCATTATTATTAATAATACGAGACGATGTAAAGAAAGAGGAACTCTTATCTACTACTAGTTCCTCCTCCTCGTCGTAGCTCCTCCTCATTATTGCCTTTGATCCTGAAACAATAAATAAATAAACTTTTGTCAGCGACTAATCAAAAAACAACAAATTTCTCTCGATGAATTAATGTTTTCTTCACCTGAGAATTTGTGATGCTGCTGCAGTCCTTCTCCTCTTGGTCTTTTCAAACTAACCGAAGAATCAATAGCAAGTGCATTCGGTTCGTTGATGTTTTTACCTTTAGAATCCTGATAAGAAAACAGGATTTAGAATATATATATGTATGTATATATATATATATATATATATATATATATATATATATATATATATACACACATATATATATATATATATATATATATATATATATATATATATATTCTTGTCCCAAAAACGGGGATACAGGGAGCTTGGGGAAAACGTGTAAATATTAAAAATATAGGAGCTTATTTATAAAAATGCTATATAAACATATATGTAAATTTTTATTTATATATAAATTATTTTTGTACAAACATATTCAAAATATATTTTACTATCAACTATCAATTTCCGATTCATCAGTATATAATGTAAATAATTAGGGAAGCAACAAATATATTTGAAAATTTGCTATTCAAACATGTCTCTAACTTCAGAAATTGCAAAATGGCACATAAGGTGTCCGGCAGGTGTCCTCGAGTGTCGGACACGAAACGTGTCCGAAACGCAGAAACGTTAAAAAGTTGAAGTTTCCGTGCCACATAGATATATTATCCATATAATGGTAATAATGCAGTAAAAAAATTGTGGTACGGACCTTAAAGATTTGATATTGTTCAATCCATTTAGATTTGGTGAGATTGGATAAGACGAGTTTCTTGAGAAGTTTACAATCTTGTTCTGTGTTGAGGCCGGAAAACGAGTTGTCGAAAAGTCCGTCTGAAAGAAGTTTCTGGAAGGACAACAAATTCTCCTTGAACTCAGGGCTCTCCAAAATGCTTCTAATTTGGGATATCGGATGTAAATTCCTGCTAACCATACAACAATCAATACGTTGCCTTCTCAAACATCAATTATCACTGCATTTACAATTATCAAAAAAAAAAAAACATTTTCTCTCTCCTTTATGATTTTAGTTATTAAAAAAAAAACAATTTTAAGGGATTATAGTAGTACTCGAGAATGATTGATGTAGTATATATAGACACCTTTTTCTGCAGCGAAAGTGAAGTTAACTTAAGCAACCATGCTTGAATATCCGTAATCAACAAAAGAGTAATGCACACCTGTCCGAAGATTCCCCAGTGTCGAGAGGAGGTAAATACTTGAGCAACTGCTGCTGCTCGTCTTTCGTCAAATGATTTGCAAACTTGTCAAAATTAACAATTTCCTGCACAAACACAGATACGTATAAATTATTTATCACAAATGCATTTTACCATTTGTAGCATCAACAAGAACTAGAACCGGAACACGATTGAATGTGTAATATGTTCACAATTTCTGCGTCCATGGTCACGATTCACAAATACGGTCCAAATAAAATATTATAAAGCAGTTGTATACCCGACCCACAAGTAAAAAACGATAAGGTACCAAACCATGCATTGGATTTGCAACTTACTTGCAAGTCCACGCAACATAGCGGTGAATTACGATGCGACATAATCTGTAAATTTTCAACTTGATCCTTCCCTCTGAAATCGAACAACAAAACTTAAACAAGTCGACACAAAACAAAACCGTAATGTACAAAATAGGTTGAGACGAAAATGAAAGCACCTTCTGATTCGTTCTTGTTCGGTTACTGGATTAGGAGGCTTCTTAATTTTGTCGATAAGAGCAGGAAAAACCGTCACCTTAGAATTCATAGTATGTTGCTTATTGTTATCAAACGAAAGAGAGCTAGCTTCCGATTCCTCTTCTCCATTAGCTAATAAAATCGAGCTCGGATGCCTAATGAGTACACTTCCGTGACCAAACTCAACAGATTCCATTGGTTTGTCACTCTCAAGAAGTAGAATTTGTTCCTCTTCTGAACAACCAGAAAGGCACGACGACTGTTGCTCGTGCAGTATTGTAAAAAGATCTCTCGTTAGCTTCTCAACTGACGACGGCTTCGAGCGGCTCACACACGTCCTCTTCCTTGACGGCACCATTCTTTCCCATACTACCCCTTGTGACGGTCCTGTAAATCACGAATCATTTGTTATCTTAGGCATCGTTTGGTTGGCCAGGATAAATTTAAATAATCTAATGAAAACCCAAATGTTTTTATCAAACATCAAACAAAATTCAGTTAGTTAGTTAATCATGGCTAATCTCCCCAACCAAACAAACGATGGTTTAGAATTTAAAACAATATCACATAACGTTTCTCAAAGTTTAATATATAAAAGCAAACCTGTCAATTCACTTGCATCAGCATTGCCATATTGTTCCGAGTTGGAAATGGAAATAGCAGAGCCGGAACTCGACCTGTTGCTTGTGTCTTCGTCAAACACTTTACGGAATCCGTGGTGGTTCTGGTTCTGGTTATATTCCGCTGGATATTCGGTAATACTATTATTATTATTATTGTTGTTGTTGTTGTTGTTATTATTGTACTTGCGCTTGAGAAACTTCTCTTCCTTGTTCTTAACAGAAAATGATTTCACCCTGTAATCATCCAAGTCTTCAGGTTCGGCACGAGCATGTAGAGGTGTGTAATTTACCAAAGTACCCTTTGTCCTCCAACGTGATCCACATGCATTGCACAGTACTGGCTTCTCAGGCGGCCCGTTACGCCAAAGTGGGGTACCTGTTTATTACACACATGTTTCGTTAGAAGGAAACACAATGACAAGTATCCATTCATCCACATTTGTAAGAATACGATTAGCAAGTGTTTGGACAATGTAGTTAACGAAGAATGATATACTAATTCATGATCAAGATCCTCACAATAGTACCATTGCGTCAAAACGCATGTTAAAAAATTTCAACAAAATCGGTTTTAAAGTTAAAAGAGTCGAAACATTTAAACGAGGACAGCAAACTCAAACTAGTTCATTTAGACACGCAACTATGATCAAACAGAGTGTTTCATTTATTCGATGCACATTCATGTCATGTCCTAGTATTGTTAGTTCGTGTTTCATATGATCGATTACTAGAATCAAGAATCGACAGTCAAACAGTCATTTGCAACAGCAGAGTCTATCTAACAGGAAGACAAGAACCAATGACTAAGTATTGTTCATTGTCTTCAATATCTTACAATATCAACTGGGTAAATGTTCATATAAATCACAGAAAATTAATTAATTCGATTAAATCAAATGAATCAATAAGAAAGGATTTGAAGAATATATAATCAAATTATTGAATTGAAACCCAAAAAAGAAAGAAAACTCACTTGTCACACCACAGTGATAGCAAGGTCCATGCTTTCCCATGTCCTATTTCTTTTTTTCTTCCCTTAATAATATCAAATACAGCCTTTCAATCAAAATTCACCACTTCTTTTTTTCTTTTTTTTTTCTTTTCTTTTTTTAATTAAAGATGAACAAAAAACAGTTTCCTCCTCAAAAAACAAATTGGAAAATAGATACAGACTTTATTGTTTTTCTTAATTTATTGGACTTGTGTAAAGCATATGCTTCTGGGTATCAAAGCTTTTTTTCACAGCAATTAAACCCAGAAAAAAGAATTTGTAAACAAGAAGAAATCAAAACAAAATTAAAAAAAAAAAAAAGAAGCCCACTAAAACAGCATACTCTCTCTCCACACCCAAATGAAGGAAGGTCAAAACCAGATGGGTTGTATGTATATATAAAATATATAGAATATATAATCAAATAGAGACAAGTGAAAAAACCATTGAAGGAATCTAAAATAATTGTTGAAGAAAGGAAAGGTGAAAATGGGAAAAGGAGAGAGAGAGAGGAGGCTGTTTCTCTCTACAAGACTTCTTTCTTCTTTCTTATTGTTTTTGGGTTTGAAGTAAATGTTTCAGCTTTTCTTACTTCTATATTATTTATATATATATATATATATATATACTTATTTCTCTATATGTTTCTTCTTTCCAATTTTTTTTTCTTTTTCTCCACCATAAAATCAAATAAATTGCAAAAATTAGATTAAATTTATTACTTTTAATAAAAAAAATTATACTCCATGAAAGGATTTTATTAGTAATAATGCCTTTTGTGTGGGTGTGTGTGTGTGTGTGTTGACTAAGGACTTTTTCAGTTTGTGTGTACATTTTTTCAAACCCTTAACAAAAAAGAAAAACAGAAACTATCAAGGTTAATGCGATGTGAATACACACTTTATTAATTATTATTAATTTTTTACTTTCCCGAGAATAATCTTCATTAAATTACGGTCACTCCTGAGGTAATTTCAGTTATGAAAAAATTAATTATATTTGGGTATTTACAACTATCCCTCACTTATTAATCTTCGTACACGTTCGTCATTAAGGTGTCAGTAGGATTTTCTAGATTATGTGGAATATTAGTTTGTACCCGTTTAACTTCATTCGAGCTCTACATTTTGAAACAAGATGATCATATGATGTATCTCTCGGCTTGTACATACCAGGTTGTGGTGCATCGAAAACTGATTTTTTGCACAAATTGAGTACAAACTAGACGAACATTCAATGTAATCTAGAAAATCATGTTGAACATAAGACTATAAGGATAGACGTGTAAGACGATTCATAGTTGAGGGGTGATTGTAATTAACCAAACATAAGAGGTTTTTTCGTAATTTGACATTACCTCGGAGCCAAATGTAATTTACCCACCCAAATTATTATACATTAGTAAGATGAGATGATTTAACCATTGACTTGATGCGGAGACGAAATCCGGGTTATAATAATTTAGTAAATTACATAAGTATATAATATGTTGATCATGAATTTAAAAAGAAATTATCATAATTAGATAGAAATAGAATGAAAGATTAATAATAAAAGGAGGGGGTGGCCGTGACATCCAACTCGCGTAGTGGAAAGAAAACAAAAGATAGAATAAGAAAAGACGTGGCCAATAAAGAGGTGAAATAAACAACCAAAGTTTGTTTGGACTTTTTAGGCTGCTTTTCTTATGCCTTCTCTCTTATGCACTTTGTGCTATGTCTGAATTATCATGATGTTGATTTTTTTTTATTTTAAGTTTAACTGGTTCCATGATTTCAATTAGTATATTATATTAGTATTTTGTTACGGGATAACATTTTAAAAGTGACAAAAATTATAATAAAACTCATAGTATTGTGACAAAAATAACAATTATAATATGACATATATTACAATATTATAATAAAACTTATTAGTGATATTTAAATTAGAGTAAATATATTTATATTTCATATAAATTTGATAATGCAAGCTCACTTGGCAAAAGATTATATAAACTTAATTTATAATATGAATTGATTATTAGAGAAAATAAGTTGAAAAATGTACTAATATTAATTAAAAAAAAAAAAAAAAAAGCTATCCGATATGAAAATAAGAGAATATAAAAATATGAAGAAAAAGAAAATTATAATGACATTGTTAATATATCTTAGATTGTCCTAGCTTATATTACTTTTACATATAAGATTATTTCTCTAGTCTTGTTTTAGAATTTTTATTTGATCGATTAGATGGTTACATTACATGATTCATATGATGCAATATGTAATTATATTATACTTATTACAGTAATTATATAGTCATTACATTGTTTGAAAATAAAGATTATATTCAAGGGCCGTCTATTTGAAGGGAAATTAGATGCTACACCTGATTATTTACATCGGGAAAATTTGAAGCGGAAATTTATACATAATCACGCATATTTATGTGTATGTGTGCTTAGTGGGTAAATATTTAATTAAATATGCGGTTCAAATCTATTAAAAAAATTTAGGTGTAGCATCTAAATCCCCGTATTTGAAAGGGTTTTTCGACTTAGTATAAGACACTCAAAGAAAATTATATTTTTTACCCTCAAATAAACAAATTACCTCAAACACAAACACACCAATTTTCTTTGTGCAAGACCGCACACATACAAAATCCACAAATGACAAACCCACTCATTTCTTAACAACTCACAAATCATCATTGATTTGATCCGTAGGGCTTCTTCTTTCCTTCCACGCGTATGATCCGGATTCCGGTGAAGAAACCTGCAACGCCGGGAGGGGTTCCCGGCGGGAAAGCTCCGACGATCAAGTCAGTATTGTGTTTTTGAGTGTATTCGTGAAAAGTACGTGTAAAAGCATGTGTGTAAATAATATAGTGCCTTCCCCTATTTATAGATGATGAAACCTTGGCCTACAAGGTTTCCTTTTTTAGGGTTTCTCCTTGCTCTCAAGTCACGTATCTTGGGCCTTTATTACTTTGGGCCCGTTTTAACTCGTTTAGGTGCTGGGCTCGCGAGCTATGGTATCTTTATGTCTGTGTCACCGAGGTATCGTGGTCCGACGCCCTCTCTTGTAATGTCGAGTTAGGTCATTTTGGTTCGTGTTTATTTGTTCAAGTCAGAATGGCCCGTATCAACTACTCCCCCCTACTCCTTAATTATAAGACGAGTTTGCTTCTTCTTGTCTCATTTTATAAGTATGGAGTATGAGATGCGAAGTGGTAGCTCGGTTTTGGACTTACTTTTGGAGGGAAGCGTGCCCTCCGCCCCCTATTTATTATCCTGTCAATCAATGCGGTCGATGCGAGTTCCCTAGGTTATCATGAGGAAATTTCAATCGGTGCTTTTGCGTCAAGTTCGAGACAATCCGCTTTTGATCCTGCCCGTCCAAATAAGCGGTTGAGATTTGATTCTCCCCCATTTTCTTCCCCTATAAATATCCGGCTTATACCAATTTGTAAATTTTTTTCCTTTTTCACCTCCGTGCTTTCTCTCTTATTATTTTTTTCTCCGGTGATTTTGCCTTCCGAAACAGAGTCTTTACCCTTCGTGCTCACTCTCCCTCCCGACAAAGGTACTGTTCTTCTTTCTAGTTTTTTATGATCTTCTTTCTAATTTTTTATTACCTTTGTCTTGTTCTTCCAATCGTCTATGTCTTCCCATTCTCCCGATCCCTTTGGTCAAAAAATGCCTTCCAGCCGTCATTCCGGGGAGGAGGATGAATACCCCGCCCTTACTATCTCTTCTTCTTCGGAAGAGGGACCTTACTTCTCCCCTTCAGGCAAGCTTCTGAAAAAACCTAAGAAAAGGGGTAGGGATGATGTTTTATCTTCCGCGAGGAGTGGTTCTCCTTCGTTATCTGGGGGGCGGGATTTGGATGATCAATGGGGGCCTAGTACTCTAAGTGAGATAGATCTGACTAACTTAGCTCGCGACATAGGTCTTCCTACTGATGTCGAACTAATTTTGCCCTCCCGAGATGAGCGTCCGCTAAATCCTCCTTTAGGTTTTAGCACCTGGTTCTCAGAGCAGTTCTATTTCGGTCTTTCTTTCCCTATTTCGCCTTGGTTTTCCGAGATCGCCCAATTATGTAATGTGTCCCTCAACCAATTTCATCCTCACGCTATAATCATCATGACCGGGTTTCGCATGCTATGTGCCTGGTCGGGGGTGATTCCTACCCCAGCTCGTTTTCGGAGTGTCATGGTGTTGAAAAACTCCAGTCCCTTTCATATCTCTATCTCGGCTCGCCCGGGTTTCAAGATATTAATGCCGCCCAACAAGACTGATGGGTGGCAGGGCCATTACTTTTTCGCGAGAAATCCTATTGACATTCCCTATTTGTGTCCTTGGCTCGCCACCTTGCCCGAGAAAAGGAGGGGAAAACCTTTGGCGATCGATGACTGTCTGTTGAAAATGATAGCTCATTTTCAACCGAGCTACGGTATCCCGGATAGCCTCACCAGCTTTCCACCGATGCTCCACCACTTCTACTTTCATGACAATGGCACCCATTCTTTAACTCGGGAGGATTTAGGTGGGTCTAGACATGACACCCATTTTTGTTTTTGATTTATTGTTTTACTTCGGGCGGTTGTTCTTCATTTCGTTAAATTTGTACTTACCTATTTTTTTTTCGCTCATTCATTATATTTCCCTTAATCTCGTGGGCAGATTTAAGGATGAAGAGGATGTTCCGAGGTGACAAGCCGGCCACTCGTCCTTCCGAGCCGGAGCCTGGGTTCTAGGCGTCTGAGTTCCAGCGCCCTTTGGCCACCGAGTCTGAGAAGCGGCCTCTAGATGAGGGGGCTTCTAGGCCGAAAACGACGAAGAAAAACGCCGGCCCCGTTCGTCCACGAGGTGGGCCACGTATTGAAGATCCCGAGCCGCCTCGCCGCTCATCGGCCTTGGTTGTGGCATCCCCGCAACTACCTTCTTCGACCGAGGAGGGTGCAGAAAAAGAGCCTATCTCGAAGAAGAGGAGGGCTGACCAACCCTTGGGGCCGGTAGGGTCACACCCACTTCCGGATTTTGCACTCCACCTCTGCTAGAAAGCGGAGAACGCCATTGCCGCTTGTCGGGCTGTGGCGTTCCCGCGAGACGTCGTTCACTACGGGCAAATGAGCAAAGGCGATCGTCTAGAGCTACTTTTGCATAATATCACGCAGGCTAGTCATGACTATATTGTGTATGTGCGAAGTAGGGCATTTTGTTTGTGTTTTCTACTTATGGCTAACTCAGCTTGGTTTGTTTATTCGTATAGCAATTTGCCATTGCTTTCTCGGACCCACTGGGATGGGATGACGTTTCGCGCGAGGCGTACGACAACCAAAGGAAGGAGGTCACCCAACTGCGAAAGGAAGTCCGAGCTCTCAAGGAGAGTTTGGCGGTGGCTAAGTCGGCGAATGAGGGGTTGTTCGCCGAAGTGAGGAGGATGCAAGAGAAGGAGAAGGTTTTGCAGGCAGAGAAGGACTCCTTAGCATCCCACAATGCCAGCTTGGAGGAGAAAGCGAAAGGACATTCCAACGAGCTGTTCGCAACCGGAGTGCAGGCATCCTCTAACTTTACCGAAGGAATAAAAGAGGGGCAGAGGCTGTTTCCGGGATCGCCTGAAGGTCTCCGGTTTATAGAAGAGTTCGTTCGTCGCTTCTTTCACCGGTTGTGGCGTTCGACCACCTTTACCCGAGAAGCTTCAGGCCTAGCTCGTCTTTTCTTCTCAGCAGCGATTGCGGCTGTACGAAAGCGGTTAAGCGGTGCTGGCATCGAGTTTCCACTGGTTGAGAACGAGCTCGCCGAAGGTCTTCCGGATGACGAGATTCTGGGCTTCGAAGGGGATGTCAATGAGGATCCCAAGTTGGAATGGTGGAGGCAGGTTCATCAAAGACTTGTTGAAGACTTTTCCCGCCAGGGGGCTTCATCGGTGGTTATTATCGACTTTGTCGGGGATATCGAGGCCATCGAGACGGTGATTGATCTCAACGAAGCACAGCCGGACCTCGTCTCATCTCCTCCTCCGTCCGCTGGGGATCAAAGTGAAGCAAGGGTGGGGGCTCCCGAAATGATGACTGAAAATACTTAGTCAATTTTGTTTGTATTTTGGCCATGTATTTTTAAAACAATGTACTCGTCTTTTTTCCTTTTTTATTATGTGTATTGAACAATCTTCTTTGCTTATCGTATTTCAATATATTGGAAATTTCGTTGTTTAAAGTTTGTTTCTCAAGCTTGCTTGGGCTTTTTATATCCTGATGTTTGTGTATTCAAGAATAAATTCCAGCTTCAGCAAATCATTTTTGAATTCGAGTTGAACCAATCAACTCTTTTTGATTCTCATCGGCGATCATTCCTCGAATTTCGTCGACTTAGGACTTAGCCTAGTCTTGGCAAGCCACTTTTGTTCCATTTCAATAACTCATTTGTATTTTAATTTAACACCTGGTTTTAATATCTCACTTATAGACGCGACTTAACGCCTCGCGATTTGACGCCTCGTTGTGATACGCGATTTAACGCCTCAGTGTGACACGCGATTTAACGCCTCAGTGTGATACGCGATTTAATGTCTCAGTATAATACGCGATTTAACGCCTCAGTGTAACACGCGATTTAACGCCTCAATGTGATACGCGATTTAACGCCTCGATATAATATGCGATTTAACGCCTCCATGTAATACGCGATTTAACGCCTCAGTGTAATACGCGATTTAACGCCTCAGTGTAACACGCGATTTAATGCCTCAGTATAATACGCGATTTAACGCCTCAGTATAATACGCGATTTAACGCCTCAGTGTAACACGCGTTTTAACGCCTCAGTGTGATACGCGATTTAACGCCTCGAGATAATACGCGATTTACTGCCTTAGTGTAATACGCGATTTAACGCCTCAGTGTAATACGCGATTTAACGCCTCATTTGTAACTTAAATAAATAACACAAGGATTTTTTTAACGTGGAAACCCTCCAAATGAGGAGAGAAAAAACCACGGGGCCTAGCCCAGCTCGGAAAATGAATGTTTATTGACGGCTTTTGCCTTTACAAGATGTGTCGCTCCTCTACTTCCCCCCCTTTTTTTTTCACGCGAAGAAGCGCTTCAAGTGGATTATGTTCCATGCCCGTGGCAATGGCTTTCCCTCTACATCTGCCAGCTCATATCCACCGCCGGCCAAACATTTTGTGACCACATATGGTCCTTCCCAATAGGCTTCCAATTTCCCTGTGTGCTTCAGGGCATCAGCTCGTCGCAGAACGAGATCACCGATCTGGAACGAGCGAGATCGGACTCCTTGATCATATCGGGCTTTGATCAAATTCTTGCTTCGTTCCATGTGTAAATATGCTGCTTCTAGCAAGTCAAAAATTTCATCTAACCGGGTCCTCAAGGCACCATGATTTGTCTTCTCATCAAATGTGGTTATGCGGAGTGTGTCCATTGCCACTTCCACTGGGATGACTGCTTCGGTTCCGTAAGTTAACCGAAATGGTGTTTCTCCGGTGGCTGCTTTGGCCGTGGTTCGGTAAGACCAAAGGACCGAAGGTAACTCGTCCACCCAGCTTCCGCCTAACTCGTCTATCCTTTTCTTTAGGCCATTGACAATGGTCCGATTTGTGGATTCGACTTGACCATTGGCCTGGGGATGCGCCACTGCCACAAACTTTTGTGTAATTTTCATCTCTTCACACCACGCACGAATCTTCTTGCCATTGAATTGGGTGCCATTATCCGATACGAGACTTCGTGGCAGGCCAAATCGGCAACAAATATACTTCCAAATAAAATGCATGACCTCGTCCTCTGATATTTTTGATAAGGCTTCGGCTTCGACCCACTTGGTGAAGTAATCCACTGCAACAATGAGGAATTTTTTCCTACCAGTGGTTTGGGGGAAAGGTCCTACTAGATCAATTCCACATTGGGCAATGGGGCATGGGGCGCTCATGATGATCATTGGGGCAAATTTTTGACATTGTACGCAACGTTGCACATATTAATGGGTGTCCTTCTTCATGCCAGGCCAATAATTGTTGGGGATCGTGCATGTATACGCAGCGGAATTTAAAATTTTTATATCGAACTAGTTTCGATTACATGCAAAACTAATCATATAGTCAACGTACCTTAACGCTTCCACCATACATATGGTAATTTTTCGATTTAATTGAAAAATACATAAAACCGAAAATCACGAAACATGCTTATTCATCATTTAATGAAATCGAAACACGTAATCACATATTACTCATAATCGTAAATTATAATTCATACAAACATGCTCGAACTAATTTACGAAAGTTTCGATTCATTTACCTCTTGTAGCGTGCGATTTCGACGAATCGAAATCCTAGAACGAGTCACGTACAAGCTGCTATATACCACTCCTAGGGGCTGCAGGAACACCACCAAACGGAAGCTGGACCGAAGGTGTGGCGACGGCGGCGCGTGCGTGACGACGGCGGCGGCGCGTGGGCGGTGCAGCGGCGCGTGCGGCGGTGCAGCGGCGATGCGGCGATTCCGTCGGGGTAGCAACTCCTCTCCAATTAGGTTTCACCTCGAATAAACGGATCTCCCCCTACTGTAGCACTAGATACAAAGGGGTTAGATAACAAAGGGAATACGACAGAGAAACGAGAGGAAAAACCGGCGGATTCCGGCGGCGGACGGCGGTGGCGCGGCGGAGATGCAGCGGCCGAGAGGGGGGCTGAGCGGCTAGGGTTTTGGTGCTGAAAAAATCTGATCTCAAAACTCCTTTTGAGTTCTATTTATACCTAGGGTTTTCAACCCTAGCGGGCTTAAGTCATTGGGCTTGACCCACTGATGCATTAAGCCCGTTCCCTTTACGGCCTCGTTTCTAATAAACGATCGTCCACAAAATTATAACAAAATTATATTTGTGACGAGCTCAAAGTCCTCGTCGATACGAGTGCCTCTTCGAAATTTCCAATTTCCAAAATTGGAAACTTCCACTTTAGTGGACTTGCTAAATCGGGAAACTTCCCAATTTAGAAAGTTCACTAAATTCCGCATTTCTCTTTCTCTACGTTTATTCCGACTCGTAATCCACAATCACGAATCTTGGACTCAATCATATTGACCTCCAACTTTGCAAAGATTAACATATTAATCTATGCTCATTGTTATCAAGGATCCATGTTACACGAGAAGTGTGACCCTCAATGGTTCAGGTGTATGCTAGCCGTGGGCTCACAACTCTTTGTGATTTGAACAACACATTGTTCTTATACGAACTCCTCCCAAGAGTCCTGATTAGAGTAAAACTCATTTTACCTAATCCCGATCAAATCGGTGCCCAACGAATCAAGATTGGCGTCTAGCAACTACGCATCATGATTCCCTAGATACAAATGAAGTGCCTGCAAGAACCTTATGATATAGTTAGCGTACAGTACGATCCCTTCGTAGCACATGTCCCGATTGAACTAGAGGCATTGGTTCACCGAGACCTCTTATAAAGTTCAATAACCGTGCGAACGTTCTAGGTATTATAAATCCGTTCGTGTGCGACTTAGGGAAACACATTTCCCTAATCACCCCACTATCAACTCTGGCCAGAGATTCCATGGATTATAAACCGTCAGAACACACAGGACATCCATGACTACTCAAGCGCTCGAATCCCCTACTACAATGCACAGACTTCACACTAGATTTCGGATTGCACGAACGTTGGCCCTTGGAGCGGTCCGCGGTGGGACTCAGGGACAGGTCACGATACAATCGGTCCTCTAGTGAAGTCACGGTGATGTCTGGGTCTTAAGGATTAATGGTGTACAACTATATCTTAGAAACCTATTACTCGATGAATGAGAACCACTTATAGATTTCTAGGGCGAGGGAGTTCAGTGAACTCATCCAGTATGAGCACCCACTCAAGTATGCCGATGTCACAACACCGAGGACTGATGAGACGCAGTACACATACACTAAGTGCTAGTCTCAAAAGGGAAAGGCCGGTATCCTCATTATTGGCGTAACCCATCGACTAGGAACAAGGTTTAACAGTTACATTACATTGCTGAGTTATCTCACGATTCTACTAGATCAACTCACAGTAATAGAGTAACTCGTTAGGACTATATCTATGCTGCTTGCATGGGATAACAGATATAGAATGCCAAATAAGATATTTTATTATTACGAACGAAAAACGATTGTTTTATTACAAAGAAAAGAGAAAGACCACAGCCACAAGTTGGCTTGCCGGTCACCTAATCTAACAATCTCCCACTTGACCTAAAGCCAACTACTCATAAATCTAAGTCCCATCGACTCTCGATGTTTCTCGTGGACTGATCCTGACAATGGCTTGGTGAAGGGATCTGCAATATTGTCCTCCGAGGTGACTCTGTCTAGCTTGACTTCACCTCTCTCTATGATCTCTCGGATCACATGGTATTTTCTCAACACGTGCTTCGACTTCTGATGAGCTCTTGGTTCCTTAGCTTGTGCTACGGCTCCATTGTTATCGCAGTACAGCCGTACTGGATCGCTAGCGTTCGGAAATACACCCAACTCTTGGATGAATTTCCTAATCCATGACCCTTCCTTTGAAGCATCTGATGCTGCAATATATTCAGCCTCGGTGGTGGAATCAGCCGTCGTGCCTTGTTTGGAACTCTTCCAACACACGGCACCCCCGTTGACTTTGAATATATACCCCGAGTTTGACTTCGAGTCATCCACGTCCGATTGAAAACTAGAATCCGTGAAGCCTTCTATTTTCAACTCGGTATCCCCATAGACCAAAAACAAATCTCGAGTTCTTCGCAAGTACTTGAGAATGTCTTTCACAGCCTTCCAATGGGCTGGGCCGGGGTCGGACTGATATCTGTTTGTGACGCTCACAGCATACGCAATATCAGGTCGTGTACACAGCATGCCATACATTATGCTTCCTATAGCGGATGCATAAGGTGTCCTTTTCATCTCCTCGATTTCCATTTGCGTTTGAGGACGCATGGATTTCGAGAGACGAACCCCATGGGACATTGGCAAGAATCCCTTCTTGGATTCTTCCATGCTAAACCGTTTAAGAACGGTGTCTATGTACATGGATTGGGACAAGCCAAGCAATCTCCTCGATCTATCTCTATAGATCCGTATTCCCAATACGTAGGATGCTTCTCCCAAATCCTTCATCGAGAAACGTGTGGATAACCATACTTTAGTCGACTGCAACATCCCTACATCATTCCCAATGAGTAGTATGTCATCAACATAAAGTACAAGTAAAGTCACTGCACTCCCACTAACCTTCTTGTAGACACAAGGTTCCTCCGGGTTTTTCACAAATTCAAACTCTTTGATAGTTGTGTCGAACCTTTTGTTCCAACTACGGGATGCTTGTTTCAATCCATAAATGGATCGCTGGAATTTGCAAACCTTTTGCTCATCTCCAGAAGATATGAAGCCTTCCGGCTGCGCCATGTAAATTTCTTCCTCAATGTCCCCATTAAGGAAAGCGGTCTTCACATCCATTTGCCATATCTCATAGTCATACCACGCAGAGATGGCCAGCAAAATCCTAATGGACTTAAGCATAGCAACTGGAGAGAAGGTTTCCTCATAGTCAACTCCTTGCTTTTGAGTATAACCCTTCGCTACCAATCTAGCCTTGTAGGTCGATACCTTTCCATCTACTCCAATTTTCTTCTTATAGATCCACTTGCAGCCTATGGGAACAATTCCCTCGGGTGGATCTACCAAGGTCCATACCTTGTTGGAGTACATAGAGTCCATTTCGGATTTCATGGCATTAAGACAATGTCCCTTGTCTGTATCCGATACAGCTTCGTTGAAAGTTCTAGGATCACATCCTTGGTCAACTTCATCAACGAGGAATAACCTATCGGGCGCTCTCCGAACTCTTTCGGATCTACGCAGCGACGGTTCAGGAGGTATGTTAGTGGTTTGTTGAATTGGTTCATTATCTGATTGTTGTGCTTGAACTTCAGATTGTGGTTCTCGAACTTCTTCGAGATCAACTACATTGCCCTTTCTATCCGATAGAAATTCCTTCTCAAGGAACACGGCATTTCTCGAGACGAACACCTTTGCCTCGGAAACATAGTAGAATTCGTATCCCATGGAATCCTCGGGATACCCCACAAAATAGCATAGGTCGGATTTTGTATCCAACTTATCTCCCACTAGCCGCTTCACGTAAGCGGGACAACCCCATATCCTAATATGTTTAAACGTGGGTTTCTTGGAGTGCCAAAGTTCATAAGGTGTGGAGTTAACTGCTTTGGTATTAACCCTATTCAGCAAATACACGGCAGTTAGGAGTGCATGACCCCACAGGTATGCCGGTAGCTCGGTAAACCCCATCATAGATCGAACCATGTCTAACAGTGTTCGATTCCGACGTTCGGATACTCCATTGAGTTGAGGAGTTCCAGGAGGAGTCCATTGAGACAGAATCCCATTCTCTTTAAGATAGTCTATAAACTCAGTACTTAAGTATTCGCCACCACGATCGGATCGTAGTTTCTTAATACGTCTACCGAGTTGGTTTTCTACTTGGTGTCTAAAATCTTTGAACCTTTCAAAAGTTTCAGACTTATACTTCATTAAGTACACGAAACCATACCTAGAATAATCATCGGTAAAGGTAACGAAGTAGTTAAAACCACCCCTAGCACTAACGCTTAGTGGACCACACACGTCTGAATGGATCAAATCCAAAAGACCCTCGGCCCGTTCCATCTTCCCTTTGAAGGGAGTCTTGGTCATTTTTCCTTTAAGGCAGGATATACAAGTTTGAAGTGATTTAACGTCCTCCAAGGAGAACATTCCTTCACTAACAAACTTGTTCATCCTTCTCAAGGAAATGTGACCTAGTCGAGCGTGCCAAAGTTGTGCGGGGTTAAGACTTATATCTTTTCGTTTTGCTGATATAACGTTAATAGGTATTTCACTTGGATTCAGTTCATATAAGTTGTTTATAAGTTGTCCCTTACAAATCATATTTTGTTCCTTTTGTATAATGCAAATCGAATTTCCAAAAACAAAAGTAAAACCTTCATTATCCAAAACAGGAATAGAAATAAGGTTTCGAATAAGTGACGGAACAAATAAACAATTGTTCAAAACAATGGAAAAACTAGAATCCAAAACAGAAAGATAAATTGTCCCAATGGCTTCAGCAGCAACCCTTGCTCCGTTTCCCATTCTTAGGTAGGTCTCACCCACATTAAGCTTCCTACTTCTTGTCATGAGCTGCAAATCATTACAAAGATGTGAGCCACAACCGGTATCTAATACCCAAGCAGAAGATTTAACGGACAAATTAACTTCAACTAAATACGTACCCTTTTCAGAACGTTTCTGATCGAGGTAAGCCTTGCAGTTGCGTCGCCAATGGCCCTTCTTTCCACAATGATGGCAAGCGTCATCAACTTGCTTGATGACCTTGTCATTCTTCACTCCGCTCGACTCGCCCTTCTCAAATTTCTTGCTCGGGCCGAAACTTCTTTCTTTCCTTTTCTTCTGCAAAGAACCTTTCTTCGCAGAAGGAGCAACTAGGAGAACAGATTTCTCCTTCTTGATCGTGGACTCATAGCTGACCAACATGTTCAACAACTCATCCAATGGTGGATCGAGCTTGTTCATGTTGAAGTTCACTATGAACGATTCATAAGAACTAGGAAGGGACAGTAGGATCAAATCCACCGAGAGCTCGGCCGGGAGGGTGACATCGAGGCTCACCAGCTTCTCAAGGAGAGTGATCATCTTGAGACCGTGTTCGTGGACCGAAGCCCCTTCACGCAGCCTCATGGTGATCAACTCCTTGGTAGCTGAGTACCTCGATGCCCTAGTATTCTCACTGTACATGCTTTCAAGATGGTGCTTGATATCATAAGCATGCACGTGAGACTCATACTTCCTCGCGAGCTCTGGCACCATGGATGCTAGCATGTAGCACCTCGCATGGAGGTCGTCCTTCTTCCATGCCTCGAAAGTGGCAGTCTCGTCAGCAGTAGCAGTCGCAGGAAGAGCAGCGGGGGGACGTTCATTGAGCACATAGAGACGCTCCTCGACTTGGAGCACAAGTTTCAGATTGCGAAGCCAATCCAAATAGTTTGGACCGGTGAGTTTGTTTTGGTCGAGGATTGAGGAAATGGGATGTTTGGACATTGTTGCTGAGAAAATTTTAAGAAGACAATAATTAGAGTTTAGTTCGTAATAATCGTTACAATTAAAATTTTGGACTTTTATATTTTAATTGTTCTCCCACTAATTTTATCGAATTCCACCACCCTCTAGCAGACAATCGAGAAAACTTGTTTTTCTTTAATGGGCTTTAGGTCCAATAGCGCTAATGTAACCCGTAGTTAATCTATCCCAATTACATAAGCCTAAAGGTAGAGTACTATCAATCACATCACTATGTGACCCTAAAGATCGATTTACCTCACACTTGATAATGACCTAAGTTAATCTAGCGAATATCAAAATCTTCGTGTGTCAAGTCTAGCCTACCAATATGAGATGTCATAGATCCAACTATATCAAACTAATGCAATCCCTAGTTAATCTAGCCGACCACATTAATCCAACATAATTTTATCTATGACCGTATCTCCATCTAATGTCAATTAAATTACAGCTTATCCCACAATAGCACTCCCCGCTAACACGGCTTACTGCACTATTATGAGAGGCTACACATAATTTAATTGTTGGTAGAAGGAAAGAAAAATTCAACAATTTGGTTTTTCTTTATAGCTTGATAATTATTCTTGATTAAGAATGAGGGATTTTATTCATTAAATTTTATTAGCTCATCGGAAGTTTTAGGTTATGATCGTTTGTGATTCCTACAACTATGTTCTCTAGGTATGTGGAAACGCATATTGATCCTAAGAGAGACATACGATCATCATCGTACTTAATCACAATTATTCATCTCATGAATTAATTAATTAATACGATAAATTGCAAATATAATTAACGGACCTCCTTCATTCATAAATCAATCAAATAAGAATGAAGTCCATTAGTTATTTGCTATCTAATTTGTGTTCCATTAATTAAACTAATTTAACAATTAAATTAAATAATTAATCCAACACTATTCATTGAATTCAAATTAAATTAATGGATCAATTATCTAATTGGGTTTAATTGATAAATAATTTCAAAAATTAAAAATCAATTAACTTTAATATTAATTCTCAGAAAATCAAATAATTTTTTTTTTTTTTTTTTTTTGTTTGTGCTGACCGGACCGGTCGGACCGGTTCGACCGGACCGGTTCGGTCAGCTGGGGAAAAACAGCAGCAAAAACGAATTTTTTCAAAAATTAATTTTTTTTATATTTTCTGAAATATTCAAAATATTTAATTAATATTAAACCACCCAATTTTGATAACACCAAAAATTCAACAATTCAACAAATCGAAGCATGCTTTCGAAAACGATAAACACGTTGACAAATAAACGATTAACCCGTGGCTCTGATACCACTGTTGGGGATCGTGCATGTATACGCAGCGGAATTTAAAAATTTTATATCGAACTAGTTTCGATTACATGCAAAACTAATCATATAGTCAACGTACCTTAACGCTTCCACCATACATATGGTAATTTTTCGATTTAATTGAAAAATACATAAAACCGAAAATCACGAAACATGCTTATTCATCATTTAATGAAATCGAAACACGTAATCACATATTACTCATAATCGTAAATTATAATTCATACAAACATGCTCGAACTAATTTACGAAAGTTTCGATTCATTTACCTCTTGTAGCGTGCGATTTCGACGAATCGAAATCCTAGAACGAGTCACGTACAAGCTGCTATATACCACTCCTAGGGGCTGCAGGAACACCACCAAACGGCAGCTGGACCGAAGGTGTGGCGACGGCGGCGCGTGCGTGACGACGGCGGCGGCGCGTGGGCGGTGCAGCGGCGCGTGCGGCGGTGCAGCGGCGATGCGGCGATTCCGTCGGGGTAGCAACTCCTCTCCAATTAGGTTTCACCTCGAATAAACGGATCTCCCCCTACTGTAGCACTAGATACAAAGGGGTTAGATAACAAAGGGAATACGACAGAGAAACGAGAGGAAAAACCGGCGGATTCCGGCGGCGGACGGCGGTGGCGCGGCGGAGATGCAGCGGCCGAGAGGGGGGCTGAGCGGCTAGGGTTTTGGTGCTGAAAAAATCTGATCTCAAAACTCCTTTTGAGTTCTATTTATACCTAGGGTTTTCAACCCTAGCGGGCTTAAGTCATTGGGCTTGACCCACTGATGCATTAAGCCCGTTCCCTTTACGGCCTCGTTTCTAATAAACGATCGTCCACAAAATTATAACAAAATTATATTTGTGACGAGCTCAAAGTCCTCGTCGATACGAGTGCCTCTTCGAAATTTCCAATTTCCAAAATTGGAAACTTCCACTTTAGTGGACTTGCTAAATCGGGAAACTTCCCAATTTAGAAAGTTCACTAAATTCCGCATTTCTCTTTCTCTACGTTTATTCCGACTCGTAATCCACAATCACGAATCTTGGACTCAATCATATTGACCTCCAACTTTGCAAAGATTAACATATTAATCTATGCTCATTGTTATCAAGGATCCATGTTACACGAGAAGTGTGACCCTCAATGGTTCAGGTGTATGCTAGCCGTGGGCTCACAACTCTTTGTGATTCGAACAACACATTGTTCTTATACGAACTCCTCCCAAGAGTCCCGATTAGAGTAAAACTCATTTTACCTAATCCCGATCAAATCGGTGCCCAACGAATCAAGATTGGCGTCTAGCAACTACGCATCATGATTCCCTAGATACAAATGAAGTGCCTGCAAGAACCTTATGATATAGTTAGCGTACAGTACGATCCCTTCGTAGCACATGTCCCGATTGAACTAGAGGCATTGGTTCACCGAGACCTCTTATAAAGTTCAATAACCGTGCGAACGTTCTAGGTATTATAAATCCGTTCGTGTGCGACTTAGGGAAACACATTTCCCTAATCACCCCACTATCAACTCTGGCCAGAGATTCCATGGATTATAAACCGTCAGAACACACAGGACATCCATGACTACTCAAGCGCTCGAATCCCCTACTACAATGCACAGACTTCACACTAGATTTCGGATTGCACGAACGTTGGCCCTTGGAGCGGTCCGCGGTGGGACTCAGGGACAGGTCACGATACAATCGGTCCTCTAGTGAAGTCACGGTGATGTCTGGGTCTTAAGGATTAATGGTGTACAACTATATCTTAGAAACCTATTACTCGATGAATGAGAACCACTTATAGATTTCTAGGGCGAGGGAGTTCAGTGAACTCATCCAGTATGAGCACCCACTCAAGTATGCCGATGTCACAACACCGAGGACTGATGAGACGCAGTACACATACACTAAGTGCTAGTCTCAAAAGGGAAAGGCCGGTATCCTCATTATTGGCGTAACCCATCGACTAGGAACAAGGTTTAACAGTTACATTACATTGCTGAGTTATCTCACGATTCTACTAGATCAACTCACAGTAATAGAGTAACTCGTTAGGACTATATCTATGCTGCTTGCATGGGATAACAGATATAGAATGCCAAATAAGATATTTTATTATTACGAACGAAAAACGATTGTTTTATTACAAAGAAAAGAGAAAGACCACAGCCACAAGTTGGCTTGCCGGTCACCTACTCTAACAATAATATCCCGCACGATATAACTTCTGTATGAGGGCTCGAGCTCCTCCGTGTTCCCCACAACCTCCTCGGTGTACCTCGTCAAGAACGTGCTTTACCTCCTGTTTTCCTAAGCATCTTGCGTCTACCATGGTGAAGTTCATTTTGTATAATATCCCATGTCGCACGTAAAAGTGTCTGGCTTTGTATGCTAAACGATGTTGCTCTCTATTTGTACCGGCTTGCTCTCCCCTAAAATATGCGAACAAAGGTGTCCGCCAGTCAGGCTCCTCGTCGATTAACATGATCCCAGGTGTCGGGGTGGGAGCGATGAGGATAGAAATCTTTCTCTCGACGCAGTCAGCCACTGACGACCCAATTTTGGCGAGGAAGTCAGCTCGCTGGTTGTCACTTCTCGGGATCTGATGCACAGTGCAAGCCTCGAAAGTTTCTTGCACCGCTCGGGCTTTGTTCACATATCCCTTCATTCTATCATTTTTCACTTCGTAATCTCCTTCTAGCTGGTGTATTACCAATTGAGAGTCGGAGTTTATTCGCACCACTCGTTTGTTTTTGAGGATTTGGCAAACTTCGGGATTGTTTTTGAGGTTACTGAGATGGTGTCGCCTAGCCCGGTGAGTATCTCCTCCCGTAGGTCCTCCTGAAATCATCTGGATGAATCCTCGTTTGGGCATCGGTGGTGGAGGCGGGACTCGCGCAGGATTTCTGAATTGAGCTTCGCGTTTTTGTCCTCGGGGGGGGGGGGGGGGGGTGTCTATCTTCACAAAGTCCCCAATTTTATTATCTCTGATAAGACGCTCCACCTCATCCTTTAGATGCGAACAGTCATCCGTCACATGTCCATATTCATTATGAAAACGACAAAAGGTACCCAGTGCCGGATTTCGGCGGGGTTCTTCTCGAGCGGACCGGGGCCAACGCAAGTCAGCTCTCTTCTCGATTGCGCATAACACATGAGACAAGGGTGGCGTGAGAGGCTGATATGATTGATATCGGGATCCTTTGGCATCCGGGGCCGCACCTCAGCCGGGCATTGTATCTCTTCGAGGTACCATGGGCTCTTTGCCTTTCTTCGCTTCGTTGGTTCGTACGTTCAGTGTCTGGTGAGATTCTTCCACTTTCTGTTGTCGGGCTTCCTCCAGGTTAATGAACCTAGATGCTCTCTCCAGCAGATTATCGAAATCAGGTGGGGGTTCCAGCGCTAGGGCTCGGAAGAACTCATCATCTTTCAGCCCTTGTGAAAGAGCCGCCATAAGCACCTCATCGCTAGTAGTGGGGACTTCTAAAGTGGCCGAAGTGAACCGTTTGATGTAGTTCCTAAGACTTTCCTTCTCTTTCTGACGAATACTGAACAGCGACAGCGAGGTCTTTTTGCACTTCTTCGAGCTAGCGAACTGATTCATGAAGGCCTTGGCAAACTGTCCAAAGGAGTGTACGCTTCCAGGGGGCAGCAAACCGAACCAGGCTTGAGCCGGCCCGGCTAAAGTGGTGACAAAGGCGCGGCACTTTACTCCTTCAGTGAGCTGGTGGAGCGATGCTGTGTTATTGAACCGACTCAGGTGCTCAGCGGGATCCGATGTGCTATTGTACTCGAATAGAATAGGTCGGTAATTAGCTGGTATGGGATCGTTATCGAGATGCCTGGCAAAGGGGCTAGATCCTT
Organism: Erythranthe guttata; assembly: GCF_056151865.1. Classification (NCBI taxonomy): domain Eukaryota; kingdom Viridiplantae; phylum Streptophyta; class Magnoliopsida; order Lamiales; family Phrymaceae; genus Erythranthe; species Erythranthe guttata. Next base: position 8,155,497 of record NC_142537.1, on the reverse strand, counting down.
CGAGAGCTCGTGTCGGACCATTCCGCAAGGCTTTTAATTCGTTCATATCGCGCCTCAGACTATCCACCTCAGTCCTGACGCCTTGACTATTGCCTTCTCGATTCTCCGAAAGTCTCTCCTAGGCCGGTTGTCCTGGGGTAAGGATTGAGTGTAATTCCGAATGGCCTTGGTGATCATGGTCTCCACCTCGTCTCTGGTGTATGTACGCTCATTGGAGGGTGGAGCCGGGGCCATAGCTGGTCTTTTCGAAGCGGCTTCACCGCTCTGGAACTCAAAAGAGGGACTACCCAAGAAGAGGGGAATCCGACCTTCCTTTTCAGGCGTAACTAGGCTGCATCCTGACTTATCCTTCAGGACAGACGATGGATCGATACCGGGCGTGTCGCGAACTGCTGCATCCAACTTCTTTTGTAAGTTTCGGGCGACTGTATCTCCTTCCTCCATTGCTCTCCACGTTTTTTAGCTCAGATCTGGACTTCCAAGGGCAGATCTAATATTTTCCTGGAAGTTGTGTTCCAAAATTCTAGAACTTTCCCACAGACGGCGCCACTTGATTTGATCCGTAGGGCTTCTTCTTTCCTTCCATGCGTATGATCCGGATTCCGGTGAAGAAACCTGCAACGCCGGGAGGGGTTCCCGGCGGGAAAGCTCCGACGATCATGTCAGTATTGTGTTTTTGAGTGTATTCGTGAAAAGTACGTGTAAAAGCATGTGTGTAAATAATATAGTGCCTTCTCCTATTTATAGATGATGAAACCTTGGCCTACAAGGTTTCCTTTTTTAGGGTTTCTCCCTGCTCTCAAGTCACGTATCTTGGGCCTTTATTACTTTGGGCCCGTTTTACCTCGTTTAGGTGCTGGGCTCGCGAGCTATGGTATCTTTATGTCGTCACCGAGGTATCGTGGTCCGACGCCCTCTCTTGTAATGTCGAGTTAGGTCATTTTGGTTCGTGTTTATTTGTTCAACAAAAGTTATTTGTTCACAAATCCAACACAAAACATCACAAAAGTTACACAATGGAGTAAATAAAAGCAATACGGTAGTTTACATGGAAGAAGAACCCAATGAGGTATGTACCAATGTCTTCTTTCACCTTGTGATACAATCTCAAAGTATTGCAATATTCTTATGCAAGTAAGAAAGAAATTTCATAAAATAATTATGTATATCCTTGAAAGAACACGTAAAAGGTTTAAATATGCTCCCAACCCTAGTTTGTAAAGGAAAAAACTTCTAATCTGTTATGCTACTAAGAAGGCACTAACTAAGAAAATAAGGAAATAAATACATAAAAGTGATACGAACCACGCCAACCATGTGACGAGACCCGATATCAATACTTCGGATACCAAATCCTTGACCGTCCAAAGAAGGAATCAATGGTGGAACCGCGACCCATTTGCCTGATAGGCAAGAACCTTGGTATGCGAAGACGCCACAATCGATTGCGAAAGATCGATTGATAAGTCGGGGTGAACAAACGGAATCCACCGAAATGTTCGAACAGTTCTTAAAGAACCAAAGAGAATAAACACCATTAAATCATCAAAATTAGTCCATTAAAAATTAAAATAAGCCAAATTGGCAACCTATTTATAAGATCTAAAAAGGCTCATTTTTCTCAAGGAAAATGACTCTTACCTAAACTATAATAAGGAAACAAATAAATAAGAAAATCCTAGCCATAACTAACTCTAAAATAATAGAAATATACTAAATCCTAATATAAAAACCTAATATAATAAAATACAAACTCCAAACATCAAGTCGACCACACGAACACTCTTCTTAACTCGAGTAGACACTTGGTTGTGCACGTGTGTTAACTTCAAGCTTGATTTCTGACCTCTTCCACACCAAATCGCTCTCGGATCAAAACATCAAAGTTTTAGATCTTTAAGTTGGCTTTCCGTAACAATTCGAATCACCTTAATTGGATTTCCGATGAGAGAGTAATAAGCCAAATAATGTACTCTGCCAAAATTATACGGGACTTTCGGGATGCACGAAATTCGACTTGTCCAACGAATTTCCCTCTTCCTTGTCTTCCAATTCTTCGTGTTGGATTTAGTTAGGATCATATCATACTCCCTCTCTTTAAAAGAATTCGTCCTCGAATTCGATTCTTTGGAATGGGCGTGTAGTATTGAAAGCGAATCTCTTCAAAAGAATTCGTCCTCGAATTCGATTCTTTGGAATGGGCGTGTAGTATTGAAAGCGAATCCATGAGGCAGAAAGTTCTTCACTGTATTTGGAACTTTTTCTTTTCCTTTTACGAACAATTAATAATTAAATTCCCCATCCAATAAACAAGATTAAATTTTCCTTGTTAGCACTCCGACCTAACGTTTATATAGAAACGCAAACCGAAAGTATGGAACTACCAACTTGACCCAATGGCTATATAGAACCACAAACCAAAGTTATAATGTTGACGCCACAAGAAAGAAAATTAATAGAGTTCACGAGATTAACGAATAACAAAACTCACTCGTTATTTTTTTTTCTTTTTTTTCGATTATGTTTTTTTTTTTTGACTCTAGACAAAAAAACTTAGACTCTAAGAAACTTCAAACAAAAAATAAATTTCGAATTCTTTTTTTCTTTTTTATTGGTTTATGGACTCTAAATAGACAACACGAAAGACTAGAAGACTCAACAACAATAGACACGAAACGAAAAACAAAACAAATACATGAAAACAAAGACTGACTAAAAAAAAGATAAATGATAGGCGAAACCTTCTTAGGAAGATGGCTCTGAGTACCAAATGATACGAACCACGCCAATCATGTGACGAGACCCGATATCAATACTTCGGATATCAAATCCTGAACCGTCCAAAGAAGGAATCAAAGGGTGGAACCGCGATCCGTTGCCTATAAGAAGGCAAGAACCTTGGTATGCGAAGACGCCACAATCGATTGTGAAAGATCGATTGATAAGTCGGGTGAACAAACGGAATCCACCGAAATGTTCGAACAGTTCTTAAAGAACGAAAGAGAATAAACTCCATTAAATCATCAAAATTCGTCCATTAAAATAAGCCAAATTGGCAACCTATTTATAAGATCTAAAAAGGCTCCTTTTTCACAAGGAAAATGACTCTTATCTAAACTATAATAAGGAAACAAATAAATAAGAAAATCCTAGCCATAAATAACTCTAAAATAATAAAAATTAACTAAATCCTAATATAAAAACCTAATCTAATAAAATACAAACTCCAAACATCAAGTTGACCACACGAACACTCTTCATAACTCGAGTAGACACTTGGCTGTGCACGTGTGTTAACTTCAAGTTTGATTTCTGACCTCTTCCACACCAAATCGCTCTCGGATCAAAACATCAAAGTTTTAGATCTTTAAGTTGGCTTTCCGTAGCAATTCGAATCACCTTAATTGGATTTTCGATGAGAGAGTAATAAGCCAAATAGTGTACTCTGTCAGAATTATACGGGACTTTCGGGATGCATGAAATTCGACTTGTCCAACGAATTTCCCTCTTCCTTATCTTCCAGTTCTTCGTGTTGGATTTAGTTAGGATCATATCAAAAAGAAATCAATCAACTTCTTCTACTCCTCAAAAAGTGGATTTGACTTTGGTGGGCGTGAACTTCTACGAACCGTAACATTCGCCACCCCTTCAGAAGCCTCCTTGTCATCAAGCGGAAATGATGGAAAGCATCCTTCAATATTTCCCACAGCTTCCCACGTAGAATCTTCAGCTGGCAAGGACCGCCATTTCACTAGAACCTCTTGGACCTCACCTCCATTGCACACCGCCATTCGTCTAGCGAGCGCTTTCTCTGGTTCAACCACCGGTCCACCATCGAGCGTATAAGGTGGTAATGTAGCGACTGACTTACATGATCCCCCAATTTCCATCAAAGAAAAGAGACATGGAACACGGGGTGAAAGTGAGACAGAAAGCTCAAGACGATATGCGACTGAACCCACTCGAGCCACAACCTGGAACGACCTATAGAATCGGCTAGAAAGCTTTTGATATACGTGTTTGAAAATTGAGTGTTGTCTATAAGTTTGTAATTTAAGATAAACCTGTCAATTGGAATGGCACTGTTTGAATGTTTGTATGGACGTAAGCCACCACCGTATTTGAATATTTATTTAAGACTTCGGTTTGACCATCCGATTCAGGGAGATAAGATGTGCTTGTGCACAAAGCATTCCCTTGAAGGAGGAATAACTCTCGAATTAAGTTGATAAACACCTTATCATGACCTGACACTATAGAAGTGGAATACCATGAAGATTCACCACATCTCGAAAAAATTCGTTGGCGACGTCTTTGAACAAATATGGATGGGCCAATGTCATAAAATGTGCGTAAATGGATAATCTATCCACAACCACAAAAATCATTTTTCGACCGCGCGACCATGGAAGCCTTTCTATTAAATTCATGCTAATATATGTTCATATAGCCGCAGAAATAGGGAGCGGTTAGAGTAGCCAGCCGAGTTTCCGCAAATCTGCCTTATTACGTTAACGCGCGTCACATCGCAACAAATTTGCGAATAGCACCACGAAATCTAGGCCACCAAAATTCAATTTTAATTTTAAATCCAATTTCCAATTCCAATTTTAAAATCGATCAAATACAATTTTAAAACCAAAACCCAATTTTCTAATTCCAATTTCAAAATTGATCAAATCCAATTTTAAAATTAAATTAAAATTGAACCAACCCAATTCCAATTTCATCAATTCAATCAATTCAATAACATATTCACATGCAATCGAAAACAATAAACATGTAGGCAATTAATTGGGCAATCGTAGCTCTAACACCACTGTTGGGAATCGGGGAGGTGTACGCAACGGAAAACAAAAAAAAATTATTTATATAACTAATTTTTTTAAACATACACGTGCACAATAACTACAATTAATTGCGTACCTTTTCACTTCCAATCACCAACAAACATGCTCGTATAAATAATTAATTTAAATAACGTAAATTAAATCATCATAGCATGCTCGCGAAATTAAATCAAATAATAAACATGCTCAACGAACGATTCACATGAACACATTTAGATTCATGTGATTCAATAACCAATTAACATATATTAATCTCAATTAATATAAATTAATTAATATATATTTATTAATTAGGGAAAACGAGATTTTACCCTTGAAGCGTAAATCGAATGAAGACTCGAGAAGATGGCTAAAGCTGCTTTTCCCACTCCTCTGACCCAACCTGTTTTCTGATCTGAAATTACAGGCCTCCTCCGACTTCAGTATCTCCATGGTTATTGACTGGATCGCAAATTCCTTCTGAGGTACTATATATCCACGAGTCCGAAGCTTTTGTCAAAATTTCATGTCCATCCGATCACCGTTTGATTTATGTCGAATTTTCTCGTTGGATTGCGCAGAAAATGCGAGAGCCGTTTTTCAGAATTGCGTTCTCACATCACCGGCTTGTGGCGGCGCGTGAAGGCGAACCTGATGGCGGCACAAGAATCTTCCTCCTCTTAGGTTTTACCTCGTATATTCAATCCACTATCCACGCATCACTAGATATGTGATAGGCTAAGTGCAACGAAGAAGAATGAGGGGAAAAAGAAGATGCCAATGCGGCGGCAGGGTTTCGTATGCAAGCTGGACTGCTGATGGAGGAAGAGAGGCTAGGGTTTCATGCTTTTCTTGTGTGTTTCATAAGGTATATAAATTCTATTTATATGGTCCTTGTGAAAACCCTAACAGGCCTTAAGTGGCTAAGCCTAACAGCTTAAGCCCACTCTCTTTCTCGGCTCGTTTCTAACAACCGAATACTCGCAAAAAGTATAACAATTATATTTTGATGAAGAGCACATAATTCTCGTCCATGCGAGTACCACTTTGCAATTTTCCAATTTCCAAAATTGGAAACCCTAATTTAGGACCTGCCAAATCGGTAAACTTCCCAATGTTTAAAGTTCACTAACTTTCCGTCGAACTCCTTTCCTCTACTTATTCTCATTCGTAATTAACAATTACAAATGTTGGACTCAATCACATTGACTTCCAATTACAGTAAGATTAACTAATTAATCTTAGCTCGCTGCATTAAGGATCTTAAGTGCACGAGCAGTGTGACCCTCGATGGTCCAGGTGTAAGCTAGCCGTAACCCATTGTGGTTTAAACTCGTCCCTAGAGTTATAATTAAGTTGAAGCTAGTTTCAACTTAACTACCCAACAAATCAAGATTGGCGTCTAGCAACTACGCGTCATGATTCCTTAGATACAAATGAAGTGCCTGCAAGAACCGTGTGATATAGTTAACGTACAGTACGATCCCTTCAATACATATATCTCGATTGAACTAGAGGCATTTGTTCATCGAAACCCTTTTATGAGTTTAATAACTGTGTGGAAGTTTTTATTATATAATCCGTTCGTGTTTGACTTAGAGAAACACATTCCTCTAATCACGACTCTTTCAGTTATGGCCACAGATTTCATTGATTATAAATCATAAGAACACAAGGCATATCCATGACTGATCATGCGATCAAATCCCATACTACAATGCACATAACTCCCACTAGATTTCGGATTGCACGAACACTGGCCATTGGGGCGGTCCTCGGTGGAACTCAGGGACAGGTCACGATACTGCTGGTCCTCTAGTGAAGTTACGGTGATGTCTGCGTCTTAAGGATTAATGGTGTACAACTATATCATATAAACCTTTACTCGATTATTGGGAATCACTTAGAGATCTCTAGATTGAGGGAGTTCAGTGAACTTATCAACTTATAAGCACACTTATGTATGCCGATGTCACAACACCATTGACTGATGAGACGCAGTACACATATACTAAGTGCTAGTCTCGAACGGAATGGTCGATATCCTCATTAGTTGTGTAACCCATTGACTAGGACCTATGTTTAACAATTAGTATACTTAAATAAATAATCTTACGATTCTACTAGATCTATTTATAGTAATTAAGTAACTGTAAGGACTACATCTATGCTTATGCAAGGGACAAAGATATAGAATACCAAAGGGATTTTCTATCATTAATACGAAATAGATTATTTATAAGTAGCGTGAGAAAACACAACAATTAGTTGGCTCTTCGGTCACCTACTCTAACAAAAAAGATCAACATACTTGAATGGGTTCTCATAATAGATGAGTTCATTGAGCATCCATCGTGTTAGAATCTATAAGTGGTTCCATTAATTAAGTAAAGATTTTACGTTTATAGTAGTACATCATTAGCCCTTAGGACATAATACGCCACCGTGACTTTACTAGAGGACCAGATGTGTTGTGACTTGTCCATGAGTCTAATCAATTTAACAAATCTGAAATCTAGTAGGAGTATGATGCTTTATGATTAGGTATTCGACCGCTTACCTGAGTGCAAGGATGCCATGTGTGTGTTTTCAGTGTATAGTCCATAGAATCTTCGGGGAAATAGAAAGTGGGGTGATTAGAGAAAATAATTTCTCTTGATCGAATATTATTATAGCTTTAGAACGTTTGCACAGTCTTGATTGGCTAATGCCTCTAGTTCGATCGGGACATTTGTTGTCGCATGGACCGTATTGTACGTTAACTATAGTTGAAGGTTAATGCAGACACTTCATTTTTAACTAGGGGATCATGACACGTAGTTGTTAGGCATCATCATGATCCATTGGGTTTGAACCGATAAGATCGGCCATTGAGATAAATAGAAGTTCTAATCTCAATCGGGACACATGAGATGAGTCCGTATACGAACAAAGATTTGTTCGAATCACAAATGGTTGTGAACCCACGGCTAGCTTACACCTGAACCATTGAGGGTTACACTTCTTGTGGTGAGGATTCCTTACTATGCTGAACTAAGAATAAAGTTGTTGCTTTAGCATGTTCGAATATTAATATCATCAACTATGAAGTTCGTAATAGTTGATTACGAAATAAAAAATTGAGAAAATAACATTTCCAAAGTTATAGACTAGATTTTTCAAATTGGGTTTACCATTTGGCAGGTCCCTGATTTGGGCGTTTCCATTTTCCCAAAAGGGAGAAAAATGCAATATGGTACTTAAGTCAACAAGGACGTTTGCCTCGTCATGAATATTTAATCGTTACATTCTTTTTTCAATTTAATAGTTGGAAAAACAAGGGATTGAAGAAATGTTCTTTAAATCATGACGGACTTGGGATTCTACTATTCTAGGGTTGGAAAAGAATTCCGCCCTATAAATATATAACTTAAGAGGGAGAGAAACATAATTCTAACCCTAATAAGGGAAATAAAATTCATGCATCCCCCTTTTAGAGTGTCGTCCCTGCTCTTTCTTTTTAATTCCCGGGTTTTTGACAGATTCCCTAATAATCTGTTAAAAATCCGAATTCACCATATCTAACCGAGGCCTATCAAGTGCTAATTCTCAGTGGCAAAACCTCGACAAGGTGAAGCCCGATTCCAACATTGAAGAAGGCATGAAATTGATCCAGCAAGGGCTTCGATGTGACAATAGAATTGAAGAAGAAAAGCAACACGAATCTTTTTTTTTTTAAATATCGTCCAACTACATGCGATTAGATTTAATTGAAACATTAAACATATTTATATGCTTACGTTCAACATGACAGATATATATTCTCTATAGAATTCATAATTGAAAAAAAAAAAATCAAAGTTCCGATGTATACGGTAGCATGCCATTTTCCAACAATTTCTATGAATTAGACGTTCTCCATCGCCTTTGCATAATTGGAGCACGAAAAGGACAGACAGAGTCATGAATGGGCTTAGCGTATCTTGTTGAAGGAAATGGAAAAGTGTCATCCAATAAATATGTTGAACGTATGTACTATACCATGTCGATCACAACTTATATTGTATTGACCGCTACTAGTATATTGTATTGACCGATATACTGCATTAGCCGCTATTACACTTTATTGGAAAGCGGCAGGCGGCGACGGCTGCAGCATCGGACTGACATCCTAAATTAGTAAATCACTAAAAAATCGGGGTTAAATTAGGACTTTGACATGCGAAATTAAAGTAATATTAAAGTTTGAGGATATTTTTGTCATTGATGGTATTTTAAGTAAAATATGTTTATGTCTGAACTTTTAGATAACAAATATTTTTGTATGGACATATTCACAAGGAACTTGATCTTTATAGGTATAGAAAATTTCACCATAAATATAATACTAAAGCAATTTTTTTTTTTTTTGCTGAACTATTTGTTATTTTGTTAAATCTTGGATTTATTGTGACATGTGATGACACTAATACCACCACCCCAATTCTAACTTCTGACCATAGATCTCTCTTTCATATTGAAATCATTATGGGCCTAGATGATGTGTCATACACTGCTATGTAACTTTTTTTTTCTATATTATATTGCTATGCTAATTACTTTTATAATTGGTCAAGTAACATTACACCGTCTAAATTATTTTTGTTTTTGTAGGTTACCATCTAAATAAAACAAATTCTCAATCGGATCTAAACTCAAATAATTGTATCATATGAATATTTGACTCATTTACGGGTCAAAATGGCCAGGATTAAACCCACGCCCTTTGCTCATGCGAGTTGAAAGGGATTTTGTGTCCTTTTGAAATCACAAGCCTGCATTTCCTTTATGTTTCCCTAACTTTCGTAGAGTGCATTTCCTCTCGTTTTTCAATCTTTCGTCTTCTTCTTTTGTGCTCAAATTTTCAAGATTTTTCTTCTTCTTTTTGGGTCAAGCTTCAAAAGGGCACTAGAACTGACCTTTAAACATAAACATGCGCCAAATTTGACGTCGGATATCTTCGAACACTTTGGTTCAAAAAGCTAAAAAAGCTAACATTTTTGCAATTCCAGGAACTATTGCTTATTGTGAGTGGTATCAATAATTCTCCAACAACAAAAGATTTTTCAAGAAAATTCTGATTGAATTTTATTTAGGGGCTATTTGATATACATCCCTAATATGGAAAATATATAGGGATTGGTTCACCCCTAAAATTATTTCTTTGAGATACTCCCTGAAGAGGCAAAAAGACTATGATGCCCTTACATGCAATTTTTGCCTCGACTACATTCAACATTTCCACCAACTGCATTTAGCATTTTTTTATTTATTATTTTTATTTTTTCAATATTTTTTATTTAAAAAAATCAAATATAAATTTAATTTTTTTATAAAAAAATTTTCTGGTTTTCTTTCTCTCGAAAAATTTACTATTTCAAATATGACATTATATGATAATATATGACTATAGTCATATTCTTGCTTCATATTACCGTTTTTTCTTTTTTTTACATTTTCAACTTCAAATTGTATATTTTCGATTATATATAAAAAAATAAAGACTATTATTTATGAAAAAAATCAATCAACATTCCAAAAAAAAAATAATAAATAAATAAAAAATCATAATTTGAACTTGGTATTACAAGTCAACTTGTATTCCCACAATATATATCAAAAAAATCACACGTGTAAATTCTTCAATTAAAACAACCATCAGCATCACTGTACATTTATAAAACATTACATTTCTTATATATGACTATACACGACTATGTATGATTGTATATGACTACATATAACTGTATATGTACATAGCTGATTTTCTCCAATTGGCCTGTTGTTTGCCCATCTTCTTCAACATCATCGAATTTTTTGCTGCAACTGAATTTTACACAAGAAAAACCAGAAACAGACTGAGATCGAGAGGAGAAAAAGGAATAGGGAGAAAGATATTTTAACCTCAGAACACGGGGCCGGAGAAGGACTCAAAACAATTGATCAAACCACAAACACACAAAATTCGAAACAAATAAAAAAGTAAAAAATAAATATTCCCTTACATTGTTCTCAGATCTCGCGGCAGCGGCAAAGACTCGACAACGGCTCCTATCTATCGTCTTCCCTGACTTTGGCCCGAAAATATGCAGATATGACGGCGTGGCACAAAAAAATGAGTTCAAGTTGTATCGTGCAATTGTTTTTATTCAGGTGGCAAAGTGCAAATCGAAAAAGTATAGAGGTAAACTACTATTCACCATTTACAAGTATTTATAAACACCCTTCAAGTCTAATTTCATTTTATATCATGACAATCATATATTTCTATTTTGCCAAAAGTCCATCAGGCAGCTTAGTTAGAGAGTTTAGACTGAAAATAGATATTGTAGGCTGAAAATACCCTATTCTTCATAATCCGATTCATCCTAATAAACACATCAGTTCAAAAAATGGCGTTTACCATCCACCGCCTCTCCCTACCCGTCCCTTGCCGTTAACCACCTAAATTTCACCAACCACGTCACTGAAAAATGCTATTCTCAGCGGTCTAGATCCCAGTCCTCCATTCAGTCTAAGATGTTTGCATTTAGTCCAAGTTCTCTAACTAACATGTTCGTTTTAAGACCAGGTTGTCTGTTTTAGACTAAGCTCTCCATCTAGCACTAGTAGAAAAATGTATTTTTACTACGATTATTAACTGTAACAAAAGGTATTAAATTCGTACTAAAAAGGCTTTTGCTATGGATTTGCTACGAATTTGCCCCGTAGCATATACGGGCGTGACAAAAGTTTTACTACGGTAAATGGTCGTACCAAATATTTTTTTGCTACGGTAAATTCTAGTATTTACTACGACTTCAAAATTGTTCCGTAGTAAAAAATACATTTTATTACGGATATTTACCATAGCCAAAAATTTCGTAGTAATAAACAAATTTTCTATTAATGTAGGTTGTCCACTTTCAGTCTATTTTCAGTGTAAGTTGTCCAGCTAAGTTATCCAATGGACTTTTAGCATATTCAAGCAAATTGTTATCTATACAAAATATTTTTGCGGTGTTTTAACCGATTTTCCCAAAAAATAATGGATGTACACATTTATTCTTTATTAGTTTATAGTTTATTTTCCCCACTCCAACCCTCCCAGACCCCCACCCCACCCAAACCTATCCAGTGTGATGGAACAATCCAAATAAGAAACGAATATCAAATAAAGGTTGAATTATAAGGATGAAGATAATCCTATCTAAATTACGACACACCTCATTCCTATATGTCTTATTGTTGAACATTCCATAACATTTTTATCAAAGATTAAATTAACCGCGAAATTTGTTTTTATGAATGTGTTCTTTAAAAATGATAAAACAAAATAAAAAATAGAACATTTATTTCCCAATATTATTAATTACTTCATTATTTTAATATTCTAGTGAAGAATAAAGATAATATTTAATGAGTTTGAATTCAATTTTGAGTTGAAATTGCATTTTATAAAGGAAGTTCCCCTGGTATTTTAAAATGGGGTTTTTGTGCATAAGTCATCAACCAAGCATCTTTATTATTCTAGGTTTATGGGCGATATCTCTTTCACCAATAAGCCCATCCATCCATTTAATATTTATTATAAATAAATGAAACATTCATATATATAACAATATTAACCCCAACCCTTTATACCGTATTCTTAACTGTAACCCCAATTTAATCAATTTTGTCCACAAAAATCCAATTTCGACCACAAAAATCCAATTTTGACTTTTTTTTTTCAAAATCTATTTTTTTTCAAAAAAAATTTATTGCCGCCGGATTCCGGCGTTGACTTTTCGATTTTTTTTTCTTCCGGATTTTTTCGCCGGTTTCCGGCATTGACTGGCGGTCTCCGGCGTTGATTTTTTTTTAGTGTTTTTTTAATTTTTTTTTGTTTGGTTTTGTTTTTTTTTTTTTGTTACGTCCGCCGCTAAATGTTGACCGTAATAGTGCTGTCACTGACAGTAAATTAACGTAATTATACTGCCGTTGACAATACATTTATGTAATTGTTCTGCCGTTGACAGTAAATTAACGTAATATTATTATTTTTTATTTTTTTTTATTTTGTTTGATTTGTTGACAAGTCAACGTAATTATATTACTATCGTTGACAGTAAAATAACTGTAAACACAATAATATTACTGCAACAACATCAATATTATTATTTTTTTGG